>NW_008239054.1:4269117-4310277 GCF_000691975.1 Corvus brachyrhynchos | reverse complement strand
TGCATTAAAAAAGTGAGAACACTTTTTTTAACTGATAAAACTGAAGATGCCAAGAGCTATTAGACCTGAAAATAGGACACTTTCAATTATTTATACAAACTTCTCAGCACCCTCTAGCCAACAATTTCAATACTTTTGACTGATGATATATAGAGATGGTCTTTGAAGGCAGTGGCAATTACAACACTGGCAGAATGGGCTGCTGTGGATATATATACACATACACATTTCTTAAAGGAAAGCACTGCAGTGTAGACTTATAGATATGGAGTAAATTATTCTGAACTTTCAGTCATAGACCAGTTTCTGGCACATTATTTTACACTTCAATTCAGCTTTGCTCACTAAAGAAGCAGATTTCTTATTTTGACCACAAGTAAGAGTAGTAGGCTCGAGCATGATGAAAGCTACTACATCCAGGTTATGAAAATCTGGATATACATCAGAATGAATCATTACAGAGTAGAAGGTAAAACTCTGAGACAAAAAAAATCAGAGAAAGTTCATGATAAGGGCTGTAAGAAGCATTTTGGCATATGCTTGAGAAGTGCAGGAGCTTCCTTATACACCAGCAGATTGTGGTGGCACAGGTCATCACACCAACAATGCTAGCAGCACCTTGGGCCCTCAGCCCCACCAGGAACTCCATGTTCAGCTTCTCATACCATCTCCAAATTGCCTGAGGTGGGACACAGTCTGTGCCATCAGCCCACACCCTGTGACAGGGTGATGACCTGGGATGGGCTGATGGGGAGGGAGGGGGCAGCTGCCTGCAGATGTTCCACCATGCATGTGAGTAATTGGGTAACTGCTTAAAAAGAGGCCTTGGCATCACCTTGGGGAAAAGATTTGGCTGGGTGGGGGTGCCTTCCTGCCAGAGAGGCTTTACACATGTTAATCCTGACTAGAGAGATGTCTGCCTTCTTCTGGGCTGGGTTTATGGGGTCGATTTCCCCTTGAGTTAGGCAGGGCTTGCAGTAAGTATCTCACTCCTCCACCACTGCTTGTAGCCTGGTGGCTACACAGGTCCCCTTGTGACCCTCCCAAGGTGTTTTTAGGGTATTTATCAGCTGTGTTCATCACTGGCTCTTCGGTGAAAGCTGAATTCCCCCTGCAGTGGATGATGACAGAGCAATCCTGCTATGCCTCTGCCACATGCTGCAGACCCATTTCAGACATTACTAAAAGACACAGAAGAACCACATTGCACGTGGGTTTTTAAAGGCAGATGAGAACCCTGACTGATATAGCTTAAGGTGAAGGGGGAATCATCAAAACTTCCTTACATAAAAAAGAAACAGGAATGCTGTTCTTGTGTTATCAATCAGGCTGTTCCAAGCCACGGTTGGGAAGGTCTTCACTTGCATGTAAGTAGTTCCAGCCACCTCAGAATTCCATTGCTACTTGGTCCCGGGGGACTGCAAGCAGTGGAAATTACGTGTGTGTAAATCCTTACTTTAAAACGCACTATTTGGTCCCAAAAAGTATAAAAACTATGAGAGAAAAATTATGCTTTTCATGAGCAGAAATGTCCTGCTGTTTCACCATCTCTGAAAATTGACAAAACCGCTTATACTGCTAGCGAAGCTGCAAGTTAAGAAAAAAAAACGCCAACCCCTATGATAAGCAGGGCTGCCCCACTCAATGAGCTCCTGATTTGGACACCTCTCAATCTGCAGAAGGGCAAACTTTTCTTAATTACAGAAGTTAATGTCAAATCTTGGTAAAATAACAGATGGTCACAATTTTGTGTAAAGTTTACAATGCAGTGTTCTCCTGTCCTGCAAATGTAAGCACACAAAGTTGACAAAGCACACCAATACTATACCAGGCAAGAAAGAGTAAAAGTTGAAAACTAACAGGCGCTGGCTGAGGCTGGGCCAGGACGGTGTGGTTTCCAGCTGAAGCCAAAATGGTGTCTGCTCTTACCTGGCCACCTGCAAAAATGATAGGTGCAGAGGCAGGTTTGGGACGGTAGGGGATGGTGGCACCTTTGGGTGGGGACTGCAGACAAAAACACAAAGCAGTCAAAATGCAGAATGAAGCAGAGCTTGTATTAAAAAGATGACTCTTTATCTTGGTCACCTCAGACAACAAGGCATGCAGATAACCCAGTCCAGCCCCCCCTGCCCTCCACCCCATCAGACCAAAAGCACGCTAGAGGCCTCCTGTCTGGGCTTTTGGGGAAGGAGCTGAGGACCCGACTGCACAGCCAAAACAGGCAATAGTGACACCTGTGGATTCATTAGTGCTGCTGTCACATGAAGTTACGAAGCTTCATCAAGCATGCTAAGGCATTTCCAACAAAGATTAAAATGCCCAGATTTTTATATAAATTTATTTTCCATCATTTAATCTAAGGGCTAAAAAAGTGCCATCAAAATGAAACTTTATGGCCTTATGCAATGACCTGACCCTAAGGAAGCAAAAAATCCTGGCTGGTCAGAATTTTCTGCCCTATACTGCATCAGAATAAAGTGTGTTTCTGTCATAATGACTGAAGATCCGTGCTGGACCTGGTTGTAGTTTGACAATGTCATGACAGCCTTTGATTGCTCAACCCTGCTGTGAGAGGCTCTCAAATGCCAGGAAAAGCAGAGTCTAACAGAGCCTCTGGAAATCCCTGGCACGGGAAAGGCAGACAGCGCTCCACGGGAACCCATGGCAACTGACAATTATTAATAATGTGTTTGAGCATCTCCTGGTGAGAAGGGACACTCTGGACACCCGCTTACCTCCAGCATCACCACGCAGATCTGCTTCACACACTGGATGATGGCGTCGGGAGTGCCGGATATGGTCACCGCGCGCTCCGTCGAGTTGGGCAGCATGTCCCCTGCCACCTGCACCTGGGCTCCTGTGGACTTCAGCAGAGACACAGCAAAGACACTGTCACTGCCAGGCAGGCAATGGCACCTCTCCAGACATTCCCTGATGCGATGGAGGAGGATGCACCCCTGAACATTTTGTTTTTTCTTTGCTGGATATGTGATGGAGCACACATGGAAACTCCTACCCCAGACATGGATTTGCCTGTTCAAGCCAGTTTGCCAACACTACCACCCTAGGGTGGTTAGTCCTCAGTAGCTGTTAGTGAATCAAACTGCGACCTGAATTTCAGGAGAAGCATTTTAACCCTCTCAAAGACAGACAGTTGCAATGCCGACTAAAAAGTGAAAAGGGTGAAATGAAGTACTCTGCAATAATAAAAAAAATAAAAGGAAAAAGAGCCCAGTAATTGAAGAAGGTTGGCTAATCAAACGAGTCACTCTTTAATCTACTGATAGATGGCTCTTTAATCTACTGATGGCTGACTTGTGTCTCTTGTTGAAATTTGGGGCTGTCTCATACTATATAGTACAGAAGCACTTCTAAATCATAGTTAGTGTTGATTGAATATATGCATATCATCAACTTTTAGCTCATTAATGAACCTAAGAAGGTAATGAGCCACTTTTGGGGGGTTTTCTGCTCTGTTTTTTAAATTTGATCTTGGTACTAGTGTGTCCTAGTTAAAAAAAAACCCAAACAAAACAAAGAAGAAAATACAGGAGGCCCAAACAACCCATGACATTATTATACAAATATGGAAGACCTTTTCAGTCAACAGAGAAAATCCCAGGCATCTGATGTTGACTAAGCTCTTTAACATACTGCACAGATCTATTCCTGACTGTTATTGCAATGCAGTATTTGGGCTTTAAAAAAAGTATTTTCAGTAACAATTGACTTTGTGTCAGTCAGCAAGGAGTTAATTTGTTTTCCTGCTGGTTATACACAACACACATTATCCTTCTTTCCAAAGACTGATTAATGTACTGATTGCATCTTCTGTTCACTAGTGCTGTTTAAGCCAAAGTATCAATTCCATGATCTATAACAGACTTTGGAATTTCACTGCAATTTGATCAATCCCCTGTGCTTTTCTTTTCTTTTTTTTCATAATCTTATCACAAAAATAGTACTGCAACCCTACATGTTGTTCCTGGGTGCATGACTAAACACAAAAGACCATCCATCCCTTTTGCAACTTCTCAGTGTGTTGTGTGATGATGAAATTAGACCACACCTTGGGCTGGATGCTCCTCATTTTCCCCCTCTTTTCCCGGTATTTGTTTTTTAAGGTACATTCCTGGGTATCTGTACATCCAGCACAAAAGACTGCCAAATACCAGAGTCATTTATGCATTTACTTGCAGTGCTAATCTTTTTTCTTCTCTGACTTTGGTCATATATCAGTAGCAAGAAGTGAGTAAGATTTTGTCCATTATCTTTATACTTAGGAAGATGCGCAGTGTGACTTCTCACCACGCTAGCCTTATCAAAACACCTATTTGGCCAAACACTATCCCTTTACTTCCTTGTACCAGCTAGAGGCAACTGCTTCTGAAACTATGCTCACCAGGATAATCACCTCAGTCATTTCACTTAACCAACAGACCAATCTCACTTTTAAAATCCTATATCCTGAGCACATTCTCACAGTGCTCCAAATGAAGTTACCAATATTTAATATAAAATCCAAAGTATGGACAGCTATAAAAACTAGAGCTAAGCACTCACCAGTACACAGTTCACATTCATGCCTGCTCCTATTTTAACACAACTAAGAAATCAACTTAAAAGCTCCATAAAACCTACTCTCTTGAATCCACAATTTAGGTTAAAAAAAGGAAGTTTCAACTTTTTAGAGCCTGTTTTGACACAGGCAAATAAAAAAAAATGGATCAACATGTTATCTTAGTATTCAACACTTCATCCCATGCTGGAATGAATTCAAATTTAGAAGGAATATTGTCACTTCCTCCAGGATAACAATCCATTTTTCTGAAATGTCCTATTCATATTTTCTCTACATAACTGAGCATGCACCTGATTTTCTTGTATGAGTGATTACAAACACCAGATCCTTGGCTTGGCATGTGCTATATTGTTACAGTCATGCATAGAAGAGTTAAAACAGGCAGTGTATGGTACCTTTTCCATTTTTTGGTTAGACAAAAAAGTGGCTGCTAGCACAATGAATGAATACCTCTTGCTAAAGTCCGGACTAAATCTATATTCTGCATGTGTTTGGAATGTATCAAGTCAGGTCACCAGTGGCCCAGTGACATTAAGAAGAAACAGGGAAGAAGCATGAAAATCACACTTTTCTAGAAAGTAGATCTACTAGCCTGGAATCCCAGTGCTGCTTGGGCTTTTCTCTGACTGTAAGGGTGGTAACTAATTTGGAAATGGCTGCACCTCTTTGATTTGGGGTCACTTGAGTTATTGCTGGGCAGGGGTCTGTGCGCAAAGAGAAACTCAAAGAGCCATTTGTCACTGTTGCTTTGCTTAATTGTGCATGAAAGACTTTATACATTATAAAGCTGTTTCTCTATTTCACACATGGTCTTCAGTGTCAAGGAAAGTACAAGTCCAGCTGTGCTGGATTCCCTGCTTCTCCCAGAGCAAGGCTTTTCCAGGTTTTTCAGTTGACACATGCTCATGTTGGTGTGATCAGCAAAGTGCAGTGGGTGATGCTGGCAGGGCACACTGCAGCAGGATGCTAGCCAGTGTCCCCAGCACACATCCCAAGACTTACCTCCCTGATTTCTTTGATTTTGGAACCTCCTTTTCCTATAAGGGATCCACACTGACTTGCTGGGACAACGAGCCGCAGTGTTACGGGCGGTTTGCTTGTCACCGTGCTGTTTGTCATCGAAGCGTTTATGTCCTGTAATCACAATGTCAGCAAGTATTAGCGGGGGATTTGTCACTCCTGGTGAGCACTGAAGGGCTCAGAGCAAATGCCCAGGCTGTCTGTGGAGACCTGGGGAGTGTGCAAGCAGCTTGTTTTTGTGGTAAGGAAAGCCCATCACAGCTCTGCCGGTGATACACCGTAAGCATGAAGTGGCTCGTGCCAGAGGAGCCCTTCGGATGTCCAGCATTGCAAGATCCATGCTGTGGGACCAGAGGGCAGGACTAGGAGGAGGAGGTGGTGTCTGCCATTAGACCAGCCAAAACACGTGGGAAAGGCAAAGAGGCTTTTGGATTCACAGGCTTCCAAAACCTGTTTTGGTGTCTTTTTCACCACCTTAGTTAGAACATTTACACTGTATAATACGTCTCTACGTTTCACACGTTTCTTCCCAGATTTGATTCAAAGGAAAACGGTTAAAAAAAGGAATGACAAAGAACCTGTGAATAATCTGAAGCAGAGAAAATCAGATTATTTTGGTAAGTGTTTTGCTGCCCTCTAGATTTAATTTCTCTTTTGTAGCAGGTTCATAAATATTTGTAGCACTACACAATTTCTAAAATCTTTTCCATCATGGTTATGGAACCAGAGTACAAAAAGCTCAGCAGAACAGCAATTGCCTGTGTTCAGGTAATGTAACATATATCCGTGGATCCCACTATCCAATGAGACTACACTACACACTCCCATAAGCAGTTCAATATACTACTTGTTGCAAGGTTTAAATTTTTTTAAATATATTTTGTTTGTTCAAAATCTTGTAGGCAAGACAAAACAATCCCTCTAAAGACTTCATCACAGAAGAAAAGATAAAGCTTATCTTCCCACTGATCAGTGGGATGCTTTGAGGGAACTTAGGATCAAAAAATAAAAAGCCACAAACTGCACTGCAGCTGTTCAACAACTCATGAGAATCTCAGAGCGTTTTGGTAACACTACCCATGAATTGGGAAGACTCTCCTCCATCTGTGAGGTGGCACGGCACAGCTATTATACTCTTCACAGAAATGTTACCAAAAGATTAGGAGAGGAATGAGAAAACATTCATTTCCTACTGAGTCATTTATGATGCAACAAGAGTTCCAGCAAACAGAACTGACGTGATTTCCTAGGCTTACAAAGACTATCACTTGTCAAAAAAAAAAACCCAACCAAACCTGCATATATTGTGCCATCAGGATCCCAAATTACAAAAAACCGAATCAACAACAAAACTACTCAGCACTTCAAGCAACTCTGCACATCTCACTGAACCAGTGTGGGAGTCCAGTGACACCAGCACCGATTCCTACAGTACCTCCCCAATTGTGACGGCAGCATTCTTCCATCCAAGAAATGGCTTGGTATGACCTTACTTAGCTTAAAAGAGAAGAAAATAAAATCTTGAATGGAATGAGGCATTGCTGCATGTGACAAGACAGCTACAAAATCATTCCTCTGCCAGCCAGCAGTAACTCACTGTTGCATTCTGTTTAGTGTCTGTGTCAGTGAGAGATTGCAATCCAAAATAAAGCCAGAGGGATAACAGAATTTTGCAGTACCCATGTACCTGAGATAAAGTTGCACTAATTTTTTAGCTGGAAGATGCCATCTCACTGTATCATGTTTGTGTCAGGTGGAGGCACGTGTAGGTAAATAATCCTCTTCAGCCACACAGCATGAAACCTAATAATGTCTCCTACTTCCATTACCATACGTGGCCTGGCCTCAAAGCCTTCACTGCCTTTCCTGGTTTCAAAAGCACTTTGCAGGAACTGGAAGCCACTGTTCTCTTTATTTTGCCCTCATCATTTAAGAAGAGCAAAATCGAAACATGCGAGCTCAGCAGCATGGAGTGCATACAGGAACTATTCCAGCTTAAAAACATGACAAAGGAGAAATAAGTACAAAAAAATCCCCTTCACAACTACAGGCTTCTGAGTAGGGATGGCTGGAGACCTTCCCACAGAACAGTCATCTTTCAAACTGGGAGATTCCTATTTCTTTAACCTCCAACTTTTTGTGGCATTGCATCCATTTCCTCAGGGCTCTGGCAGACACTAGAGCTGGAGCTTGCATGGCTTTCTCCCTGCTTGGTGGGCTGCTCCTCAGCCAAGACAGGCTAACTGGGAGACTGAAAGTGTTGAAGATCCAGCAGCATCCCTAGCTCTTGGCATCCCAGGGTCATAGCACATAAGGCTTCCCAAGGCAAGCTAACCTGGCAGCTCCAAAACCTACCAAACCTCCAAGGAAAAAACATACCAAAATTCTTCTTACTGGTTTCAAAGGAAATGTTAATCTGTCCAGTTTTCACAGCAAGGAGGATTCTGTGAGGTGGCTCCCCACTTGGAAATGACCACCACAGGACTGACCACAGTTGTACTGGCAAGAATTAATGTTTGTCAGAAAGGCTTCATCCTGACTGTTTTTATCACCTTGCTTTTCTCTTGTCCTTATTCCTAGAGCTGAGCAAGTTCTTCATAGATATTTGCAGAGGACAAGGATTCCAAAAACCCTTTTCTTATTTAGCTGGAGGTCTGACTACTGAGCGGCGCCTGCTGCTTATTCCAGTGCTTAAGTACCATGTGCTTTCAGTGGATTATGCAGACTTAAAAGCAAAGCCAGAGCTGCCCCACTTGCCAGTGAAGTTACAGCTTCATTTCTTGGGTCTCAGCCTCCAGTCCAAAAATGACTGCACTAAAATGTCCCCTCTTGCAATGCCAGTGGTCTTCCTGGCTTAGTGCCATTTTGCAGCAACTCTCTTTCTCCCCTGCAGTGAAGACTTCAGGTATTTATGTAAATATCTACCTAGCTCGTAAATTCATCGTAAGCCTGCTAGAAAAGCAACTTCCATTAGGAAGGCTGTCAAAGCAAAGAGATATAAGGCTACAGAGCAACCACAAGAAGAATACAACTTTTCTTATTTTTCTATCTCCCTGACACATTTTGAGATTTTCACTAACATTAGAAAAGCATTCCAGGACTTCCATGTCTTCCTAGACCTGCTCATCCCCAGGTATACAGCTATAGGGTTGAAATTAAGGGTTCAAGGTCTTCATGTGGGCATGCATAACAAATACCAAAAAGGATCCCTCAAAGCAGCACCTTTTCTCTTCTGTTTCAACATAGCTGCAATAACCAGAGGGGGACTGATTTTTTTTAAATGGCTGAAGAACTCTCCAGCAAAAAGATATGCATGAAAAATAGCATTTGGTAGCTAGCTAATTTGTAATTTCTGAAACAGCACTTTATTTTGCCTCCAGAGCGTTACAGTTACCTCTTTTTATTGGCAGGGAGATTTATAGGAAACCCAACTGATTATATAAGACATATTTCTTTACTGCTGTTCTTTTAAATATACCACAAACCAATTATGTTAAAACTAAATACAGATACTTCAGAAAAGTACTTGATCTGCAGGGAGTGCCAGTACTCCTTTGCTAATGCTCATATGAAGAGCCAGACTACCCTCTAAAACCTGCAAGTGCAAATAGGTGCAAAATCCAGCCAGATGCCTGAATTTCAGCTTGCTTTGCCTATTGCTACCTACAGCACTTTCAAAGACTACATCACGTTGGGTGGTGGGCTGGGGATCTGATGCTGTGCAGTGTTTGACGTTTTTATGAAAAAATGCAGCATTATTTCCATTGGGTACCCATTTTGGTGGGAACTGGCAGGGATTATCTGTGCTAATGATTCTCTCAGCATTTTACAGGATAAGGAACATGTTTTTCCTGTAGAGAGCAGAGACACTGGTCTCTCCAGGACTCTCTGGACAGGAGAGTATGGACCGTACACCAAGCTACCTCTTAAACTAGAAGAAACAGGGATTATTCCATGATGGGTAGGAGATGAAGAGGAGAAAGAGATGACAATAGGAGGTTTTAAAATTGGGTTAGACAGAATTACTTGTGTGGTTCTGCAGGCTTAAACATCAAAATCATTATTTCATTAATAACCAGCAAGAAAAAAATCCCAAAGCATTCTTATAAAATGTGCTATGCCACAAAACTAAGAAATTTCATCAACATATTGAAAGATTGGAATATCCCACAGGAAGCCCTGAAAACCCATGAAAGACTGAAGAAATACAAATTGGATTAACATCAGCAGTATTAAAAATAAAAAAAAGGTCATTTGTCTGGAGCTGACAGGAATGTTTGCCAAGACTGAAGAGGTGAAAACACCTGAGCAGGAGCTGGGGACACCCACCAGGCAAAGCATGGCTGTGTGCAAAGCACTGCACTAGTAGGAGGTGAGGCATTTCCAGCAGTGGCAGAGATATGATAGCACGATAAGGAGAGCAGGGGGCTGTTAATGCTGCTAAATAAGCCTTTGTGTAACTTCATTTGCAACCTGTCCACAATTAGCGCACACATTTAATATAAAATGTATCTGGAAAAAGGTGGACAGGGACTACTAGAGTCATGAGAGGGGTGCAGAACGCATGCTCTGAAAGACCGTGCTTGGATCACTCTCTCTGGCAAAAGCAAGGGTGTGAGAAGATAAAATCAGTTTCTGAATATGTATCAAGAAAGGGAATCCTCAGGGATGGAAAGGCAAGAATTATCTAAACTAATGGCCAGTACTGGCACAGAAACAAAGCTGCATGAACTGTTCATGAATAAATGCAGGTGAGGAGCAAAAAGAGTATGTCTAATTATCAGAGACCTGAAGCTGCAGACCCAGTGTAAGGAAACGGAAAAAATCTAACTGTTTTTTGATCATGCTGTGAAGTTGCAAGTTCAAGACATACAGTTTATTCTAGAAGACAACTGCATCTGACGACTTACAAGCTCTCTTCTAGTCCTGTTGCTCTAAGCTTGAACAATTGCCATGGGTAAATAAAGGCACCTGTTGATAATTCTCATCAATTCCCTGTGCTGTGGGGAGATGTGGAGACTAACCTTGCTGACTTGGAGAAATAAGAACTCTTAGGAAAGGGATTAACATCTCTCTAGTTTAATCCATTCTTGAGAGACCCTGCCCTTTGCTTCTGCTGCAGGTGACTCAGTTGACCTGTCTGCAAGCTCCTCCATTACGAGAAGGTGAACTGCTTCCTGCAGGGGCATCTGCCTCTCCAGAGAGGACAGGAGAGATACCCGGACTAGACATACAGTTTTCAAAAGTAGAGGGAGCTAAATCCTCTCCAGAGTGACCACAGTTCATGTTCTGTACTCTGCTGCCTTTTCTGTGAGGTTCTCCATTAAAATGGTGACCACATCTAATTGTAGCTGGTCCATGAAACTGAAGGAAATTTCAGCAATTTAGATACATATCTGCACAGAACAGTTAGTCTACAGTGAATTGAGCTCTTGCCTTACTTACTCTGAGTACCTTTACTTTAATTGGTTTTAAAAGACAAGCTTTAAATGTGGTAATTGGTAATCATGTAGTTTGTTTTTAAAATAAAAATTTTCTAGTTAAATGAGTTATACATTCATTTTGACACACATAACATTTACATCCATACCAACCGGATTCATATAAGAACAGAGTTAGAAGTTACGCAATTATTCTTTTCAAATCAAACCCACAATGGGAATAGAATTTTTCCAAGACATTTTTCCTACCATTAGCGCACATTACTAGAAGCAATTGCTTTTCCCTGAAGCCTCCAAAAAGCAAAAGAAATGATCAAACATCTTGTAAATTGACCCATTATTTTTCTTCAGTATTGCTGCCAAAAGCATTTATAAAAATACAACCACTTTCATTGCTATTAAATAGAACATTAAACAAATCCTATTTAACATTAAAGCAAACATGAGAAAATTCAAACAGTGTTTGTATTTCAACTTGAAGGGAGAAAAAAAAATTATTTGCTTACCTCTTCAAATTTTAGTGCAATCATAGAAAAAGCTTTAAAAATTGCATCTGTTGGGCCTGTTATTGTCACAATTCTCTCTGGACAAGTCCCTTCTGAAATATTGATTCGAGCACCGCTCTGTCAAAAGGAAAAAATATTTTTCAAAGTTATACTTCCCAGGGAGGAAACTAAGTAGGATTAGGGATACAGTTTGGAAAGGAATACCTTGAGGCATCTAATTCCCTCCCCTACAACTGCAGCCCCAACATCGTATAATTCAGCATAAACTGATCACATTCAAAAATTCATGTAACTGTGGGAAGCTGGATTCTGTCTGGGTAAATCCTTATGTGGCCTTCTCAGTATACAAATAGCACCTCTGTAACTCAAAGTTGCAAATAATGGCATAATCAAGTCTTTTCCCTTCCCTTTGCAGGATTAACCTTAAGTAGGACTGGAGCTACAGAATTTAAGAGAAGGTGGTTGTCTCCAGGAAGCACCAGCATCTCCTAGGAATGATGCACCTCTCTGGTTTGGAGCCCCAAAGGTGGGGCTTGGCCTCTCAGCCTCTCTACTGGGGTCTCACTTTGCACTGTGGAGAAGGCTCTTTGTAGATGTGCCTCATGTGAAGGCAGTCAATCAATAAGCACTGAGCAACCCTTTAAAGGAGTAGTGGTAAGACAAGAAACAGCAACAGTACTGTGTCCATAAGGCAAGGAGCCTGTTGGATGGAGTTAGAAAACCAGAAGTCTCGTAGAGAAGCCAGGCTGACTCTCAGGTATACTTGGTCCTCTTTATGCCACTGTGGCAGTGCAAAGAAAACTTCTTAACCAGGGGGTTTTATATATTTATAAATTTGTATTTATATATTTTTAAATATATATTTAAGAGGATCTGGGTGTAAGTAATGATCAAATCCAGTTCAGGTAAGAGCCACCCTACGTGTTCCCTGAGGTTTCAGTCATAGAAATGTGTTAATGCAGCCTAAGAAGTCACTGGAGCCTCAACTCACCCACAGGCACTGACCTGCTCAGGTATCAGCAAATGTGACCAAATGTGAGACAACCTGGGTTAGTTTGGCCCTTTGCCTGCAGGGTCACCACGCAGCTCCCGATGTGCTGTGTGTCCCATACCTTACTCACAGCATGCTGCTGTGTTTCCCCACATGACAGCACCCCCACACAACATGAAAAAAACCAAAGCTCAACAATACTAGAAAAATCTTGCTGCCACAGACCTGGGTACAGAACTGAGGGTTCTGTACTTTTCTTTAGGCTTGAAGTAATTTCTGACATTTCCTCAATGACAGAACTGTCTCTGACATTTCCCCAAAGACAGAATACATTTCACACCATAAAGATGGCATGCACCCTGCCACATCTGCCAGGGAAGTCAAAATAAAAGTTGCATTTTGCTTTTAAAGAAGTACTGAAAAAAGCAGTCATTTAAAGAGGGACCAAATTATCATCATGTGGAGACACAGTCTCTTAGTCCTGTGCTGATATAAAGATGGATAAAACTCCCTTATTTTAAAAAAACATAACCAAACAAATAAAGTATCTTCTGACCACAGATACATGACAGCAGGTGTCCAGGACTGGAAGAAGAACATTTGATATTTATCTTGAAAGACAGACCAAGGATCATACGTATTCTCTAAGATGTTTTACTCAGAAGTCAGGAGCACTTTCCAATGATGGCTTCCCTTCTGTGCATACAATTTATATACAAAGATATCTGCCCAGGATCATAACTAATAATTAAACTGAAATGTGTTTAATCAACTGTTATGTTTACCTAGTACATTGGAAACACTTTTTCTTACCTTTTTTTTTCTTTAAGTCTTAGCAAGTGTGTGAAAACCTGAGTGAAAATGTCATCAAAAAAGGAGCCCTGAACTCAGTCAGCCTGACAATGAAATCCCTATTGTGTATATTTAAAGACGGATGTCCGCAATTTTCTTTACTAAAATACTTTGACATTTCCCTGCCACAGACCTTCTATCAGAGTAGAAAACAACAAAGCAGCTGACACAGTAATGTAGTGCAGCTTTACTAGAGCCAAATTGACTTTTCTTGAGGCACCCTCTATACACTACACTCCTGAAGTTTTAAACAGTAGGATTTGTCTTTTGACTTAATACTTTTAGCAATTGCTTCGAAGCAGAAAAATTATATGGATCTGCAGGTAGGATGTGCTGCCTTGCAGGACCAGTGTGGGTCTGTAGCCTTCACCCGAGTGCACTCCTCTGAAGACAGCACAGCTTGCTCTGTGGCAGGGAAAGAAGCCTGCAGTCACTGGGGAGGCTGAGGTTTATGCAGGGCTCTGTTTTAATCCTTTTGTGTCTTCAGCCTTGTCAAAGGATGTGAATGGCAGATGTGCAGGTCTACCCTGCCCACATCCACTCACAGCTGCAAAATGAGAAAAAGCTAAGGCTTTGCCAAGACGTGGCAGGGAGATGCTCTGGCTTACACAAGTCTGGCTCCAGCTCTGCTGAAGCTTGTGTCTACGCTCAAACTTGACGTGCATCAGTCTAACGCTTGGTTTCAGATTTTTGGAAACTCTACCAGGAGGCCAAGCCATGTGCAGGACTGATGCTGGTATGTTAATGCAAGATACAGTGGGTCTGATGCACAGAATCATGCTGGTGAGCTGTTCCTGAGATAAGACAGCAGCAGGCACATCGCTGTGGGAATGAATGACTCCAGACTGAGGCAGTGATAAGGAGGTTACATGAACAACAATGTTTAATTTAGCCCAGCATATTTATACCTCACCCCTTGCAAAGAATGGGGATGTTAAACGATCTGCCCACTTGATGGCAGCATCGGTCTGCATATGCTGAACTCCCTGTTCTCTGAGCTGGAAAGAAATGCAAGTGAAGACATCAATGCTTGTCTTACCTCCTCCCTCATCTTCTTCACTGTCTCACCTTTCTGTTAAAGAGACATAAAAAAACCCCGTTAGCCTGAGCTAAGAAAAGAGAACTGATATACAATATTTTGACATGAATATAAATAAAGTTATTTTCTGACCTTTCCAATAATGCTTCCAACCTCCTGAAACAGAAAAAAAAGAGACACCGTGAATGATACGATTTGTTACAGAAAGGCATTCGTGCTGTTTCTAAGCTATTTCACTATCACTTATTTTAAAGCTTCAGTGTGAAGCATAGCTCCCTTCCATTGTTGCTGTATACAAATATGTCATGTTAGATCCAAAGGGATGGACTAAAAAAGCAGCTTTGCAGCCAACTGATCGTGCAAGAAAAACACCTTTACCAGAAAATGACCTCGTGGTTACAGATCAATCCTGCTACTAAAAACACAGACAAATCCCTATCAGGGAATGAGAAGTTATGAAATAACAGAACCATACAATCTACTGGAGAAAATGAGGTGTAATACAAACATCAAAATAATTGCTGGTTTCTCCAAGGACAGGCATTTACCCTCCTTACGCAAGGGCGGGCATTTACCCTCCTTATGCCTTGTAATAGAGCTGAATTTCCACGCTGCTGAGTGTTATTGTGTAAACACCTGGTGGCCTGTCTTAATCTCCCTATTAAGCACTTACAGAACAGTAACTGCTAATCACTTTTTAGGGATTTGGGAATTGCGACTGGGCTCCCACCATCTTCCACGAAGGGAAGAAAATACTGAGAAATGTGGCTGTGAACAGTAGGGGAACAATGTGGCAGTTCTGGCAACATCCCAAGGGTTAAAAGCTTGGTGAATAAAACCAACAGGTTGCAAAAATGAAACTATTAACTCTAAAATGAGCAGTCTGGACATGTTACACAAATCATGCAGCTGTGGCATTAGGCTGGAAATCATCGGATGGAGAGACCAGCTAAAGGAAAATAAACTCCTCTCCTATTCTAAGATTGTGAAATCTACAGTTAAAGACTATCTCAGATAGTTGAGCTGTCCCAGATGTAGGATATACCATTTCCCCCTACCCAGTCCATACACTTAAGTGTGACCCATCCTGGCACACAGTCCGAAGTGTAGGATTTTTGAAATTGTCCTCCAATGCTCTATTCAGTGATGGACTCATGATAAAGTGGTACTGACTTCACTCTGCAGGAAAGAACTACCTGCAGTGACTTTGAGTTATTTTTGCCAGTTGTTTATAAGCCCATAATATGAAGCCGTTTGTCCTTGCAACTTCTCACACCCTGCTCCCAAGACATGAAGACTTTTCAGTGAGAAGAAGTTACCTATTTCAATGAACTCTGGCACACTGTTCCTTTATGCTCTCTGCAAGTCTGCACATAACACCAGACTGAGGGGAACAGTCAATGCATTGCTGGACAGGCTGGAAAATCGGGTTGAGAGAAACCTCAGGAGTAGAACAAAGTCAGATAAAGAGCCCCATGTCTGGAATGGAAAAAGCCCATGCAGCAGGACAAGCTGGACAAAAACTTCCTACCTTAAAACTGACTGCAGAAAAAGTCCCAAGGGTCTCAACTCAGAACTTCAACATAAATAACTGAGTACGTCAGCAGTGTATCCCTGATCAATCAAAGGCTGGACTGTACTAGCAGGAGTGTAGCCAGCAGGCTAGGGCAAATGACTCTCCTCTTCTTCTGCTTGTGAGACCATGCCTGGAGGATTGTGGCCAGTTTTGGGCTCCTAGTACAAGACGGACAAGGACACACTGAGGTGAATTCAATGCAGGGCCACCAAGCTGGTCAGGGGACCAGAGCACAGGACACGAGGAGAGGCTGAGAGAACCAGATTTGTTATTAAGAAGAAAAGACTTGACAGGGGAGTTGTACTGCAGTGTACAATAAGGAAAGCAAGCTACAATATCAAATTCCTACTCAATGTGAGGAAAAAAAGTTTACCATGGAGATGGCTGGACATTGAAACAGGCACCTGGAGAAACATCATCCTTTAAAGGTGTCAGAACCCAGCCTGGGCAAGGCCCTGTGTAATCTGCTCCAATGGAATCTGCTTGATTCAAGAGGTCAGACGGAGACTTTTGGGGGTCCCTTGCAACCTTCATTGGTCTGTGATTCTTCAGTCATAGCCTTATACCCACTGAAGTCAATGCCTTATTAGCCACAAAATTCCTCAGTCCTGTGAGGCCCCTTCTCAGGTTTATTTTCAAACTGTACTTTTCCTGTTTCCCATTTCCCGTTATTATTTCTCTTCCAACTGCTCTTTCAAGATGGCATTCTGCTCTCTTGTACATACTGACCAGTGACTGGATATTGTCCAGACAGGAGATGCTAATCTTCCAGAGGTATCTGCTTTACAAACCTACAGTTCTGCTGGCTGATGTAGAGTAGACCTTTACACTTCACACAGCTGTGTGAGTGTTTTTGGTAGAGCTGCTTGTGTCCATTTGGGACCCTCATCTGCACCTCTGTACATACAAAGCAAAGAAGCAGCTCTGTGAGAATGGGAATGTATGAAGTGGACTCACTGCAGTTTTCTGTCTTGTAACCAAATTATTGTAATATTGTCTCTTAATATGGTGGTTTAGGTCACACCTTTTCCTGTGCCTAAGACACCTATACCAGCACGCTGCCTAGGTTCTCAAATGAGATGCAGCTTTTTTTGTTAGCAGTGACACAAATCTGGGACACCCATTCCCCTGGGGTGGCCTGTTAATCCCCTGATTCTGTACATTCCCCTTGTTCCCTCCCTGGTCTTGGCCCCTCCCTCGGTTTCTTCCTATTTGTTTCTGTACCCCAAACCCACCCAGGGACCGCCCTTGGGCCCCTGACAAAACCATCCCGCACTCAGAGCACGCTGTCTCTCCACCTCTGAACATCTCGGGGACGAGATGTGATTAAAGCCATCTCAAACCCTCCTGAGAGACCCTTCTCTGCCTTCTTTACCACTACTGCGCTGTAACGCTGCTGGCTGCCGGAGCCAGATGGCAGGGCTGTCCCAAATGGACTCTGGGATGCAACTGATCGCATGGCCCTAGGAAACCCTCGCTGAGCTCTCAGGGAGCAGCAGCCTGCTAGGCAGAGTCCAGCAGTTACAACATTCCCCCAAATTTTTAAGATCTTAATATTTTTTATATTATCATCGTAACTCTGCCAATTTACCAGTAATTGCTGAATGGGCTTAGACAATACAGGGAGCAAGGCTTGGGATGACAAGCCTTGGGAATCTCCCATGTCCAGCAGTTCCTATCTGACCACTTAGCACATCTGGAAGTTTTATCTTAAAAACTTCTTCCATTCTTCTCAGTTCCAGCTTTCAGAAATAATTACTTTCATAATACAAATTCTTAGGAGGTAGAAGAACCTTTTGCTAGGGGTGAGAGCATTCTGTTTTAGTTGCTATGGGCAAGCAACTATATTTCAGTCCATGGTATAGCTTCATGTTTTGTGTATCTGAAGTTTCACTAGAATCTGTAGGCCTGGTCTTGAACCTCCAAGGCCTTGTCAGTATAAACTTAGTATGGAATCTATCCCAATCCATTCGATCATCTTGGGTCCTAATGACAGATGCAGTTCTTTCAGAAATGAATGGATGGGTCATGGCTAATAAATGCAAAAATATCTTCCTTGGAAATAGGAAAACATACTTTGCTTTAGGAAAAGAAAAGCAATGTACTGTTTGTAGCATTGGTAAAAAATACGGTCCATTTCCAACACGGAAATTAGGAGTATTTAAACAAGCAAAGGAGAGCATAAAATATAAAGATTCTCAAGCTGCTTGTTTCACTGAATTCTGTGTGAGTTTTGCTTTGGATTTCAGTGGGAACAGGAATTCTACATGACCGATCATCACCTTGTTATTTATTAACAAAGAGTACACACTACCAAAGAACTGAGTGAAAGAACTGTGTGAATCCCACTGAGAAAAAGTATTTCAGTAAGACTGGTGACCAGTTCCTTGGAACATGCTAGCAAATGTCATTGTAATCATACAGAGTACTTCAAATCTCCCCCTCATCAAAGGGTGACTTCAGAGCTTATTCTTTAAGGCCGTTTCAAAACATCCAAGACAATGCCACCTCTCCCTCTACACCGGGAGAGGGGATTCTGCTTGGCAATGTGAGGTTAGGTCACAGGGACAGAGAAAAGCACTAACTTTACATGGACATTTCTGATTTTTTCAAAATTTTGCTTCATACAAATTACTAAAAAAAAAAACAAACCAGGAATGATTTTAAATGGGTCACCTCAGACTTTTCTGGGGCCTCATCTTTTTCTAGGAAAGTTCCTAGGAAGTATTGGTGACAACAGATGATGTCTTTAATTATGATGAGAAACCTATTTCAGCCACAGAGTAAATCAAAAGACTCTTTTCACCTCATTCTTCAAACTACCAGAGCTACTTCACCAAACCTTTAATGTTTCTTTTTGCAGTCCAATATTTGTTTCATACAGTTTCTTACATCACCTTGAAGTAAGTTTACTGCTAAATGAGATAATATTTAACACCATTTTTATGACACTCAAGTTTTAGCATTATTTCTAACCAAGGTTACTTTGATGGCTTTATCTTCTTCAGAAAATGTTTCTAAATCTGCCAGACATGAAATGTGCTGTAGTTAAGTGCATAAGATGTCTGTCACCTACACTGGTTCATTACAAGTTAGGAGTTCAGTGTAAGTCAGGCAGACAACCCTCGCTGCAGTCCAGGCAGAGATAATGCAGGATATTTTGTTCCTAAAAAAGGAGGGAAGAAGTGTAGTCCCAAGGGTTTTTGGCTTTTCTCATCTGCAGTAGAAGCAGCCTAAACTGACACTAATATATGCAAAGTTTGGTGAGAGGAGTCCTACAACTCATGTCAAGTTCAGCCTCAGTGCAGGTCAGACAAGTGTTTGATTTAGCTGTATTAGTAAGTAATTGCTTATTACAATAAACTAACAACTCCTGAACTATCTGCTGTTTCCCAGTGCTCAGGAATATAAGCTAGCAGTAACTATTTATCTTCAATTTCAATCTGATTTATTGACTAACCATCTGCATGTAAATATAGTGGAAAAAGTTATTACTGAGTTTCATATAATCACATTTCAACAGGAGATCAAAAAGAAGTGCACAAAAAGAAGTTATAATGGGGGGAACTCAAACTCAGTGGGAGAAAGATCCAAGCCAACCCACCTGGCAGACAGATGCCAGAGCTAAAAGTACTACCCAGGCTCCTTGGCCTCAACATATAAACAGCCATCCTTCAGAAGCAGCTGTGCCACAGCACCCATGCTGGATGAACAGGATGACCCTAAAGCACTGCAAGTGTGTGTCTGCCTACACCCACTGAATCATACTCACACACACACACACACAGGTGTATTTGTATATTTGTGAAGTCAACATATACATGCAGGAGCTAAACAATGGGTATCAACTTTCCTTCAAGGAAT
The DNA here is from genome assembly GCF_000691975.1 of Corvus brachyrhynchos. Taxonomy (NCBI): domain Eukaryota; kingdom Metazoa; phylum Chordata; class Aves; order Passeriformes; family Corvidae; genus Corvus; species Corvus brachyrhynchos. The sequence continues at coordinate 4,290,406 of NW_008239054.1, read as the reverse complement.
GACAGCAATCTGGGGTGCCTATCCTGAGGTTCACCAAAGGAGCCTGAGTTTCAGATGGCGCTGAGTACCCAGCCCAGGTAATGCCTTCCAAAGGGCATTACCACCTGGTGGCAGCATCTCAAGCAGGGGACCTCACACTTGTGCTCAAGGAGTCGTTTTGGAAAACCCCAGGAAAATTTGAAATCTACGTGCTGATTTCAGATAGCCTGAAGATAATTCTCAAGCCTGGGGGAGTGAGTTGTCATCATGATTTTCTTTAGTCGGCAATTTCTAATCAAGTAGATAAAACAACAAGAGCTGAACCTCACCAACAAACCCTGGGAGACTGCCCAGCATCAGTAAAGTATATTGCTAACCAATCAGCCAATTCATTGCAGATAACTTGAGGAAAAGCAACAGTAGAACCAGGGGATGGTTTCTTTCATGCTGAAATGTAGCATACAATATTATTTGCACACCTTATTCACAAGAATGGGATGAATTTTGTTGTTAATGAACACTTGGGAAGTGGTGGGCCCATCAAAGAGCAGAAAGCTTTTCTGCACATTTTGCATCATCTGTGGTGGAGGCGAGGCAGCACCAGCAGAACAAAAGGTGGCAGCCAAAAAGTCTGTGAGTCAAGGCTTTTGCAGGGCTCTTGATAGTAAGAATAACTAAACAAAGATATAAAACTGGCTGTAGAAGAAGGCTGTTTCTTAATCAGTTATCTGGTGTGTCCTTTGAATAACAAGAGAAAGAAATCAGTCATATTAAGAAAACAAGAGACTTAACAAATGGTAACGAACCTTGGTTTAAAGATTAACCTTTGATCTGTAAACATAAAGTGTGAAATTCCATGACTTTTTCCAAGTGTGAGGTTGGTTTAATAATTACTGAGTCCTGGAAAACCAAAACAAAAACCGGTAGTAGCTATTGTGGGACCACAGAAACACACAGGTCTTGCTCTATTATCATGCAACTTTTATTATCAGCGCTACGGGGCAAATGGAACAAAAAATTCATAGGATCCCTGAGATAAAGCCACGTCTAGATGGAAAACACATTTAAGAAATAATAAAGGAATGTATGTTTTCACCCCAAAACATTTGACAAAGAACAGGTTCCATCCTAAAGCTTGAAAATCCTTCAGGCAATGCTCTTATTGCACATGCTAACCTGCTTTCTATGAGCAAGGACAAGGCAGATCCAGTAGGGCTGGACTCTACAAAGAAAACAGCTTTGAAAGGAAAGAAATACAGCCTTCCATGGTGGGGAAACACATCTGTCATGGGGCAAGGAGGGGTCCTGGCAACAGCACACGACAGCTGTGTGATAAAGTTTTCTAGACCCAGGCCAGTTGCCTTTCTCCCATCCATAAAGAGGCACAACATAACTCTCTCTCTTCACCTTCACCTGAGGACAGAGCTGCCAGCAGTCGACTAAGCTCACGAATATGTTTGCATGGAAGATCCCAAGAACATGTTCCACAAAGATGTTCTGAACAACGCGTTTGCATGGAGCATATGGGGCATCAACATTTTTCAAAGACTAGAAGAAAAGTCAGTTTTTGGAAACATGATGTCATGTGTCAATCTCAGGGAAAAAACGGCTACCTTGAATAAACTGAGAATCTTATTTGTGTTCTGGGATTGTGTGGGATTAGCTCCACAGACATGGGAGATCTCATGTTCCTAGGTGATGCTTCAGTAGTCACCGTCTGATGCTCAGCACCCTAATTTAGAAAGGCACTGCAGTCCAAGGCCTTCCTTACTGAGGCAGTGTTGCTGCCTGCTCCGAGCTGCCCTTCCCCCTCCCTGGTCAAACAAGCCAGGACTTGTCCCTGCCATGTGCTCTGAACTCCTTTGTTCCAAGCGTGGGCCAAACTGAAAGAAACTCAAACGCTGGAGCAGTGTCTCATTGGCCGGTCACCCCCGGTCCGCCCCCAGTCCTCCTCTTTCCTTTCTCCTGAATAAAAGAGGGACCTCAGAGCAGGCCCGCGCTCTTTGGCTTGCATCCCTTCTGCGAACAACATCTGTGTGTCTGTCTCTGTTTGAAAGCTTCTAACTGCAGGAATTAGGCAAACCAAAAGGCTACATTTCTCCCTCTTTGCTTCTACTGGTGGTATCAGCTTTGCAGCTACTATTTGCCACTTTCAGAGCTACTGAAATGCTGGATTGCCCGTGCTACCTCTCTAGGCTGCCCGAGGCTTTCTAAGGCATTGAACTACGAGGGCTAGCCGGTAAAAAAGCTGTGAGTATTCCACAAGGCAGATCTTATGCTAACAAATGTGGTAGTGTATGAGGAAATCTACAAATTATGGTTTTTCTGATGGACATTCCAGTATTATGCATCTTCTGCAAGTCCATCTAAACTTTTTTCTTGGGTCGCTGTGCCAATGAGCATTTTTCCTTTGGTTTTTGACAGCAGATGGCTAGCCAGCTTACATTCCATTTTGCACCTAAGCTCCCAGCCTTGCCTGCCAAAACCAACCCAAAAATTCAGTTCTGTTGCTATGTTTGTCCCCACACCTGTGATGCTGAAGCAGCAGCACTGAGTAGGGAGTGTGACTTCTGCAATCTCAGTTCACTGCACTCATGGACCGATGAGGAGATTTTGTTGGGTAAAAGTGGGAACACTCAGCTATGGAGATTGTTTTAGGGGGCAGAGAGTGCCCAGGGGCTGAGGGAACTCTCTTCCTTTCTGCTGATTTTTGAGGCTAGTGAGAGATTCTTGGCTGCTCCTACAAACACACTGAGAGGAGATCCATCTTGTGTTGTACATTTGCATGCAGACTTTTGTTCCATGAGCAGGGCTCTCAGGTATCACAGTAATGCAAGCAAACAAAACAGGAACTGTAATAGCAATAGGCAGGACAGTCAATCCTCATAATACCCTGACAGTGTTCGTGGAAACTGGAAAGAATAGAACAAACATTGGCTTGATTGGCATTTTACAGCTTGGATTGTATTACTGATGAGGTGATTCTTAAAGTTACTTTGTTGCATCCTGTATTTCAATAAGCAAAAAATAAAAAATGGAAAAGGAGAAGGGCATTACCTTTAAGACAGGGAAAATTAATTTCTGTACTTGCTTTGCAGTCTTTCAGGGAGGCAATTAAGCACGCACTGAAAAAGTGGCCACTAAAAGAAATCCCTGATGCTAAAATGGTATTATCTGTACTAATGAAAAAGGCCATTTTTCTTCATGATTTTATTCTGTATTTGAGCTGGTAAGTATAAGCCATCAATTTATGAGTCTAAATTTTCTTTTCTTTTCTTGTAAAAATTCTGTATGTAGCACCACAAAGTAATCATCAACATGTCTGAAAGTCACCACTGAAGCTGGATGTAAATCCACTGTATCCAGTACTTCCAGTGCCACAAGTCACCCACTGATCTGCTGAAACAATTTTGAACTCAGATACCCTGAGTTCCTCAGGGAATGTAAAATAAAGCTGTAAGTACTGGAAGTTTAGTGCCTAAAATTCAAGGCACTCGTAGGGTTTTGTCCAAACCCAAACATTTGACTGCTGGTACATCTTTCTAATTCACTAGTGCTGAATGAGAAATGTATCATTGAGCAAATGGTATCAAGGAAACAAAAGCTCCACTCAGTCATCATATCTTTCCTCCACCAATGCAGATTATACAATCTAATAGTACATGTGCTATTCTTTCCTAGACAGGTCTAAAATTTGCATAGGAGACTTACAGAACATAATGAAAATCATAATACCAGAAATTTTTCTTGGGATTCCCTTATTAGATTTATTTTCAAAACAGGATTTTATACCATTATTTCCAGCCACAAGCACTTGCAGCATTCAAAATAACTACACTCCATAACATTTGTATTTATTCTCTCCATCTATTTATGAGGAGGTCTGAAGAAAGCTAGGCACAGTCTCCTCAGTCTCCTAAAACTTTTGTTATCATTCTGTGAATTCCCCCTCTGCTCAGTCTTCACCATCACTCACACACATGGCACCTGCTGCTGAGTACAGAACCGCAGGTGTGATTCTGCCAGAAGAGTGGTAAGGTAATTACTTTCTCTTTGCCCCATGATGCACCAACGCTATACATCCAAAATTGCACACACTTTTGCTGCAATAGCTTTCCTCTCCAACTTACTATATCCCAAATGTGCCACTCTCTAGCCACTGCCACATCTGATGCTTTTTAGCCTTTTATGCTTTCCAGATTTCCTTCTGTCACTGAACATGTATCTTCTAAATTACCTTCTCCAGTTAATTGCCTCAACTCTCCAATTTACACCTCTCAGTATTTGGCAAGAGTCCTACTTCCCTGCCAGTTTTCCCTTCACTCCTTCATCCTACCTGTAAATTATTTCCTTGTTCTTCCTAACCATCCGACTTCATTAATCCATTTTGGTTTTTATTGCTGAACTCCATTCTCTTTCTCTAAAAGATTCCTCAGACTCAATACATTACTATATTCTACTTTGGTTTCTTGCAGACTTCACTGCACCCAATATGATTTCATCAATGCACATGTTCACACAGTGTCTTTGGAAACAATGCATTATTTCTCCTGCAGGTTTGTACTGGAGAGAGGAAGCAGAGATTTTTGCACCACCACTATGAGATGGAGGTGGATCTCACAGTGGATTTGTGACCTGCTGCCATTTCTGTGCTGGCCCATTTGAACAATTTCTCCTGTTCCACCTCATGGACCTGGCTTTTAAATCTTCATTAAGCTGCTTTCCTGAGATTTAAGATCTTTCTACTGGCACAGTCTCTTTACCATCCACACCTAAAATTAACCTTTAATGGTGAGTCTCCAGAGTCTTAATCAGCCTGTTAACACTGGCTGTGTACAAAATCAAACTAGTCCAAAATCATGTAATCATTATCCAATATAGTCAAAATAGGTGCTTTTTCAACAGTTATTTCTTTCTGGGCATGAACTGACCAAAGCTAGATCAAGAACACTGCAGATGTCAAGTGCTAAGGTACGTTGGCAGATACCTGTGGGCAGTGCTACAATTTTTCAGTCTTTCAACTTCATTACCCATGGCAGTAAGCAAGGAAAAAAAAAACCATCCACAAGTCAGGGGCATAGAAAATTCAGCAACAGGTGAGCAAGGAATAGTAAGAAATGTGGAGCTCTACACCTATACCCTATAACATGCAAAGAGCCAAAAGAATTTTTATCTTGACAGAAATTTAGAAAGGAAGAAAAAGTAAAAGATAAAGTTCTTTTGGGGCCTGAGCTCTGCCTCTCCATACAGAGGGCTCTGATGGCTGTGGGCTGTTTGCCCATGAATGCACATACACTCCATTTGTCTTCTTTACACCCTTCAAAAACAGTGATCTGATCTGGGCAAATGTTGCTATTCTTGCCTTTGCTGGAAGCAGAAATCTTGCAATCCCTGCAATATTCCAATCTTGCCCAGAAATTATACTTTTGAAGTAGACAAAGATAATAAAATACCCATATTCATTCACGTGTCTGTCCTACACAGTGATTTTACTTATTTTACTTCAAGAAACAGCAAGAATCAGATGGAAAATACAAAAGTAGGGCACTGTAAACAGCCTCAACTCATAGTCTCTGTTTTTCTTTTCTGAAATGTAAGAAACAGCTTTATTTCTTAATGTGGTACATCTTTCTCATTAATAAAGGATGAAAATGCATATCTGCAGTATTTAACATATTCTGTATATCCAACTGCATGTCCTTCAAACAGCTCTTCTGTTTCTGACCTCTCTGGAGCAGCATTCAGGTAACTTGGTCAAAAAGGTGCTGAGCAGCAGAGGCTGCAGCGCCTGTGAGAGTGCAGCTTTACAGGATGAATTTAGTTTTTGTCTGACTTGTCCTTAGAAACCTTCAGTGATGGATGGTGCAACATGCCCAGGCAGCCTCCTCCCCTCCTCACACGTCCTCGTAACAAGTTTTTCCTAATCTTGCTTTTAAGATTTCCTGCAAACACTGACAGTTGCTTCTCTGTGGATGCAAGGAATGTCTAAGCACTGCCCTTGCGGCATCCTCGCCAACACCTGCCCTCTAATTCATCACCAGAAAACGTGACAAATGTTTTGTGCTGCTCATGATTTCTCTTCAGGGCTGTAACACCATCATAACTTTTTCACTGATGTAACATGGCACAAGATGGAAATCAGACCTTTCATCTTGCATCAGCACAAAATCTCTGAAGTCCCAGCTCAGGAGGATACCTTTCATACCAGGCCCTGGAAACACTGAGGTTACCCTGAGGTTAACCTTTTATACCTCGCAGTGGTTGGCTTTTTGCTGGGTCTGCACAAATTCTTTTTCCATTTCCACTGATAAAAAAATTGCTTCCCTCCCTTAACACCATGTTTTCTGCCATGAGAATATCAAGGCTGTGCCTTGCCTTGTTGCCAGCTGGCTGCTCCCAAACCTTGCTATGCTGTGGCTGAGTGGCTGTGCTCCCTGGGGCCATCCCAGCCTCTGCAGCCAGAGGCTGCACAAAGCCCTGCACGAACTCAGCTGGACGTGCAGATGCTCCTTTCCCCAAAGCAAAGGTGCTCATGAGTGGTGTCCTACCTGCACTGGGGAGGCACTCTTCCCATTTGTTTTCCTTTCACTACACAATAATGTTGTCTTTTGTTTTTGCCACTTAATTTGTTTGCTGTTGTGGTTTTTTTATTCATTACCATCTTGGACAGGTCTGTCCATTCATACAAATCCTAATCTTTCTGCACGTATAGAATTTACCTTAATTGCCTAATTAAGATGTCCATTCTTGACTTAAAGCCACTATACAAATCACATGAAAAGTACATGCTGAAAATTTCCTACATTTACAGAACTTACAGCCAAGATAAGCAAACACAGTAGCATGAGTTAGGGACTTCCAACCAAAATGCATGCAAACAACACAAAGCACATAGTCTTCCCTATGCAAAGTACACTGGTAATAATGGTTTAGACACAGAGAGTTAAGGTTAGTGGGGAGAGATCCTCATTTTTCCATGAAACGGATTAATAAATAAGTAACTTTAAAATTGTCTTAATTTAAAAGTAACTGAATCCAGTTTGCTACTGTTATTTTTAAAACCTATTTTATTTCCCTTCTTCTCTCTCAAGTTATGTCCAGCTATTTACAGGCCAACTTCTGCTTCTAGACAAACTTTTTTTTCTAGAAATACTAATTAGAGATCAGCAATTTCCACTGACAACATTACCACAAGAAATCTCAAGGAAGAGTCTAGAAATGTGTTTCTTCTCTTCCAGAGGCATATACAGCTTTCAGAATGCCTTCTCACATTGAGATCATATTGATTCACACATCCTTCATTCCTCCATATTATTTCTAAATCACAGAAATGATATCAAAGAAATGGAAAGCATCTGACTTTTATCACCAAAATAAAGTCTGATTTAATGTACTCTTTCCAATACTTAGGCACAATAGGATACATCATTAGAACATAGTGGAGCTAACAGAATACCCATCGTGCCTTGTTAACTGAGGGTGCATTGTATAGATCCAGGTAAAATTTGAGCTTTGTAGCTTTTGTGGGTTTAATTTAGACCCTTGGGGCTACATATGCATTGAAGGTTGCACACATAACATCCATTACTGTTAAAAGTGGTTGCACGCACCATCAGTGATGTTTAACAGAGAAAATGAACTTCATCTGATTTCATTTCTGATTTATAAAACACCCCAATAATCCTAGCTCACAGTTTAACTAAAATGTCCTGAAAATTACAGACACTTGATTTTTGCTTTAAAGGCATGATTCTGAAACAAGCAGAGCTGTCTGACAATGATTAAAAAAGCCCAAAACACCACCACTTAAGCACATGGGAATTTGACTGCAACCAGTAGGGCTGCTTATACCCACTGGGATACGTATGTGTTCAAATGCTTTAATGGATTGGGACCAGAACTCAGTAGAATCAACCCTGAAGACCTAATTTTGAGCACAGACACGTGTACAGATTTTAGGTGGGTTTTGTAAGAGAGAGTGTTATTAAATTTGTTTGACAGATCCCTATTTAAGATGCAGATTTACACACCAGATGCCTGCCTGAAGCTGAATATTTCAGGGGAAAAAAAAAAATCAAACAAAATGGTTAGATCATTTCTGAGAAAAAACGTAATTTCATCTGACATAACCTAATTTCTGAGGTTTTTAATTTGCAAACTTAAGCTGTACCCCCCCCATACTTGTCCGTAAGTAAAATACAGTGGGAGATACCTTAGTGCCCTATTTGTGCTATGAGTTTATCATGCATGTGTTCATGCAATAGGTTGAAAACATTCACAATTTTAAAATGTGAAAGTATTTCAGTTATAAAATTAAACTCTAGGAGTAAAAATACTTTTTTAGATTTATATATACAAATTTAATCTCCAGAATAATATGCATATATATTCACTGTTCCCCATTAAGGAAGAGACCAAACTACCTTCTTTATTTAACATTCATTCATTAAACCTAGAAATGCCTGGAGTTGCCTGGTGCAAAGAATACAAACAAAGCTATGAAATGTGGTTTTTAATTAAAAGCCCACTTTATGATATGTCAATGGGAAATAAGCAGCGACCAGACTGTTCAGTCTGACAATACTGAATTGGCACTTCGTCCATGGCACAGATTTCCCACTTATCTGCATGCTTTAAGTGCTGCACTGGACAGAAAGGAAATGAGAGTCAACCTTCCAAAGCAAACTCGCAGGGGACCTGGACGAATCCCTGGCATATCAGAGGACCCACTCTGATGAGATGTCACACCAGAATAACGAAGAACTCTACCCCATTTGCATTCAACAGAAACAGACAGTAACTCTGTGGCAATTATTTCACACGAGTCAATGTTCCGGTATCCTAAAAAAGCCCTGCAAAACCCAGCAAATGCTGAGAAAGGGGAGCTGTATGCAGGTCAGCCTCCTGCAAGGGTCTGCTCAATCTGGCTCACTATCAATGGAAGAAGAACTTTTTTTTGCCGTCGGATCCGCTCAAAATGGGTTCATTACAGGCAGGGGTTGTTTCAATGAGCTCGGGCTGCAGTGTTAAATTCAGCAGGATTCCCTCAAAGGCAGGGGGGGATTTTTTGGCCGTGGCAATGGTGCTTTTGACTCATAGTGGAGGAGGAGCAGACCCTCTGTCAGTGTTACTGCCAGGCTCTGCTGGTAGCTGCACACACACTCAACACACAGGCAACATAAAATGCTTCACCTTGCCATGCATGAGAAGGCGTATGGTAAGCGTGACATTGAGACCTCCTTCAGACACTTTTCCGTCCTTCGTGTTCATCCTGGCCTTGTATCTTCAATACTTGAAAGTAGCTTCGTTTTTCTTTTTTTTTTTCTTCTATTCACTTAATCAACCTGCAGAGAGAGAGAAAGAAAAAGTACCATTGAGTGGCTGAAGCTACTCTGAACTGAGAATATTATGTTGTACAAACCAATTAACATCCCTTCCTTTGATTTTCTGGACTACAGTTTAGAGCTGAAAAGGCTTCTTTGATTATTATCCCTCCCCATCCAACTCTTTAGCCCTTCACCAATTACAAGATAAACTCCCTTTTGAAACCTTGAAAATTTTCTTAACTTCCTGTATTTCACAGTTGAAAGTACAGAGCACAGCAGAGTGAAATACAATGTTTTCTTCTGAAGAGCACTTTGTTATCCTCTGCAGTGTGTATATGCTATATACATATATATACATACGGTTTTTTCCATGTGCCTGGTGCTGTTTTCACTTCTCTCCTTGTTACTACCTCTTTTTCTTTTTGCTCTTGCAGAAGAGATATTTTTGTTTTCTCTCCAGCTAGAGAGAAATTAATTCTGAGCCTAAACATTGATCCCTGCCAGCAACAGTGGATGACACATTATCAAAGACATCTGAATAACTAAGAGCCACTTGCTGTTGTAAATCTGGCCACTGTCTGACTTTGTTTTTGTCTATGAGGCCCAGAGGTGGCTCAGTCCCTCAAAGGCCAAAGCTGAGCTTCAGCTCTAAGTGGAAGGAAGATTTTTCTTAATTCCTAATGACAAATGGCAGATTTTCAGTCATTTACAAAGCCATAAATATCCAAAAATGCTAATGAAAGCTGCAAGGGCTGGCTTTGAAGGGATAAACAAGATGCATTATGAGTTTATTAATGCAAGGACATTTATCAGCACAAACAAAAATGTGGGCAGGAAGGAATATTACCAAGGGCAGGCAAATTCTGTAATAGAAAAGGCTTAGCGACTCCTTATTTAGTTTTGTCCTTTTCAGGCTTATCTTACAGAGCATAAAACCCTTAAACAGACATCATGCCTATCAGTAACCATCCCTTTCTGTTACCCATCCTCTTTAACAACCCTATTAGCTTTGGATCTTTGGGCTTCCCAAAAACTTGCCTTGCACTATATATAAATAGGGCACTGGCTAATGAGCACTCCTAGGGACACCCATGTTGTGTTTCAGAGGGTACAGCAGTGTTCCACGGCTGTCGCAGGCTGCTCTCCCCTTGCCAAGAGTGCTCAGGCATGGAACTAAACAATTGGATGGGCCTATGGGATCATTCTCCTAAAGAGGCTGGAGGAAGTATCATGAGGCAGTTTCACCACTTGATTAAGCTCTATCCTAAGAGCCACTAAGCACTTTTCCAGACCAAAGTAAAGCCCGCCTTGGTTGAACATGTTATGTGTGAGAGAAGTCAACCGCAATTCTTAAAGAAAGAGCATGAGAAACATGTGGAGTGATTCCTGATGGACAGGCTGAGCTGCCAGCAATCTGTGATTCATGGTACCCTGCGAAACTGCCTCCAGGCCTGCATTTTCCATAGCCATTGGTGGACAGCTCCATGAATTTGTCTACTGCCTTCTTGAATCCATATATCTGATCTCCAAAAGTGGTGGTCTCACACATTTAATATTAGTATGGAAAAACGTGCTCCACTCTATCTGGCTTAAATTTGCTCACTGAAGTTTCCCCTTGTCACACATTTTGCCCTGTGTGTGTTATCTGAAGACCATCACACCAAGTCACTCTTCTGAAGCTGAAACCTGCAATTTCAACCAGGGCCTGCGAGTGGCCAAGCCACTCCTAGTGTTTTTGCTCCTGGGAAATACACTGGAAGATGCAGAGGTTTGTCTCGCCAGGAATGCTAGTGCCACAGAGAGTTCCTGTGCCTTCAGTGACTGCAAGAATAAGTGGCAGACATGCCAAAGGAGAGTGAAAAGAAAGAGTGAGAAAGAGCAGCTTAAACTTCTCTTTTCTCCTTCCTGATTTCCCCTAACCCAGCAGCATGGACTCTGTGAATTTTATCCCATATGCTCCATCACTCAGACCACAGCTGCTGATATAAATCCATTTATTTCACATTTCTAGGCTTATCAGTTACATTACATATTCCCTATCCCAATGGAAAAAGGGAGACAAGAAACCAAGTGCCTGGGTGAGAAGGCAGAAAGCAGAAGCAGCCTGGCCATGTCTCTGATGCACCAGGAGTGCAAGAAGGTGAGAGGAAAATGTTCCAAGGCAGATCCTAAGGAATGGCAGAGAAAGGTATCAGCTGTAGTCTGATTGTTTAAGATCAGAGCAGAACTCAGGGGAAAACCTGCAACTGGATGACAGCCCCTTCTGACAAGTTCAGAGCGTGGAACAGAGGAGATGACTGTGGTTGTTCCCAGACTGAGAAAGGGAACGGTCTCACGCTGCTCACCTGCTCCTTGCTGAGGGAAATGTCCTGGCTCTGACAGCCCAGCATTTTTTGCTCTGTCAAAGATAACCCAACCAAACCCAAAAAGCCAAACAGGAGCACTATGGTACATAAACAGTAGCCTAGACCTCGGCAGTCTGGACTTTATGGGAGCAACACTGGCCATCTGAGACCTCTAGAAACCAATGGCAGCTTTAGGACATGCTTGGAAGATTTCAAGAACAGCTGTGTTTCAAGTCTAGAAGCAAGGTACATAAGACCTCTGTGGATCAAAATTCAGTGATGAAGGTACAGTTGTGTTTCTAATGAGATGTATTCCCATGTGGGAAAAATAATCCCAGGCTAGAAACAGATTTACAGTTGCCATGGTCTTTTACTACTGGGATACTACAGCTTCACTTTGGGAAAAAGATATGGAGGAAAATCTTTACCCCAACAACAAGCCAATCTTCACCCAAGCCTGACCTTTTCCAGATAAAACCTGAAAAAAATCAGAAATAAAGACTAACAGCTTTTGGGTTCTTTTTAAAAACCCAGAGGTTAGAAATGAAATTCCACCACAAATATTGTTAAAAACATCACTACTATCTGATTTTATGAAGGATTTTGTCACCGTCCCTCCTCCCAACAAGCTTAAACTCTGGCACCTGGCACTGAGAATCAGAACAGATGTCTGGGGGAGGGCTGAGAGTGTGTGTGCCTGCAAGGAGTTAGGCAGCTGTGTGAGACACAAAAGGAATTAATTCAAAAAGGCGGTCTCACATGCTAAGGAAGAGTATTTAAAACCTATACATATACCATGAAGAGAGAAGACTTTTTACCATGCCAGGTCATTTATATCTGCCTCAGTTGTCCTGAGAGTGCAAGTATTCTGGGTAAAACATTTACAGCTTTACAAAGTAAACCTACAGCACTGTTAATGACCTGGGTATTTTGGTTCTAAAGACAGATTAAAATAAAATGCATTGTTGTACTTCATTACTTTTAACTAATTAAAGCAAATTTTTCTGCAGACAACACTAAAAACATGCTGATCTCTGTCTCTGTGCACATGCAAATGTCAGATCATGGCACAAGGAGAGAATGGTTCCCTCCACAGAGCCTCCTACCAGACAGCAAGACATCCATGTATTTATAAACCTACTGCTGTCATATACAAGCGCATTGTGAATATTTAATCAGTAAAATAATTTCCCTCTCCTTTGCAAAGTCAGCATTTTGAACAATTTACTATGTTCCTGCCTTGTGTGTGCCTCTCTGCAAGCAAAGAGGAGGCTGAACACAGAAGGCTTTCCTTCCTCAAGCACTGTGTGGTGAGGTCCCATGGCTATGCTTGGGGCTGGGAGAGTTGAGTCTCAGACTGAAAAAAAATCAGTGTGTCACACTTTTCCTGATGCCAGAGGGAAGTCAGGGGACTCCATAGGTGAGCAGAGAGTACTGTGCAGGGAGGCAGAGTCAGTGGCATGGCTAAATGTTAAGAGTGAGGGTATATGCATTTCAGCCTGCCTTCAGCAGAGAGCTGGCAGTGACAGGAGGACAGCTGGACAACATCCTCTTCCTGACCTTGGGACTCTGGACCAGAATGCACAAAATCCATGATCTGGGACTCTGCAGCTCCAGGTAACGAGCAAAAAATATCATGCCCACAGAATAAAGGAAAGTAGCTCACATCAGATAGATCCCAGCAAACTGCAGGTCTTTGCTTCCTTTGGGGCTTTTTCCATTGTCCTGTGGATATTTCCACTGCTGTTTATTATGTAAAAAAGAAACATTTTTCTTCTGGTAGAAAAAGACATCCAAATGCATTTTTAAAACCACAACCTTTTTAAAACTTCAACAAAATGGATGTGCAGTCTTATGCAAATGCCTTTTATGTGTAAGTATGTGTTTCTATACATTTTTAATATTAGCTGTCCCAAACTGGCATAAACCCACATGTCCTATATGCTCAATATTCATTACATACAATTTTCTAACATGGCTTCTCTGTAATTGTGGGTAGATTAAGCGAATAAAACAACAAGCAGCTAAGCCACATGTTCATCAGACTACTACAAAACCCCAACACAGCTCCTTAGAGATTTCAGTGAATTAATAAAAGCTACAAGATGAACTACACAGCTAAAGGGCAGCGTCACAACCCCCACACATGCACACACATGGAGGTTAGGAATCCTCGCGGCTGAAGGGATAGTGTGAGCTGGCTGCCTGAAGCCTGAGACATGGAATGTCAATCTCATGACCACCTGCCTTCCTACCCCTCAAGCCTACTGACTCCCTCCAAGAAAATAAGCAGACCATTGCAGAGAATATGGCTGCACAGTGCTTTAAAAAAAGTATGTATGTTAAGGCAACCACTTCAGGCATGCAGGATAAGAAAGCAGCAGGCAGGGGTGCCAAAGATGAATAAAATCAACAAAGTACCAAGGTAGACATCAGGCAATTGATCTCTGAGTTTAAAGCCCAAATAAATTATTTGACATCTGTGATCCTGGCAAGAAAGCTACTCATCTCAAAGATCCAGAGGGATGCAAGGGAGGAGGGAGAGAAAGAGAGTGTGCACAGGGTGAGATGGGGCGGAGCTGCACAGTCACAGAGGTGTGCTGGAAAGCAAAGAGATGCAGAGATAAGAGAAGAAAGGCAGGGAGAAAGAGAGAAATGAACCTTCAGGTACCTGATACAGGGAATAATGTGAGAAAAATCAATGTGGAAGCAAGAACCACCTGGAAATATTAAAGGCGAAAGCCTGCTCTGCTGCGTGAAATCTTGATTATATGGTTGTAAAATCTGAGCTGTTGGGAAGGAGGAAACTGGCCAGAGCACCCAACACAGCATTCTCTGTGTTTGGGCCTCAAAACCTCTTGAACCTAATTATGGTGCTTCATCACCACCAACTGAAAAATGTAATTATGAAGAAAGCAAGGAGGAATCCACTGATGAAATTCAAAAGAACAAATTCCAGCTGTTCCATTGGAAGAAATAAAAAAAAAGATAAAAGAATAGGGAAATTATAGTGACTGACATTAGGAGAAGCCACTTCTAATTTACATGAGGACAGTTAAACTCAGTCATATAGTTTCCATGTATCTGTATGTTTAGAAAAAGATAACTTTTATAAGGGAAACATAAGAACATCGAGTATCTCACAGTAAATATGTCATTTTCATAATATATGGAAACATCCCAAAGGAGGGGTAGCTAGGCAGATATCAAGCCATAAGTATGGGGGGCAGGGAAAGACAGGGGATGAAAAAGAAGACTAAGACATGAGCAGAGTAATGTGAAGATGAACAAGGAGATTTATCATGAGTTAGGAAGAACTGGAAATTGGACAGCAACACACTACTGTTATGAAGAAATAGTTCAGAGTTTCATCTACTTAGCAAGAACTCCAAAAGTCCAGTATAACCCCCCCCAAAAAAAAAAAAAAATGCAAGAGTGAATAAAAAAGAACAGATGACATCTGAAACACTGGAAGTCATGAAAAGGCTGTACCTAAGTCCTCTTCATCAGAAGACTCCAGGTGGAGGGAGACCTCCCAGGAATTGGAAGAAACACACTGCCAGGGATCACGATGAGAAGAAACAACCTGTGCTTTCAGCAGAGCACAGTTCTTTGGAAGCAGATTTATGCTACTTACACAGTTTTAGTCTTTCATTTAAACTGGAGGGAATACCGGAATGAATAAGGAACATAAATTACCACAGGACAAGAACTGATGACATTATCAGCAGAATCGACATATTTGGCCATACAGTAAAAGGCTTAAAATTAGAAATAAGTTGTCTGCCACAGAAAGGTTCATGCTATCAAACAAGGAAATAACTACTTTGCTTCCAAGCTCTTTGATAGGCTAGGCAGCTATTATCTATGGCTTTTCACTTGAAAGTAGCATCTCTGGATGTCAAAGGACTAAACACCCAACAACCACAACTCTAGGTGTAATGCAGAACAAAACCAGCTGCTCTGCAGTTGTATTGTTTCAAGGAACATTATTTTAAGAAATGATTAAAAAGGATAATGATCAGACAATATTTACAGTTTCCGCAGAAGCAAAAGAAGACAACTGGGTATTTGCTAAACATACACTTCTTCAGTTTCTGTGTCAACTGAAGGATAAAGACATCCACTGTTACTAAACGATATTGTTGTGAGGTTACTAAGAACAAAAAGCTCAAAGGAAGCCCACAATAACGTAACAGTAATAATAATGACAGCTCTTCAAAGGATTTCTCTCCCAATAATAACTATTTGCAAAATGAGAAATCAGGCTTTGGAACACTCCAGTTTTACACAGAAGCCTCACCAGGAGAACCTGATTAATGAACAATAGCTAAAGAAGCAGGTGCAGTATCAACCTTTCTACTTTATCACTTCCATCTCCCAAATTACTAGAGAGGACTCTATACAAAGGAATAAGATTATACATTTTATTCACATCCTTATAATTTATATCCCCAAAATAGATTTAATGCTAATCTCTAACTCTTTCATGAAGAGAACAAGATCTGCAGAACCTGGCTCCCTTAAATCATCGTATCATGGCCCATTTTAAGTAGGGGGATAGTTGGTATGAGTCCAAAAATCCAGAAATGAGAAATTAATTCTTTGTGTTACCAGAACAAAGCATGCATGTATCAGTTGGCAAATGGGTTTTTGCTAAAGAGGTAAAATAAGATAAAAGAACAGCTCAAGAATGAAATTTAAAGAAACACTAGAGAGAAGAAGGATTCAGGAAATTAATAAATTACATGCTCAAGGAGATATAAATAACAACTAATAAAAGTAAGCTGAATATGGGCCACTAAGCAGTAATTGAGTACACAAACAGATATACAAAATACCTGTTTGTGTGTGGGGGGGTTTAAGTGGTAAAATATTAGCTCAAAAGTCAAAGGGGATTAAAGAGCAACACATTACTCCACCAGTTAACAGCCACTAACAAAAGGAAGTTACACAGCTTCGCAAGCCCTGTGCTCCTTTTACTAATTATTGTAAAAATCTCTTTATCTGCCATATGCTAAGCTCTGTACTTACTACAGACAGCTGGAAGTAGTAGTTTTGCCAAAGATGTGAAACTGATAAGGAAAGAACATGAAGAAAAAATAACATACCAACTTTTAAAGGCAACTGCAAGTATAAAAAGTGGCAAGACTCCATGAATGCCCCCTTTTGAATGCAATTTTATGAAGTATGTGAAGTGGCACTAATTTTTCCTTGATATGTTTAATGGTGTTTTGCCTGAGGAAGAACCTACCCTATCTATAGAAGAAGCTGCCTTGTGTTCTCCCTGCAGCTGCCTTCCTGTTCTCCCTAAAACGAGAAATGCTGTCACCCTACACAACTGACATCTCATCTGCTGAAGATCACGGGATGTCAAATAATCTTTGAAGAGAACAGCAAAAGATTAGAGACATTTCTATTCTCAACTGCTGAATGTTTAGCTGCTGAACTTGACGTATGTGAATCCTGTTCTTAAAATGGATCACTTTTCCTCATGCTAGTCAATAAGCATATGCTTCAGGCAATTACACTGGCTGTTCCCTTTTTGATTTATTAAAGGAACTAAACAGCAACATATTTATTGACTCTTCTAGTTATAATGCTTTTTTTGTAAAAGCCTTTTGAATAAACAATATGATACAGTGCATTTATTACAGGAGGAAAAATCTCAGAAGCACAATAAAGACTACTGTCCTGTTCACAAATTTTCTACTATCAACATTTAATGACCAATTACTTATTTAACATAAATTAATGCCAAAATACCACTCCATGTGTGAATAGACAGCTCAACACTGCCAAAATAGAAAAAGTTATCCCTTCAGAAAACATCACATGTCAATAAATGCTATCAAATATCTGGAAATCAAGTATCAGGAAATCTAGAAAAGCTACATAATGGCATTCAGCAAATGCCAAACAGATCTGGGATCTGAGGGAAGTAAGTAATTTCCAGGCTAAAGAAAACACAGTGATTCTTTTGCCAAAGGTATCTTCCATCTTTGTAATTTTTTCCCCTTCTTTCTGCACTTATTCCAGAAAGAACTACCTTGGCAGGAGTGCAGAGAGCACCTTTACAATTTCCCATGAACCAAAAAACAAGCAGTGGAGTAAGCATGCCAGTACTTTGTACAAACCCAGTAGCCAACTAGCACTTCTGCATACGTGCAAAAGCCAGGCAGATAAAAGCTCTTGTAAATAGAAGCTGACGTGTTGGACTAATGCAACATAAATGCTTCCACAAGAAAGTTGTGGCAGCCCACTATAAATTACTCTGTGCAAATATTCTCCAAGAGGATTCGAGGATGAGCAGGACGAAAGAGCAGAAGGTGCTTTCTTTCCTTTCCTAATGGCAGCAATGAAATGAACTGTAAGCTTCCTCACGAGCCTGCCAGTTTGCAACATCAGGGAAGACAATTTATGCATATGGTAGACCAGTTATTTACCAAAGAATCTAAAGCTCTAATTATAGCTTTAAAAATAAAATCAGCTTTAGCTGCCACTTTATGCTGTGGCTCCAAACCCTCAAGTAAAGCACCATGTTTCTCAGACCTCTGGGATTTTTTATGTTGCTTGTTTCAAACTGAAATTTTGCCTTACTTGCTTGCTTAGGTTTGACTAAGAAACAGATAATCCAACTAACTTGGATTTATCATTCCATATGGTGTGAGATAATAAATCTAATAAAGAAATGTACACGTAAGTCACAGGAAAGGTGAGAAAAAATTGAACAGATAGCCATCACAAGTAGCATAATGGTCTGCCCAACACAGAGTTGCTTTCAAGAATGGCCTGCCATATAAGAAGAGATTTTGGGTCCACACCTATTCCTGGAAAACCCCATGTTCTGATGACCTACACATTGTGAACGTGTGGTGTATTTGTTAAATAATCTCTGCCCCCTAAAGCCAAATACATGACTTTGACATTTCCTCAATAAATATTTTCATTTAGTGTTTAAATTGTAAATTTAATACAATTTGAAACAGATAAAGCCTGTTGATTTAAAAATAAATGTACTTGCACTAAATGCAAGAGAGTCAAGCGTAAACAGCTGTTCTCTTTCCAATTTTTTAAAATGTGTGAGAGAACAGAGAAATTGTTCACATGGTCTATTTCCAACATATTTAAAGTAAGATTTATGTACATACATTAAAAAAAAAGATACATTTCAACACAGTATGCATATATGCATAGAATATGGTTACATGCTGAGAAGCAAGTAAGGTATATTTTTTTACATGACAGATGTGGACAAATTTTAAAACATTATGCACCACATTGCTGGGGTGTAATCTAATAAGCAAATATTAAGAATACAATGATTTTTTAAAATGAGATTTTTATCTTCAGTAGAAACAGTCTCATAGACATAGAGATCTGTAATTTTCTTTGCCAGCTTCTTGTTGATCAAAGGAAAAAATTCCCCAAACCAGAAGAATTGTCAAGGAAATACAGAAGCTTCTTTAATAGGAAACAATAACCCATCAAGTACGTTCCCACTGGGCACAGTACAAACAGATATTTAAATATATTTGGGGTTTTATATTTTCATCAGTGTTGAAATGATATCTGTCCTAGAATATATCTTTGTCCAATCTATTTGTAAATTAAATGTTTTCTAGACATATCTGGTTTGATAAAGATGAGTCACTTGTTTCACTCAAACCACAGACATGGTTGTTGGTTAGCAAAATGAGGTTGACAATAATAATGATACATTTTACTTTATTAAACATAAAAATATTATATATTGATATAATTGAATCTCTGACACAAAAGAGCAAAAATATCCCTTTAGTCATCACCTTAATTATGTTATTTACAAGGCTGTGATTTAAAAATCCATTCAAGCTTCCCAGATGAATAAAATAAATACTTCTTTAAAGAAAGGGAAATTCACACAGCCTCTCAGAAAGGGAAGAGGATGAGCTCCCATCCTTCAGTCAACAAGGGGATGAGTACTAGCCTCTGGAGTGTGAGTCACAGGCTCCTTCCTGGGACACCACACTTGTGCTTGCTTGAGGCAAAGATGGAACTGTCTCAGAAACTGGTCCAACAGCAGCACAGCTGTAACAGCTGCAAATATGGCTGAGTGCTGCAAAGACTTCCATCATTCATGGGGAAAAAAGGGGAAAACAAATAGCAATGTTGCAATGTCCTGCCAGGGTGTTGGAATTGTTGCCTTCAAAAGCCACAACCCGAATAGTTAAGTTCTCAGCCACTGATGGTTAGTCAAAACATACAGCCTTATACAGGTTTCACTGTGAAACTCAGGACTCTGCAGTAGGTAAAAAACCCCAGAATGTTCCAGAGCCTCATTTGAAAAAAGATTTAACAAAAAAAGAACCGAGAAAAAAGCCCAAAACCCAGCCCAAATAACTCTTCTATGAGCAGTCAATACTCAGAATAAAGAGCCAAACACATGCCAAGATTTAAGCCGCTTAAATCAATATTTTTGTCACTGATTTAAACCAGGAGAATCTTTAAACTCAAAAGCCAGTTTAATTGATGAAGTATTCAAAACCAAAGAAAAACATCAAATAGTTTATTAGCAACTTCAAAGTGCCAGTTGTAAAGTGAGCCCCTGTATCTTACTCTAGCACTGCATTTGGCTCTAGCCATCCATTTGTTACTTCTGTGGAACCTTTAGAAAGGAAAGAGCCTATTTTTGAATAAACAACTCATTTGTTTCACCAAATTGCTCAGCTGAAACAGTGCTTCATGAAGTGTCTGTCCTTTTGTCTAACCTTCAGTCCCTTTCCATACAAACACGTGCATACACATGTACCTGCATATATGTGCATGAATGCATACAAGCTTCCCAAACACTTTCCACATTTTTAAGAGATACAGGGATGTCAAATGTCAGGTTCACACAAGTCTCATTGAGACACAGACTAAGCAGAGGTGCAACGTTCCACTGCAGGCCACTGGGAGCCTCTTCTCCCAGTGATAACCTCGAGCGAGCAAAGAGGGAGGAGGGGACTCTGAAAGTGAACTAATACACTGAAAAAGCTCCCAGATTCAGAGGAATTCCCAACAAGAGGTGCTTTAAGCAGACACAGGACACACATTCCCTTTTTTTCCCTCAGCTGCTCCAGTAGCTTTGTGGCTCATACACAATCCCAATACCTTTAACAGTTTCATTCTCATAACCAGATGTGTAATTTGGTGCTCTACATTCTTCATGAAAACAAGACAGGTCCTGTGCTAATGTGAATGATTTGATGGCACCCTTACCTTCCCACCTTTGGTTTGGGACCACAAAGTGATCCATTTGTTCATTCAAAAGAAAAAAGTAAAGACCAAGAGAAGATAATTGCTGACTTATTGCAGAAATGCCAGGGATACACTGTGGAATGGGTTACTACTAAATAAATAACACCCCCCATGGACTGCAGACATTAAAAATGAGAAGAGCTCAAATAGGAGCAGAATGATAATAATGATAACACAGTGAAAAAAAAAAGTGACAATAAATCTACAATACAAGCAATACATTTACAATACAAATACAACAACTGGGAAACCCAGTTCTTCAAAATGAGTCACATCTGGAAGGCTCTGATGATACAAAAGACCTGGGGATGACCCAGGCTACAAATTAAAGGCTGAAAACTTGTACTTTGAAGCAGG
>NW_008239054.1:4238834-4269107 GCF_000691975.1 Corvus brachyrhynchos | reverse complement strand
GTTCACACAACCATCTCCTATTTTGTATTTGCATCTGGACAATCCATAACCATAGAAACACAAAAAAAACCAACCCAACCCAACAAACCAAATGATCACAAACAAACAAAAAAAAGGAAGTGGCAAAAGAAAAAGAAGGAGTTAATGGAGAGGAGAACAGAAAAAAAAAACCTTACTAACTAAAAATGACAGAAAGATGGAGGCAGATCTTAGCCACTGTCCAGTCTAATGTAAAGGAAACAGAGGTGAATGAACTCATGAAGTTTTATTAATCTCCAGTCACCAAGACTTTGTACATTTTGTGTCTCTTTTCCATTTATACTGGAGTAATGGAATTATTTTTATTGAAGTTGGGGAGGGGAGGGATATTTTAGAAATTTTTTTATCATTATTTAGTCAATAAGTAAGTTAACTTGGTAGGAGGAAAAGGAGGTCATACAGTATTCAAAGAGATACAATACTTGTTTTCTTTTTTCCCCTCCAGTGCTCTGTATTGAAATCTGAAAAGCCCGTTTCACATTCTGCACGTTGCTATTGCACACGTAATAATAGGACACACTGGCCTTTGATACAATTCTCTTCAGGGAACAAAAGCTTCCTTTGGCACAACTACAGCCACTGCTTGTTGTAGGTTACACGTCTTTCCAGTCAAGCATGATTAATAACTGTTAAAAAAAATGCTCATGACCCATGGCAAGTATTCTTTCAACTATAATACCAGCATTATGGGCTCTGAATCTAAGTAATTTTAAAATGTGCTTCTACAATGGAACTATAATTTAATTACTTTTTCTGCAGCCTGTTCCATTTTGTTTCATCACTTTGATTGCACCATGCACTTGGCAGCTTATGGAAGACTGCATCTGCCTCCAGGATTATTTCACTGGGCTCTTTCGACATCTGTTTCTGAAAATGACTTTATTTGCAGTGGCATAAAGAATAATCAGAGACTTGTTTAATCCAGATAAATTGGAAAAGAGAGAGACACAGAGACAGAGTTGGAGACAGGGAAGAGACCAGGGAAAAAGAGAAAGCAGATCTATGCCGCATGCTGCAGAAGACATCAAAATAATCTCTCCTCTTCCTGTGCTTCTGCAAATGTTGTTATCTGATGGATGATATGATACATGAAAAGATGAGTCACTAAGTCAGTTCCTTTTACTGTTTAGGGGGAGCTCACAGATGCAATACATTCCAGCTAAAGCTTCGTGCTGTGCTTGATCAGTTTAATACAATTTTCATGAATTACATTTGCAGCCCCATCCCCTGAGAATCACAAAGCAGTTTGAAATGATCCGTAGCAGTTGACAAAAGTCCTTATAATAAATGAGCTAAATCCAGGCTCCAGCCTGACCTGACATCCTTCCAAAGGCAGCTACAGCCAACACCTGTTGCCGAGTGCCACCGCACAGCTATGGACCGAGTACACAGTTCAGCATAACTTCCCACATATCAGCAGTCATGATCTGGGTCACCTGTGTATCAGATGACCAAGTGCAAGGCATCTGTAACATGCCAATGCCTGCCCGAGCTTTGATTCAACACAATGGAAACCACCATTGTTGACTCCTGTTTATTTTTGTGTTATAGATGGATTTGTTAACCCACAAACCATTATAAGCATTTAAAGACATGCTCTCTAAAAGATCACAGGTGTTGGCCAGGTTTTAGTTCATTCTTTAGTTCTCTTTGCTTGTTTTTTTGCAGAGGGTAAACATACATTTGTCAAGACACATCCACTGCCTCCATAAGAAAGTGCTGCAGGAAGGCAGCTCTGGCAAGAGAAGCAGACAGCAAGGCTTTAGAGATAACGACCACTAAAATTCAAAGTGCTAGACTGAGCTGACCATAAGGATAACAAGCAAAACAACTCCTAACATGCTCTTTCTTACTTTTGAGAGTTTAAAATCTTGCCTGTCTTGTTGCGCCTTTCTTTTTGGAGATTTTTTCTGTCATTTGTTGGTCTTCTGGGCTATATTGCTGGAGCAAGCACATCAGAAACAAACTGGTTTGGACACATATATTTTCCTAGGAATTACTTAAAGACAATTTCAAGGGAGGCTTTGCAGTTCTCGGGAAAACAATGAAGAAAAATCATCGTCCCCAGAAGTAACAGGTGTCATGCAAACGCACAATAGCTGGACCCAAACAATTCTGTATTAGCCTGATTCCCATGGTCGTGTGGCCTTAACTGTCACAAACATTTGGGCATTCCTTTCCTATATGACCAGAATGACTCTTGCCCCAGTCAAGATCCCAGCTTTCTTCTGGGATTTCATCCATCCAGGGCATGTAACTCCACCAAAGACATGCTCTTAAGTGGTGCCCATGCACT
Organism: Corvus brachyrhynchos; assembly: GCF_000691975.1. Taxonomy (NCBI): domain Eukaryota; kingdom Metazoa; phylum Chordata; class Aves; order Passeriformes; family Corvidae; genus Corvus; species Corvus brachyrhynchos. Next base: position 4,266,772 of record NW_008239054.1, on the reverse strand, counting down.
TTGCTGTTGTCCCCATGACAAGGTCACAAAAGGGAAAGATAAAAAATTCCTCCTCTTCTGTATTGCACGGCCTCACCTTTCCTCTGCAAAATACAGCAGGTGAGCTGAGGACAGGAAAAAAATCAAAGCTTCCACGTTGTTGATCTACTTACAGGCAATATGAGAAGCAAAACTCCTCTGCCAACCTGTGTGATAGTAACTTGGCAAGCTTGACAGTCTGCATTTGGAAGCCTGGTTATTTTCATAAAAGACATAATTCCCAAAGTAAACAACTCAGACTTTTGGAAGAAAACAGACCAAACCAAAAATTTGCAGTTTGCAAAAAGGAAGAGTCATCAGTGTATTTTCCTGATGAATTACTTGAAACCTAGGAGAAGAAAAAAACCTTCTTCCTAACCAAGCTCCCTGATACCTCTTTAAGGTCTGAAGATGGAGGTGAAGATCTGATAGAAGATATCAGCTATTTACAGAAGGTTTGTAGTTGGCTAAATCAGGTAGGGAAGCTGCCCTGAAGAGAGATACATTCCAGTGACAGAGTATGCTGTGAAAATCCTATTAACAGAGAGTATTAACAATTATTTTGTTTCTTTCTTATTTTTTTCTTTTAATTTAGACAAATCTACTTCCTCCCCTCATTATTCATCTCACAACCTTGGGCTATAACACAGCAGTTGTGCAGGGCTAGTGGCCATGCAAAGAAATTACTCACTGCTTTTCTAGAGCTTCAATGTAAAATGTACACAGCATAAGACGCACAGAGTCTGACAAGGCTTTGTCATCTTGTCAGCATTACCAAAGAACAAAAGCCATCATTTTCTCCCTGAAGAATTGGTAAGGATGTACTGTTTAACAGCCAAGGTGAAAATAGGTTTCCCCCTGAAGTACCAGCTAGTGACCACTGCTGGACAATGAGTAGGGCTGCGCTGCTGGTCAGATGTGGCTTGGCAGCAACTCTTCCATAAAAGGTGTTCTTAAGGACAGGGTAAGTGTTTGAACACACAAGTGTTTACCTCAGCTTAGCCACATGAACTTGGAATGAAGCTTTCAAGCCACTGGTAGCAACTGAAGAGAGAGAGACCAATGCAATCCCTTAAGCACTGATAATAAAAGCAGTTTGTAAGGTCAGGGCCAAGCCAGGATAGGGCAGCACAGGACAAGTGGCTCTTTACCCAGGTTACTTAAGAGAACAATAGAGGTGTCAGCTTGTTGCCTGTGGTGATGCCAGTCTGCCCTCTTAAAACCAATTTTTCAAGAGGTAAAACTTTAGTTTTGAGCAAATTTGAATAACCAGCTTGGAAAGAGTTGAAATTCAGGGGAAATTGGTTTGCGCCTTGTCACATGGTCAGTAGTCCTCACCAGGAAAGAGTTCTCCTCCTCCTGTAACCACAGGTTCCTATCCAGATCACTTGAGACCCATCTCAGGGAGTGGCAGGAAGAAGAGTTCATGCTCTGTCCAAGACATTTCCACTGAACTACAGCAACAAGAGATTCAGTTTATGCACAAGCACAACCTGCCTTTTACCCACCCACTCTGCCTTAAGCAGGTCACAGAAACGATTTTTTGAAGACACTATAAAGGCTACACTGTAACATGGAATAGCTTCTCCAGAAGTGAAATCTTCGTGTGACAGCAGAAACAGCAGAGATACCTCCTGAGTGTCTTGATACTGGCAGGTCTTTAGATACTTAGCCGACTATAAAACTGGGTGGTTTAGGCCCTTTAATTCAAGCACACTAAGGATCCTGGATCCTGCCCAGTGTGGACACAGACACCAAATCTTGCTATCATGAAATAAAATGCTGTCTGCAGTCATTCTACCTTAAAGATCTTCTGTATAGGACAGTTATCTCCCAGCAGCTGCAGCCACCGTCCAAGACTGTCTGGAATCAACTAGGTACACCCAACAAAGCATCAGAAGATATGACCTGCTCCATATTATTGCTCTTAGGTCAGCACCAAAGGAAGACCTCACTATAGCACACTAATTATTCATCATCCCTTTCCCCTTGAAATGCTCCATCAAAATCAACCATTTTTCTTGCAGCATTTAAGGAAATCTACTTAAAATTGCTTTCTGATGCTCCATTTCTCAACTATGCAATTGATTTTCATCTACAAGGATATATCTTACTTATACATCCTTGAAGTGAAATCAACTAAAAGTGGCTGAAATGAAAATAGACCCTGTTTGTCACAGACCTAGTTTCTGTCCGTGGCTATCCTTCAGCTCAGCAGAAGTTATAAGATACAAAAGGAAAATGGTCTGTGTGGGAGGCTTCACTGTGCTCTGCTTAATTAGCTGCTGTTCAATATCTGAAACACACAGCAGAGTGCACCTTCATGTCCACACACGTGCTTGTAGAACCAGTGTGCAATGGTAACAGGGTTCATGTATTTTCTATAAATTGGAATATGACACCAAAACATTGCCAAGAGCATTACTTTAAAAAAAAAAAATCACAATTATCCCAGACTGCAACAGCCCCAGGCCTGTTTAATATTGAGCTCATGAGCAGGATCTTCCAAGTTTTCAACTGCTTCCATAAAGTAGAAGCTCTGTCTTTGCAACAGCATTCAGTCACGCTACCTAGAGTCTTCCCAGACTGTACTGTAATATAAAATCAAGACAACTGAGAGATCAGCCATGCAATACACATATACATACATATCTATTCATTCTGATGGAGTTCTACACGTATAAAACTGCCTGTATCAGCCCCAACACTCCTCCAGCGCTCAGAGATATTACTCTGATCACATAAAATGCAGCAGCAACCACTCTTTCATCACACAGTCATTCTATACACAAATGTCAGATTATGTATTGTTCTTGCCAATGCAAGTGTCAGTTTGGATCGGCCAGAGGCTACAGACATGCCCCAGATTATTCCGAGTCCCCTATCGCGCTGAGGCACAAATTCTCAGCATCTCATAGGATGAAAAGCCCTTGCCACAGTGACAGGCGAGGGTACACTGGTCTTGCCTTTCTGGCATGGAAAAGGCACAAACAAAAAACTAAGTCCATGCACATCTAACCCCCAAACTGCAGCATCAAACAAAAGCATGGCAGCACTGCTTCAGAAGCACAGCTTCTGTGGATATATAAAATTAATGATCCAGCTTCTCTGATCTGTGAGCACAAGTGCGTGCAGACTGAGAGGTCACAGGAAGTGCTTTTCTGGGCACAAACTGGACCTTTAAGGAGGATATCAGGCACCTAAAAACCATGTAAAGAAGAACAGTACAACACTTGGTGGGTGACTTCTACAGAGAAACACTCCTTTACAGTTTCTACTGTAGAAACAACAGCCTGTTGATTATAAAAGGCTGATGGTAGATGTCTGTGCGATAAGAGAGTGAAAAACAAGGCATTTTAGGGAAAGGATGTATCAGACATATCTGATGTGTTAATTGTTTCCTTCTGTTTCCCTTGATTTCCCTGTGTTCTAAATAGGAAAGGTGGTGAACTACTTTGAAGGATTTACTGGGCTTTACTGATAGCCTCCAGAAGGCTCTACTTCACAATTTCTCATTGTGACAGATTTGGTTAATGGCAAAATTGAAGAAAAAAGATGTAGACAGTCTGGATATGTTGAACCTAATCATTTTAATAATTCTGTATGTTTCTTGGGCTTGTTTTTTTTTTTTTTTTCTGAAGTCTGAAAGACCTTGGAAAAGAGTTACACAGGTAGTTTGATATTATGGCTAGCTAAACAAAAACCCCCAAATCTCCAAAATCACATCACTGCCTCCCAGAGTATTTCTTCAAAGATGAAGTTTTAAAGCTGCATCATGCGGTGTGCATGTGTTAATAGAAGGATATCCGTGATGACATCCCCAAGCCCTAGGCAAACTCTCTTCATTCTGAGCCATGCTGCCTGCCTTCTTCCCTGCATCAGGTCTCTGCCAGCTAGTTCAAGAGACTCAAAGCCAAATATTCCAAATTTCTGCAAGGTGCTTTGTTAAGAATTACTAAAGGAAAAACTAGTCTAAAAGTCCTATTTCTGTTACCTAAAAATATGTCAAATATCAGTTGCTTCTGAAAAACCGTGGAAGCCAGTTCTCCCCGGAGTACAGACAACCAAGGTAACTGCAATACTGAAATGTTATTGTACTCTTAATAGTAATAGCAAAAATAATAGCAAAACAACAGAGAAGTGCAAAGCTGACTAAATACTTAAGAAGCAGTACTTTTCAGGTCGTGCAAATACATAATCCAAGTCTTTTTATTCCCTGAATCACAGAAGCTGATGTAGAGGAATAGCTACAGCTTCTATGCTCTCTTTCTTCCCCCACACACCCCCTCACACCACTCCCCAGTTGCTGACATCCTGGCACTTATGAGATTTACTGGTTTTGCCACCCAGCTTCTGGAAATAAATGCAAAATTCAATGGGTCTTACCCCCTCCTTACCAATGGACTATCAACACAACCTAGCAAGCTTGACTTTAAGCGCACACTGAATATACTAACAGCCCCATTCTTTCAGAAAATGAGATACGGAGTTATTAATTTTGTCACCAGAGTTATCAGACCAGTTTCTTACTTGTGGATATGAAATTCCTTTCAGATTACACACTTAGAAAAAAAAAATTAAGAATACATGTAGTGGAGGATAAAATGACTCACATATTCTAGCAAAATACAGGCTTGTAACTGAGACATGTAGGTCTGGCTGGAAGCAAATTTGTGCACAGCCTATTACAAAAGGCATCTTGTTGGTCTCTCCCCTAAATGCGTAAGTAACTGAGACAGGCTGCTTTCAAGATTTTAATGAAAACAGCTTTTTCATGGAAAACTGAGTTATTCTATTGCTGTTTCCTTTATAATTTTAAACAAGGAGTCTTATTTTTTGCATGAAGGACATTCCAAATCCCACTTTCCAATTTTAATCACGAAACAGTTTTGCAGCATGTATTACAATAACAATGGCTCTTCCCAGGGAGAGGTCTCTTTGCTGGATGAAGTGGCAGCTAGCAAATATCATGTAGCTGGTAGAATACCAAAGTGAAAACCCATGGCCACGCTCTCTCCCTTTCCTCTTTTCAGATCTTGCCCAGAGCAGTTTCAATCTGAGTTTTGAGGAAACACTCCCTACCCTTGACCTGTTCTCTCCTTGCTTGAACATAAATGCACTTCTCCGGATTGTGAGAGGAAGGAGGACTTGTGTCTCCATGTGGAAGAGGGACACTGTCCCCTGTCCCTTCACCCCACAGCTAGCAATGACCAGAGACAGGCACGAAGGCATGCACTAACAGCACACACACTACAGAAAATGGCACAGTTATCCTTAAGACCAGGTTCAGATGGGCAAAAGCCCATGCCCAGCATTTCCTCTGCGGGGTGCAGCCAGAATATACAGAAACCACTCCAAGGTCTCAGGTGCTGCTGAAGTCATCAACCAGCTACGCTATTTCCTACACTGCAGCTGTCCCCCACATCCTGCAGGAATTCTGGCCAAGCCCAGGCCTGCTATTCAGACCTATACATCCTACATAGCCACCTCAAGACTCACAAACTTACAGCCCTGTGCTGCAAATTCTGCAGCCGTTGAAGACGGTAACAGCCCATGGACCATCTGGGGACTTATCGAGCTCAGAGCAAGGGCACCAAGGCCCCCCCACAGCTACACAGGACCAAAGCAAATGGAAACAACATCTGGTTCTACATGTAGGCTTAGCTGTGAGAGCATTAGCCTGCTTTCTAGAAAGGGTTAACTAAATTGATACTGCAGGTTTCTGCCAGCATGCACTGTCAAAGGACAGGAATAGGCAGCTCTTGGGGGCTAAAGCTCTGCCAATGCAACCTTCCAGGCCAATATATGGCCAGAACCACACACCTACCAGAAGCAGTTTACTGTGCTTACTGTGTACAAGCCATAATGTGTTCACTTGATATTCCAAGCTGTAAACACAGGAGGTGCCCTTAATTTCACTTATCCTTGTAATACTACCTTGAACTCTGCAAGGTGAGCAGCCATTTACATCTTTAGTAGATTAAAAGTGCTGGCTTCATTTGAGTTTGCTTTTCAAATAAATTTAATTTTGAGTATTCCATGTCCTTTTTGTTCCTGGTATGTAAAAAGCTAATCCACTAATTTTTGTACACATCCCTGCTTTAAGGTGCTTTATGACCACACTTTTTGTGACAGAGTAACAATTTATCATATACTGGCACTGAAGAAGACGAAATCCAAAATCTTGCAGTTCTGGAGAAGTTAAGTGATCACTATGAACACTGGATCTAGATCAACCACTGCCAGCAGTTTGACAAATACCATGTTTTTATCCTGCTGCTAAATTGTCTGTAAAGAAAATAAAGTTTTTCCAAGTGTGTTTGCCATTCTCTAGTGTACTGGGTTTGATTTATCCAGCTCCAGGTTTATCCTGAACTGTTCGCAGTGAATAACAAACTGACTGGACAACATACAGGACCTGGCATTCAGAAATGGTTGTACGTGCACCCAACTTGGTTTATTCCATCACAGGGCAATGTGGCTTGAATTAACATTACAAAATAGTATTAATCAATTTAATGCAATCTGGTTTATAAGTACCTGAGCCACAGAGAGATCCAAATAAAAAGTTTCTAATTTAATAGTTTGTTTAGAGGTTGCTGGTTTCTGACTGCGGTTTCATGCATAATGTAACTACCCCTTCTAAACACTGGTAAGTGTTTAAATGTGACCATGAAGATGAATTAAAATTTCCATGGCCGCAGAATAAAAAATAATTTCAAATTAATAAAAAATTCCCCCTCTATGTATATATTTATATATTTAAATATATATAATATATATATTCTATGCATTATATTTAAAAACTGTAAGTGACCCTGAGCCACTTACAGCTCAGACTTGCAATCTCCTGGTGCCAGAGTAGGCAAGTCCACATGCATGTTGCACATCCTTATCTCCTATACACATGCTATTACTTTCATATCCTCAGCAGCCCGTTTCCGTAACCTGACAGACAACGAGGAATATTTCATTAGAAGATGCTGAAACTGCTTTTTTTCCATAAACTATTTGGGAAGTGGCAGATAATGTTTTTTTCTGACAATTCCCCTTTGTCTTTCATTAGAAAACTCCTAAGAAGGTGCTGTTACATCAGAACAGTGGCACTGCATACCTTCAGCCCGCAAAAATGAAAGCAGAGATACAGAAACATCTTATGTGATGACAAATGCAGTTTAAGAAGCCTTTATACTTTTTTCTTTATATTTGCTTCTTTCATGCAGTCCTCTATCCCCTCAGTCATGCTGATGCAACCATACACTGAACAAAACTGTACTGATTTGATCTGAAAACCAAACCAAACTAAAAAATAAACCCAAAATCTGGGTCTGGTTTATAGCAAAACCCTATAAATAATCATCTGGCACAATATGGAAGTGGGTGAACAACAGTGCAGGAACGGTGCCTCAGTTTTGCTGGCTGAGAAAACACTTGTGTAATCACACTTGTCTATACAGAGTGGGTGGCACTGAAGAATCAGATGCTACAATTTTTCCCTAGTCATTTTGGCCATTTCTAGTTCGTCAGGGTTAAAATTTTCTGCTGTTTTCATGTGATCACATGACATCTTGCCATCTCTTGTAATTCCTTGCTGTTTCTCAATCATGCTGACCTGGTCCACGAATGGAGGAGGACATTTGTGGAATTTAATGTCACAGCAGTATGCCACAAACTGCCTTTCTGCTGGCAAAACAAGAGGAGTGGTCATTTCTTACTACTGCTGCCTTCATCAGTCTTAGAGCTGCAGTGTTCACAGTTAACCAAACTGGAAAGATGTGTCAAATAGGGAGGCTAAATTAATCTGCAAATTTTCTTCAGCAATTCACACATCAAAACATAGGTGTGATCTCTTTTCCTTTGAAAAGAGCAGCATACACTCTTTTCCAGTAAGCTGTGACAGCTAAATGCTCAATATGGACAGAAAAGTCAAGAAAAGAAAAACATATTTACTGTGCCTTCTTATATATTAATTATAACTTTCTAAGAAAATGAAAGCTTTATTGTAAACACATTTTGATTATTGAATGAAAATGTTCTTTCACATTTCAAAAATGTTTCAAGATCCCCAGAAAAAAGAGAAAGTGTAAACCTTACTGTTAAAATTACCACCTGCTCATCTTTAGAGAAATGGTACACAAAATGTTTATAATGAATTTTAATGCAGTAGAAATGCCGACACTATTTCTCCAAGACAACTTATTTCCCCTATTTTAGAAAAGCACTTGGGCCCAGATGTTACCAGGTGAAATTCAGCAGCAGATGTCCTGTCAAAGGCATGCCAAGCAACTTGAATTTATTTTAGTGATCTGCTGGCACTCCAGTGTAAATGGCTCAGTGTTATTAACTGAATTCTCCTGGCTCACCTGAAATGGATTTAAACCCACTTTTGTCTTGTGGGAAGAACCACACAAGAGTAATCTGATTAGTTTAGAAGCTCCTGGAATAAATAAAGATGATGCTTATATTGAAGTGTGTGGCAAGGAACAACAACTACCATCAGCAGGTTTCCTGCTTTTCCCAAGGACCCAATAGTAAACTTTACCATCCTGTTTCTATGCCAGTATCCCAGCATGTTCTGACATGCACAACCATCTTGTTCTGACAATTTTGCTAACGTGATTTTTGAAGATGGGTTGAAATCAAGACCTGAGCTGGGAATGCCAAACTCTGAAGTGTAGATTCTTCCTAACTACTGACAATTACAAGTACTTCCACCAAAGCCCAAGAGAAAGATTCAAGCTTCAAAACTGAGCCTTAATTTTATTTCTATTTTTATTCTCCATCAAACAATATTATTGCCTATATTTTAATAATTTGCAGTGCCTTTCCCAATGCAAATAAGGCTCTGCAAAATATCTGCAGTTCCTCACTAAGCATCTCTGGATCAGGAAAGGACAGTTGCTGCGGCCAGCTGGAGAGCACATGCCAGTGACCACAAAACCACAAAGATCTAAGCAGCTAAGGACTGCACGCTCCTCACATCTCCCAGAGGTCCTGCTGTCCTCAGCAGCCCCCTGGTTCAGCCTCATAACCCACATCCTGCCCACTTAAACAAAACCTGCATTGACACTTGCTCCTTGGCTCTTGGCTCCAAACTTTCCTGTGCTGCCTTGTGCAGGCATGGCAGCCTGGTGGCCTCCTGCCAACACTACCTTTGGACCAACATGAGTTTTTCTACATCTTCAAACCTGGACAGACACCTCCTCTCCCTGCTTAACAAACCAGAGAATGATCATTATCCACCACTGTCTTGCACCCTCCAGACTTGGGATGACAAAACATCCAAAGCTCAGCCTGTCCCACAGCTCCGCCCTCCCCCCCTGCTTGCGGCTGTCACAGCTGCGCACACTGTGTTGGGAACCTTGGGGACCAGAGCAGTCTGGCTTGCCCATGGCCAGCAGCCAAGAGGGACAGATAAGCCTGGCTGCACTTCTCCCTTCCCACACTGCTCGGAGCCAGTTCCTAATCCCAATGCTGTCCTTCTCCCTGCCACCCTGGGGCAGTGCCAGCAGCAAAGTCTCCTGTCTCCAGTTCATCTGATTTACACACAAGACCGTCATTTCCTTTCCTGAAGCCATCCTTGCTCTTCATCACACCATTTTCAATTCCTAGATTAACTTCGTCGACAACATCCTCATTCATTACACCAAACTGATTCATGTCCTGAACACTGCTCATCTCATCCTCAAAGGGAATGCTGGTCCTCTGGAAAAAGGGCTGCAGTGATGTAATTCGGGACTGTAACACAATATGTATGAATAATAAGTTCAAATCAGAGGCACAGAAGAAATCACACATCTGGCTTCTCCTAACTTTTAAGAGCTTGTCTCTGCCACTTAAAAGTTCTTTTCATGTTGGTTTTCAGTGCAATGCTACATCCTCGTTGTTAAGCACTGACCGTGGGGTTAGTGCCACAGTGGAAACAGATATAAAGAGAGTCTCTGTCTTGAGAAGGATCATTTCAAGCAAAAAAGATGCATAAAGAAAAGAGAGTGAACCCCTGCCTCACAGAACTTCATGATCACCTCCCACCACCAGTCAAGGAAAATCTACAGGCATCACAACCCTGAACCACTACTAAGGGACACACAATTATTCCTTCATCTGGAAATAAAGCTAAATACAATTTAAGTCTATATTGTTACCAGTCAAGAGCACGGCAGCTCTTACAGCATAGATATTAAATCCCCAGTGTTCAACCAGTCTTCATTCACACACAGTCTGGATTGGTTTGGTTTTCTTTCTGAGCAAAAACTTGGCACTTTAAGCCTCCTCAGTATGGAGGCTATGCCCTAGCATTTACTTCATTAAGCTTCATTGTTCTAATCAATATCACATCCACTTTTGTTCTGCTTTACAATTAACATCACACAATATCATACACTAAGATTTTTTAAAATGAGAGTCAGAGCTGCATGCAAAAGACTAATGCCAAGAAAAAGCAGCACTACCTTTGGTTCTGCCCTCTTCTTCCTTTCAAGCCTTGGAACTGCTATGCTTGCCGTTTCCATTTCTAATAAGTGCAACTTTAATATGCTGAGAATTTTAGGCACTCAAAAAATTTGCAGACATGTTTGAGCCTCTGAATATAAAGGGTCATTCTATGCTAAATTAAAAAGGACCAAATAATCACTTATTTTGAACAAAGACTCTTTTTGTTTTCAGAAGTTGTTGCTATGCACATTCATGTGAGAATATAACTTGAACACAGGAAACAAGAAAGCTTTGTAGTTTGCATTTTTTGGGCTTACAACCACAGCCCTGTTCAGAGTGGTCACTTGACATCACTTGATTTTTCACCAATATTAGTAATGAAACATTCCTTTCTTGCTAATGTTTAGTGCTGCACAATTAATATACAACTGCAATACAACTGGCATGTCTTTATGGGTCTGGGAAGCCTGTTCTTTGTAGAGTGTTTCTTGGTGTTTCAGATGCCAAGTGGTACCAGCCATGGGCAGTGGGTGATAGTTTACACTTCATGCAGCTGTGCCTCTTCACAGCCAGTTCACACGGTGCAAGCCACATCCCAGACCTGCTCATGCTGTCCCTGGCAGCCTTTTACTTTGCATTTTGGACAGAGTGTGATGTCCTCCGTAGCACAGGCAAGGCTGCCTCAGAGAAACCATGCTCTCAGGGCAGATTTGTGTTAGGAGTGACAAAGCTGAGGGCAGAGAAGACCTTTCAAACCCTGGAAGCCACCACAATGTGCTTCTGCCATGCTGTGCAGTTGTGAGAGTGCACCAGCAGTCAAAAGAGCTCTCTGGCCTCAGACCAGAGCTGGGACAACCCTGGGCACTTCAACAGCACAGGGTGTCTTCATCTGCAGTCATGTAGGTTTAAGCACTCACTTATAAACAGGCCTTAAGCTAAGGAAAATTAGTTTACAAAGCATATTTTGCTTAAGAATAAATGAAACAGAGACATGAATACGTGAAGTCACTCTAGGAGCTGAGGCAAAAAACCTCCAAACATTCCTTGCTATTGAGTGGGTTTTTAGTAAGACACTCAAAACCTGGGAACAGTATTATTTTTGACCATAATGAACCACCATCTTCATTAACCCTAGCATCAAAGAAAAACAGCTGTCTCTGCCCTTATCCAGTTACTGCTGGGCAAAGACAGGAACCTGAGGCTGGACAGGCAGGAAGAATTCTTCAATCCCCTCCCCAAAGAAGCTGTGCTAAGAGTCTGCTTTAAGACTGCCAGGATGTGTAGGTATTGTCTTGTTCTCTACTGGAACATGAGCATACATGATGTGAGCCACCAAAGTGGCTCAGTAGCTCAGGAATAGCAAGCAATGCAAATCATTTCATAAAGCAGTTTTACAGAGAGAGTCTTTCTGCTACAGCACAGTATCAGTGACTCTACGGACGGAGCACTTTTCATCTGTCACTGATCTATAATTCACTTCATTTTGTCACCCTGCATTATCATACAGTTTAACACTGAAAGCAAACTTCCATCCATCTGTTACTTTCATCTGACAACGGGATGTGGTAATACTGCTTTTCACATGTAGAAAATAGGGCATCAATTAAAAAATTGGAATGGACAGCCTATGTGAAGGACTTTTCTAATAAAATTTGATTCAGGTATTGTTAATACTAATTGTCACTGAGTGGTATGTATTTAGTGATGTTTTGTATCCTAAATTGTTCACAGTGATTCTGTAAAACCTTGAAAACACACAGAGCATAACGACCTTCAGTGGGTCAGTGGCAAAGTAGTGTCCACTCACTTTAACCCGAAGCACAAATCCAAGTGTGGCATAGAGATGATGTCACATGAACATTTGCACACGAGTTTGCTTAGGCAGTGGGATTAGTGCAGTTACAAGAGAGAACACTCTGAGGCCTTAACATGATGCCTTTACCCTATGGAGACTTTCTTTCCTTCTTATTTCTTCTGCTCAGACTAAAACATGAATACGATTTCAACAACATAAAACTGCTTTGTTCATTTCCAAGCTTTGCAACAACTAGAAATAATATCAGAAAAACAGAGGTACCTACTCCATAGCATAGTGAAGCTTGAATTAAAATCAGCACCAGTATTTTCTGTCCCCAACTCTAATGTACAGGGAACTAGAATAACATATAAAGTCAAATTCTCAGGATGTAAAAAACAACAACATGCCTCTTGCCCGCCTGATTTTTTGGCTCTTCAGTTTGGTTCTGCTCTGTTAAGCTAGGATGAAATCACAGCAAACACTACACTAACTCTTCTGTTAATTAACGGCCTGCTCTGCAACTGCACTTTTCATTCCCACAAAAAGTGCTGCACTTCCACAAAGTATCACTTGTAGTAAGGCATTCAAACATGCTAATCGCAGCTTTGCCTCCCAGGGAGATGTATGAGCTTATTCTGCATTAGTTAAAGGCTTCTGAGCTGATTTCCTTTTATTACTGTTATTACAACTGTGAAAAAGTAGAATTTGTTTTACTTTTGCCAACTTGCACAAATCCTGCTCAAGAATGGCGATGACACTCCGATATGCTTTACGAAGTTACACATAACCCAGTTACGTTGACAACAGTGACACAGAAATGCACAGAGGAGGGGGCTGGGAAGAAAAGTTCTTCCAACGTCTCTGGTCTTTTTCCACATAGGCTTGTGTGCACTGGCTATGATAGGAATGGGATAGAGAAGTGACTGTGGACTGTGCAAAGCAGATGCGATTGTAAATTGCAACATATGCAAATCCTTCAGTGCAGCTTCCTATAAACGGTGCATATCCATTTTTTGAAATTATCTTCACTTGTATTTTTATTGAGTATTTCAGGCTTTATTCCTCTGCTTCATTTTTATTCTGCTGCTGTGTAGTTATTCAAAGATTGTAAAGTTCAGTCACAAGACAACAGGATTCAGCACTTGGTTATTGCAAATTCCTGTTTACTGCAAACACTGACGTAAGTGAATAAAGAATCTGGGTCAAAAAAGCACAACAGAGGATGCTACCTGTCTTTGTACTGAATAGCAGGCAGCTGGGAAACTGGCAGGCTTTAGCACAAAACCAGTGTGAAACTGCTTCAGAGAGATGATTTATTTTTTTTATAAAGGCATTTTAAATGTTCAGCCAAAGTAAGAAAAGTTGGTGCTTCCTGTTGAATTAAGGCTTCACTTTCCAACAGATCTACGCATCTTCGCCTCGTATTTTTGTATCCACACAGCAGTGAAATTCATCTTGCTAGGAACAGCAACACTGATTGTGTTGCTAAACAAATTAGCAGGGGACTGGACCTGTAGATCTGGGAAGAAGCACTGTTCAGAACAGTTGTCCACTGCTAGATAGAGAAAAAGAGAAAAAAGATGCCATGGAGAACACATTAGGATACTGCCTGGGAAGAGAAGCCTCAGGGACACTGCTCTATTTTAAAAGCAGCTGCTATACTGATAACATATGGTAATCTGCTTGGAAGATTCTAGGGTAATGTTATAACAAGAATAAAATTGATGATGCAATTTTTGACCATGTGTAAGTGGTGGGAGATTGTACAATATTAAGAAAAAGACAAAAACCAGGCCACTGCATGAAGAGGATCTCTGGAGTGCATGAGGAGTAAGTTAACAAGGCATGGAGAAAAGAACACAAAGCAAGCAGAGAGCCCCAAACCAATTTACAATGAGTCACAGTTCTCCAAAATAACACATGAACATAAAAATATATCCAGTTGTCATCCAAACAATATGGCACTTTCTGAACCAGATCTTGAAAAGAATAAATTGTCTCTTGAAGCTGAGCATTTGGATGAGCCTTTTTTCAATGAAATGTGTGATTAATACCTTTAAAAAAATTTCAACAGACAAACACATATGATGATATGATGCTATCTGTTGAAGGTTTTGCCCCCTTTGAAAATGTCACGCATCAAGAGTCGAGGGCTCTTCAGAAGTGCACACACACAAAGCACATTATGCACTGTTAATCTGCTAGTTGTATTTGTACACAAATTTGGTCAGCCAAAGCCAGCAGAATTGTTGTTACTTTTTTTTTCCCCTGAAAATACATATCCAAATTACATATACAAAGCCTTTATTACTTTGATCTCACTAGATGTTGTTTTCACTGGGACTAATAAAAGTCTAGAGTAAATTAATTTATCTTATTGGTATTACTGCATAGGGATGGGAAAGGTAGATGAGGCTCCATTTTACTGTACCAAAAATAGTCAAGTACGCTTGCTGTAGGCATTTTAAAAATAGAACCTTATTTTAAAAGGAAAGAAATAATTTTTAAAAGTTCCTCTAAATCCACACTTTCTTACAAAAGTTAGATTTCAAACACATGTATTAAACCCCCAAGACTCCTCTTGTGGAAAACACCAGGAACTCTGCCACGAGAATAAATGGCAGCCACATCAATGGTAATGGAAATCGTAGGTAAATTAATTGCCTACAAACATGCCTTTATTGTAAAAAAAGAAGTCAGGATGAGATTCATTTGTAGAATGTAGATGTTAGGCGTTATAGAGTCAATTAGTGAAAGAAAAAGTTAGAGTAAATCCATCACTGTCAATCAAGATGTATTAAATGTAAGATTGTCTCTGGCGTTCTTACACATGTAAAGACATTTACCTTTAGGCTATTGTTAGTCAGCCTCTGTGTTCGAGCATCAGCCTGCCATCACAATGCTCGAATAAGATATACATTTTAAATGCCTGTTTTCCTCACTTAAAGATGAACTGCTAAGCAAAAAGCTATGTCCCTACTGCTGCTTTAGGATGCATTAAAGAACTCAGCAGCAGGATCAAGCAGTTTTTGCTTAAACATTGTGTGCTAATGTCTTTTGTCTTGGTTTCTTTTCCAGTCCCTTCCTCAGCGAGCAGCTCTGAGCAATGAATCATCTTGATTTGTTAAAGTTTTATTGTTTGCTCCTTTTGAAAGGCACATGCTTATTTATCTTGTTCTAGATCTGGGTGTTTCTGCCACCTCCAAAACACGGGCAATAGGTTTTGGGAACTCGAAGAAAGCCTGGATGACTGTCAGCTCCCACTCCCACAGCCCAAAGAGGGGGTGCACCAGCCCAGGCTGCTGCACTTGAAGAAGGTGCCCTCCCTGCCAACTCAGATGGAGTGTGCTGACAGCCCAGTGTGAAGAGGGACCCTGACCTGCTGTTTGGTTTGATACACTTCTGAAATTCCCTACCACTTCTCTGGATGACTTTGTGCACTTTGTGCTCAAGAATCCCACTCCTCTTGCTTAACCAAAACAGTGACAGACAGACTGTTCCCACTGCATGATTACTTAGATCCTGGAGCAGAAAGTAAAGAACAAGAACCCACGTTTTCTGCAGGAAACCAGGCCCATTATCAGTACTAGCACTCCTATTAGAGGCATCACCAAGCTTACATAGGGGAAGACAACCAACGTCGTGGAGAAAAAGACATATTTCTCTAAATGCCACCCTGCTGTCCTCTCCCATCCCTGCCCACCAGCTTTGAAGAGGGCAAGATACAGCTCTCTGTGAATTCACTGGGCACAGTTTCAGCCATCTCAATGAATGAATTTGACGGCAGAAGCAAAAGACTTGTAACATTTTGTTCTACACACTGAACCTCAAAGGTCCTGATCTCAAAATGTCACCAGTCGGAGATGTCCAAATAAATATGCTTCAGAAGAATTGTAACCTTTAATAAAAAGGTACAAGTACTTTTTAAGGATATAAGGATGTCTTCAGCACAAATAAAATGTATACAAATAAAACCAAATCCAGCACCACAGCTGGTCTTTAATGACACTTAATTTACATTACAAAAGCAGAATTGGATGTTTATGGACCTGGCAAAGGATTGAAAAGACTGCTTTACCTTCAAACTGCTACTAAAAAAAGCCTCCATTTCCATAGATGTGTCCCAATGCACTACCTTATCAGTAATGAGTGCTAGAAGATCTAATCAGAGACAGGTGCCTACTGAAATACAAATCCATATCCAGTGGCTCCTTCAGACAGCAAAATTCACCTCAGTAATTTCCCTTTTTTCAGAGAGCAAGCCAGCTTTAAGTCCCTCTTGAACTTTCAAACTAGGGTTTAAATGAGACTTGGGAGAGGTATAGTTGTTATGTTGACCACCTGCCTGAATGCTTAACTTAGGTATGAAGTAGATCATACAGCACATGAGTCAACAAGCCTTGTGATCAGCGGTGTCAAAGGCTGACAATACATCTAATAATAACCAGCACAGGCACCTCCATATTCAGCATTCATTGCTAGGAGTCAATTATCGCCCATCTATTCAAGGGCCTTTTGAAGTCCTTCTTGTGTTACTTGAAAATGAAATTACACCAGGTCAGGTCAGCTGAAATGCCTGGATTTCTTGTTGGCTGAAGTCCACATCTCCTTTTTTTTTTGGCTGTATGTCAATGCTAGCTGCAAACTTCTAGTAAAGCTGCAGTATTGTGTTTAATTAATTATTTCTTGATTAAAAATAAGTTTTTAAATCCAAGCTAGCATTCACAGAGCTCAGAACTCCTTGGGAATAGTCAGTTTTATTTATGTTTGGCACCAGTGACTCACCCCAGACTTTCTCTAAGCTCGAGCTTTTAAGAGTAACTGCTCCTTGAGTGCCCTGTTACAGCCCCAGTTTTCAGACTTCTGAGGTTTGCCATAAACCTCAGGGAGATGGAAAGTCCAAAACCCCAACACCTGAGCTGCCTCAGAAGTGCTTTGAGCAGGCTGTTATCCAGCTTTCTTCTAATCTCTTCAGTTTCAGCATCCTCTTTCTGACATAAACTTCACACTATTTCTCTCCTTTTCTCTTCTTACCCATTTAGATTACAAAATTGGCTTTTCCTTTCAGCCACCTATAAGTGATCTGACATCATGGTCAGAAAGTCATACTCCACATAGAAAGTCATCAAAATTTTAAGTTTTCATATTTCTTTGATGAAGAAAACAATCCTGAGAGATGAACTACTTTGTTAGGGCATCGACCTGGAAATATCTTTATGCAAGTAATCATTCCATCAGCAGTGACAAAGGATGTCAATTAAATAAAGAAACTATGCAGCTGAGTAGTGATATTCTATCAATGAACACAGAGGTATGTGCCCAATCCATACAACATGTTGAAGAAAACATGATGTCAGAAAAGGGTAGGACAGCCAGCCGAAGGAAACCTGGTGCAATTTTACTGTCACTGATCTAGGTGATCTAAGGTGACCACTGCTCAGTGTCCCCTCCTGCAGGCACAGCAAACAGACCTGACGCTTTTCTGTTCAATTGACTGAAAAGTCTCTTGGGGAGACATACTAAGAAGTAAGTTAGGGCAAACAGCTATGACAATAAAGGTCCAGAGAGAGTAATGCTCAGAAATCTCAGAGCCTCTCCATGACATCAAATGATGTCTTGCTCTGCCTTATGGACAAGGCCATTTTGCTGGGACTAACTGAGAAGCAGTTATATCAACACCTTTGAAATTAAATAATAAATTTTGGGTTGATCATCTCTTTTCCATTCCTTCCATGTAGGAAGGATCAAGAATATCAATGATAAAATTTGGGGGTATTTTATATCCTGTTCTCTTGTCCCCCAAGAAAGTTTAAGACTGCGTCTTAGATGGGTGGATGGTTCAGTCAAGAATACACTCATATTAAAAAACAAAGCACAACCTACATTTACAGTTAGGAAAGTTACTCCACAAAGCTGTGAGAAAGTAAAACAACAAGACCTCATTGGGGAGCTCATTTTAGAGAAAGCACAGTGGGATGTGCAGCCACAGTAAAATAATATTTAAAAAATCTGACCTAGATAACAGTATTTCCTAGTGACTAGAATTCATTAAAAACAACAGATTAAAAATGTACTGCACAGGATTCTTTGAAGCTTGAGTATCACACTCAGATTAAATAACTGATCAAAAAATGAAAGCAACTTTTATTTTTTACCTTAACAAAAAAAAAAAACAACAAAGGAAGCTGTGAGTTCTGCTATTAGGAAGAAGCTAATAATAAGTCAGAATATGAAACAGAGCTCTGACTTTGTAGGGATTTATATGAGTGAACGCTGTCTTTGGCTGTGAGTGAAGCTGATGAGCTCACAGACCTAAGTTCTGCGTTCAAAGAGATACCAAATACAAAAGCAGAACTCAGTATAAGTCTCAAGTTTCCATACTGTAAATCTAGAGCATTTTCACATCATTTTAGTGAAAAAAGATGATGATTAAATTACGCTGTCTCATGGCAGCCGTGTAGTAGGATGGGTTAGGAAACCTCCTTTCCTACTTCCCTGCTTCTCCCTGAGTGCTACAGTAAAAATCCTTAGAAAAGGAGGCTCAGGTGTGTCTCCTCACAGGGAAGAAGAAAGGCGAATCAAACCTTTCACTCCTTGAGAAAGCTTCTAAGTTGTGCTGAATACAGCCCCAGGTTGCCACTCCATTTCAGGAAGGTACTCCAATGCTTCCAGACTCAAAGTTAAGCATGTGCTTAAACACTATACTAATGCCAAAGTGCCTTTCCACATCAAGCTTATATTAGCCTTGCAAGTAGAGATGGTTTACTTTAAAAGCTTTACTTTTGTACAAGTATGAATAAAGGGATGAGATTAATGGACTTAAAGTTCTTTTTTTTTTTCTGTAAAAATAACATGATGCATCACAAAATACCTTCTAGTGTAAATTCAAAACTTAAGATCCCTGCAGAAGGTCCTTTGAAAATCTGAAAAGATACTCTCCCAAACCAACAAAAACAATAATCAAACCTCCAGTTTAAAATTTGCTAAAAAAGGGGAAGAATTACAGAACAAAAACATGCCTTCATGGTTACTACATTCAACAAGTTTAACAGTTTCTTAAAAATTACACCAGAAGCACCTTTAAATTGTACAACTGCTTTACAGCTGTTGACTCCACGGTTAGTCATTTGTCACTTGAGAGTATTTACTTTTGCCCTGAATCAGTTACAGGAGAGAAACTGAGATATTATCTCTTAGAAAACACTAAAACAATGTAGGTAGATGAGTGTGCTCCATATTTGTTGTTATTTAATTCCTACTTGTATTTAATATTAACTTTGTAACTAACCATCAAGTTTTTCTGAGCAAACTTATTAAAGGAGCTCAATTAGAAGAAGACTAATGTTAGCAGCTAATAGAGGGCTCCTTCATTCCCTGAAGATAGCAAAGCACTGGTCAACCATGCTGCCAGAAAGGAACGGTTCACTGCAACTTCTACAACTGGGACTGTAAGCACTCTGCAAAGCAATTCCTACTGGATTTAGCAGCGGTGACTGAAGAGCTTGCTGGTCCTCCCATCCAATTCCCATACCACTCCATTGCCACAGTTAAATCTGATGAGTTAGTGACTCCAAGTTCCCCACCGCCTCCGCTCACGGCTGCCTCAATACCAAATGAAACCTGAAGGTGAATCACGCTGCCCTCAAGCTGGGAGCTGCAGTGGCTGGGGAGCAGACATACTACTTTTTGCTATTTTTGTACCTCAAGGATACGAAATTCCAACAGAGGCAGGGCAAAGTAGACAGCAGTAACTTCTTAAGCTGCCTCAGCCTGAATCAATTGAACTCTTCAGTCACAGTCCACAGAGCAAAACCCAGCCTAGTTCCCCATCTGCTCCATGTAAGTCACCCACAATAGGATTTGCTAAAGTTTATTGGGATTTGCTTTCTTTTGTTGGCCAAATCACTGACAAATCTCTGGAATTAAACTTTTTATAACTCAATTTCACCAAGCAGATGAAACTTCATGGACAGACAGTTCTGCTCAGTAGAGCAGTTACGTGGATGGCTTTCAATCTTGGCCAAATTTGCAGACTTATCAGAATGAAATCTGACTGAAAGAACTTTATGTGCATTTTGTAACTATACTCTTGCATTTTAGAGCTACTATTTTTAGGCCTCACAGACTGTCATCTTCTTGCAGGGCCAGTAATCAAGAGGAAAACTCATTATTTTGGAATGAGTGCTCTTCCACCTGAGATTTATGCAGATTGTCTCAGAAGTCCTAACACAACTGGCATCTGTTCAAGTGTCTCTAGTGACAGTGACTCTCTGGCAGTCATCTGCAAAATCTCCCTAGCATTTCCTTTCTTACCATCAAGAACAACACATTATTTCACTGTATTCAGACTTCAAGCCTCCACGTCAGGTAAAATTGCTACAAGGTCCTCCTGCTGCTTCAAGAATCTCTGGCAGCAGCTTTTTCCTGGATGCTGATTTACTGCGTTTGGTATCTGGCATTTCTGCATCGTTTCCATCATCTGAAAGTTCAAAACATGGTTAACAGGCTGGATGGCTAACATAGGCTATGCTGCTCTCCTAATGTCAGAGTGCATGCTGCCTTCATCCCTCTGCCCAAGAGCCCAAAGGTAATGTTGCTCCCAATTTTTACCTAATTTCCTTCTGTTCCAGAAGCTTTGAAAAAAATCTGTTCCGAACTATTTTCCTGTTTTACTGTTCACTCAGAATCATTATGCTTTTTTCCTGGATGGATGTTTCTTCCAGATTTAACTGGATGGATGTTTCTCCTATTTCCACTGTATGGTACACAAAAAAATCATTCCTCCATACCCAGTTTTCCAAATAGCTGATTTGGGGCTCTACATTAACCTTTGCAGCTAAAACTGTCTAAACTGTTTAATGCTTAATAAGGAAGTTTCTTCTTGCATGCATGAATCTGAGGCTTCCACTTTGTGACACTCAAGCTCCAGAAAAGGGCACAGCTTACTGTTCCTTTATAATTATTTACTTCATTTCACTTGAGGTGTTTTTGTGAAGAACACTTCAATATGAGTTTGGATCTTCAAAGCTAATTTACAGGTGAAGCTGACAGGAACACTAAAAGATGGACAACTGCAATATGCACTCCAAGTAAATGGAATTATATTAGGTAAAGATAGTGCCACTTCAGCTCTGAAACAGGAGCCTGTTCTTCGGGAAAGTGTATCTAATCTCTAATACACTAGTAGCGAATCAGGAGCAAAGTCAGGACATTGAATGGATTTATATCAATGACAGAGAAGAAGATAACTGGTTTTATAGAACGTACTTAAAAAATTGAAGTGGCCTGTACGTCTCCTGTCCCCAACCCTGAGCCAGCCCATACAGACCCCCAGGATGTAATTCAGGGGGAAAACAAACCAAAACTATGACCCTCACCTGTACCTTTTGTTTTTCCCAAGATATTGTTCTGGTCCTAACACATGGTTTATTTTCACACTAAGGTCAGCAAACAGATACCCAAGCATCTGCTGTATTTCCTTGAATTCTCCTTTGTTTTCTCCATAGGGAAATACAGGAAAGCGGTCTTTTCAAAGACTGCCCAAAATCTGTACTTAGGCTGTGACTAAGTATTGCTTTGGATCACTCAACCCCAAATTCAGTATACCAGTTAAATTTATATTTTGGTTTTTACTGCTGAGCTAAAAACTCACCTATACATATGGTCTCGCTGGAATCAAAAGGATTTAAACATATACTTGCTTTTACACAGAGGAGACAGACTTAAGCATTATGTTCAACAGCTCTTTGGAGATGGGACTTAAGCAAGCCAACGCAAGTAACAAGTTAAATTAATAAGTACTGCTCTCTGTGTCTGTGATAGCACAGTAATTAAGATGAGGCTGCAGAAGTGGCAAATCATACTCTGTACCCCACAAAAAATGTAAGTTAATGTAATTGAGGTACTTCAGACATATTGTTGGTTGTATCATGCTCCTGACCCTGTCTTTTGGTATTATTTTGTCTGATTTATTCCACCAGGAACAGGTGAGTCCCAATTTCCACATGAAGACTTGCTCCCGTAACTGGGAGAGAACAAATTTTCAAGTTCAGATAAGGTAAAATTAATGCACCAAAATGCAGGTAACTCACCTGAGGATGAGCCTCCTCAGACTACTGTCATAAATCATCATTACTCCAGTCCCTACTCCAGACATTGGAAGAGGCTGTGGTTTAAGCCAGTCTGAAACACAATTTTGGTGACTGTAAAATCTAGTCTGATCCACAAGCATAAATCCAAATTATCCACAGTGATTGACAGTTGTATTGTTCTCCAAAGCCTTTATGTGCCTCAGAAAAGTTGATGTATGTAGAATTTACCATCAGAAATAATATCTTTAAAAAAAATTAAAATCTCGTTGCAGATGGATACAAGTAAATGACTTTTAAATGATTTTAGAAAAGGTCTTTTGCATTTACTAAAGCAATGTGTTTTAATCCCACATTTCAGGCTTGAAAGCCCAAAAATAGCTCTTCAGCAAGGTAGAGTAGCAAGTGGAGATCAAGTAATGGACACATTTAAAACCGAATTCTGTGGTGATCATCAGATTTTTAACTTTAGAGTGTATATACTTTATGAGGGCATTAAAAATACATACATGAATTATTCATAACAATATCAAAATTGCACCAAAGTGTGCATCAAATTAGTGGAGTTTCCAATTATACAAATCTTAGTACTTCTTCCAAAAAAGGTAGAAAAAAGGAATTACCTTTTCCTTTTAATCTTATGATTTAAATTAAAAATATACTGAAATTTACCTTAATCAAAACACAAAAAAGCACTGGTTTCACTGAAGATTTTATAAAAATACTGGTCTCTGTTTTGCTTGTGGTAGTGCTCCTCAGACTTATTACTGCAATTCTCTTGCAGTTCGGTTAAATGTCAATGCTCCAATTGCTTTAATAGTCAAACTGTGTGCTATTTTCACCACACAGTCATTCAGGCTTGTCATGTTTGACAAATCCAGTAATTGAGATGAACTCTTGGAGAATACTGACATGTAACCAGTCATTTCCTACTGCAGAACATTGACCTCTGCAGCACAAACCACACAGGATTTATACTGCAGCTTGAAAAAACAAACAGGCTGTTAAGTTTAAGATCATCATTTCATACATCTCCATTCATTTCCTTGTTTATTCACTTTCTGTTCCACTGGGGTGGGAATTAAAACATAAGGGGCACTTTCAATAAGCACAGGAAAAGGACTACATCAAATATTCTGAAATTCTATTCTGAATTAAAAATGGCCTAGTAGATTATTAGAGGCTGAGTGTGCTGTCAGCCTCAAATCCCCCTTCAGTGCTCCCTGCCCCCAAGCAGCTGCACCCCACCCCAGATTCAGCTCATTAACAGAAGAAAGTATTATACAAATTGCATAAAGTATTTATCAAGAGTGATTGTTTCAGTTGTTCCAGTACATTAACCCTTGCTGGGGCCTTTTTATTTTTACTGTACCTCCACACCATGATGCCCTGCAGCTGGTGTGTAACAACGCACTGAAAACTCAGGACTCTCCTCATTCACCTTGGATTCACTGAATCACCTTGGATTCACTTGGTAGGTGCAAAACCTACCAGGTGTGTACTTGCTGGGCTGGCAGGTCCTTGGGTGACGCTTTTGGGATAACCATCAGTGTTTGACAGGTCTGAACAGCTACGACCCCATCACATTTGTACTGAAAAACAGATCTTCTGCAATGACAGCTTGTTGCAAAGGTAAAATACAACAAAGGTCCGGAATGAGGATGCAACCTAATTCAAATGCAATTCTGAAGCTCTCCTGTGACCTACGTCAACTGGGGACCTGATGCTACTTTTGTTATGAAAGACACTACAGACCTTAATATCAGAATTTAGCCTTTCTTTGGATGAAGCACTATCATTTCATGTAATGAAATTAACCCCCCCTCAAAGCAATATAGCCCCAAAAAGAAAGAATTGTGATCAAAAGCAAATGATGGATAGAAATGTAAGAAATAATTGATACAGACAGTATCAGCTTCCAAGAAATGACCTTTGCAGTTGCCAAAATTAAACATTCCTTTGAATGCTTCTGACTGCCTTCATCAGAGACAGTGGCTGGTCTAGGACGCACATTACGGAACCACGCTTCACATCCCCTTTCCCGAAGACTTTTTGCTTGATCTTTGTCAAGTGAATTCATTTATCTATTTTACAAGCTGATGGATTGTTCTTCCCTGGAGTCTTTGAAAGAAATGCATTAACTATCACAGGTCACTTAGCTTCTGCAGGGGATAAGGACCACTTACATACCAAAGACAGCGTGTCCATATAATTTTTTTAATACATACTAATTCACAAGCAAGTGTATGGCAACCACCAAGCTGAAAGGACATGAGGAAACATCTGAGAAGGCAGAACTAAGAGAAAAAAAAACCTTAGTAGGAAAAGAAAAGCTAGAAATTACTTGTGCACAATTATATTTTTGGGAAAAAGAAACTGTTCAAAACCTCAGTAAAAGGGGAAAGTGAATAACTAAGCAGTTCTACTCTGATTAAATTAGTATATATTTATTTCCATATTGTTTCCTTCCAGTATAACTTCTTCCATTAGGTGTGCAGAGCCCACCTGAGAGACCGAGACCAGGAACCTACTACGAGGCTACTTGGAGCCCCTGGTAGCGTACAAAGCCTTGGAGCTGGGGAGCAAGAACAAGGCCCCCTCTCAATGCTGAGGTGACGTAACCCACATCAAAGAGAGGCAGTTAATTGTCTCGGCAGCTGGGTGCTGCAGATTCCAGCCTTTTCCACAGGAATGCACAAGATCTTCACAGAAGATGGTGGTTAGTTACTCACACCTCATGAATGCAAACAGAAATCAGCCTGTGCTGTAGGGCACAGCTGACTGAAGCAATTCAGTGCATTTGCCTTGAGGAGTCTGACTCAAAGAGGAATAGGAGGACTGGCTCTAAGTGCCAGTCCTTTCCACAGTCTCGCAATCCTCGGTATCTCCACTGGTCACGCACACTGTGTCCATCCTTACCCAGGAGTGCATTTGCCAAGATCATGAATTAACTTTCTGTCTATTCGCGTGACACAAATCCAGTTCAGCCTTGTAACAAAGAATGATCAGCACCGAGAAGGTCACAAGGGAGACCAGGTGCTCTCCCAAGGTACTGCAAGCTGGAGAGCTGAAGGCACCACAGTCTCTTGCACCATCCGCATGCGACTGCAGCTGCCGAAGGGGTCTTCCTAAGCGTCAAAGCACTACAGAGTCCTGATCCACAGAGCACCGTAGGCACCACCGCAGTGCAGAGAGGACAACTCCTTGAGCTTAGCTACGAGCACGTATGGATAAATGTGCATTAGGAGGCAGGAGGGTTGCTACCTCTCCAAGGCAGAGCCACAAAGCCTGAAGAACAGCATATGTGCAACAGAGAGGTCAGTGCCCTGCCCTCCACCCCACCATACAGCTCCCCACCAACCTTACCAAACAAGGGAAAACAGGTCATGTCCCATCTGCCAATGCATGCTGGATAGATTTATTTACTTCCTCCTTCCCCATCCATCTGCTGGTACATGACCACATTACATCACTATTCCAGACAACATCATACCCCATGCACCTGAGCAGATGAAACTTTTCCTCCCAGAGACACCAGCCTTGCTACTCACGCTCCATGGCTTCACCACCTCCAGTGACAGTGGGGCTCTGGCAGCAACCATTTGCCTTTCTGTCAGTGTGGAGAAAAGCAGCACGCCAACTGAGCATACCAAAGCTTGCAAGTCCACATTAGGCTGCAGGCAAAGCTTGAGATGTTCTTTATTGTATATGAAGTTATAAAAAGGCATCAGACAACTGCTCAGCCCAGATTTGGGAAATGGGGGAAAAGCTATTCTCCTGTCCCAAGATGCAGTAAAGCCAAATCTCATTTCCTTTCCTTCTCCAGTAACTTTGAGCCTGGTCTGACGCATTCAGGTGACTGTCCCTCTTCTTATACCTTTTTGCCATAGCTACAGAGCGGCTTCTCACTGCTGTACAAAAGAACCAGGATTGCAACTCCCATACTTTTCATGAGGGCAACAAACTGTAGACCACAACAGGGAGCAAATTTTTCAAACAAACTGGAAGATGATGACCTTCAGGGTATGATTAAGGAAAGCTGATCCTTATGACAGCAGGGCCACACTGGATGACCTTTTGAGGTGCCTTGCAGCACTCTTTCCTATGACTCTGTTTGCAAAGCCCCATTTATTAGACAGCATTTGTGGCAAAGACACAGCTTGCATTCCTAGGTATTACATTCAGTATTACTGGCCTGTAAATTTGTTATTTACATAAGGTTATCTATCTTATCTGGTCACTAACATACAATTCAGATTATTTTCCAAGACTATTTAAAATTTTATTCACAGGTAAACAGGGCCAAAAAGTGACGCTTACTAGCTGGTAACTAATAAATAAGGAAGTGTCTGAGACATGCTTTTCAACATTTCACTTACGTTGTCATACAAAGCAACCTACTGTACAAGAGATGGTTGCTAATGATTATATAAAAAACATGCTATGGAAATCTCCAGACTTACATGATTTTTTTTTCCCCCTGTATAAACATCTTCTGCCTCATGCAATTTATCTTTTCTTTTAATAATCAGTATTACTTAAGGAACATTTTAAGGCCTCAGAGATGGTCAAAGCCAGTTTTGTTGACTAAATCAAAATCAGCCATATCTCTTCTGACAGTCTGAAAACAGATTATAACATCCTGTTTGGGTTTTTTTGGGGCCACATCCTTCTCTGCAAAGTCCCAGTGAGTCAGATGTTTGAACACAGTCTGAAACAAAGACTTTGCTCTTGCAAAAAGAGGCAACGGTGAGGGAGGAGTAAAAGGGCAGAAAGAAAGCATTACTTAGGATTTTAAATTGAGAAGGTGGATGACTTAGAGGAGCAGAAATGCATAGGAATGAACTAGGAGGATTGCGGCTTATGCCTTCCAAAGATGCTACTTTGCAGGGTGGCTTGCATGACAGGCAAGTAGGTGTCTTGATTTCCAGGAGACTCCAGGATGGAAGGAGAAGAAACTATTTGGGAAACTTGCAATACATATTTAAGGATATATTTTTAATGTTGTAACTCTTTGGGGACTAAATACAGGACAGACATCTTGCTGTTTGGTGGAAGAGCAAAGACTCTATTAGGAGTATTTGCCTAAAGCAGTAACAATTTAAGGAAGTATCAACAGCCTTACATCAATAATTAGATCAACAAGGGGCAGGGAAAAGCAAGTTTATTTACAGACAAGAAAACAAATGCATGTTGTGCGCTACTGATCATATTCAAATGTTTAACTACACTGTATTTAAAGTGTAATTTTTTCTCAGCTACAAAATTAACGATGTTGGGGTTTTAGTTTAGTCCTAGGTTTTTTTTTTTTTTCTGTTAAAGGAATTTTTCCCTATGCATGTTGCTAGGGGAACAAATGGCTAAGTGCTTAAGAAAAACATAAGACCTGGCTGCTCCTTTTGTTTCACCGGGTGTGTGGGCACGTTTCGACAGAGAGGAGTCTGCTTGCTTTTCCTTGTGCTGGAAAGCCCCGGGATCCCAAAGCCATCTTCCCTGCCCCGCTCAGAGCCGCGCTGTGGCCGCCCTGCCACGCCGCTGCTTCGAGCCTTCGCTGCGCTGTAGCCCTGCTCGCCCTGCCTGCCCAGACCGCCGGGGGGAGT
>NW_008239054.1:4235933-4238727 GCF_000691975.1 Corvus brachyrhynchos | reverse complement strand
CACTGGGAGCCGCCAGCGCCCCTGCCGGCTGCGAGCGGAACTGCACCCGAGGGGAAAGGGCCTGACAGCCGAGAAGGCTGGGGCTGGGTTTGTGATTGTTTGCTGTTACTGCCGTAGTTATTGCTGTTTGTCTGACTGGTTATACACACATAGATATATAATAGTAAAGAACTGTTATTCCTATTTCCCACATCTTTGCCTAAAAGCCCTTGATTTCAAAATTATAATAACTCAGAGGGAAGGGGGCTGCATCTGCCATTCCAAGGGAGGCTTCTGCCTTCCTTAGCAGACACCTGTCTTTCAAACCAAGACAAACGAACACTCCTTTTCTTTAAAAAAATAATTGTGGATTTTTCAGAATATTTTAGGTTAATTCACGGGTTTTTTTTGATTCACAGGTAGTTGACTCTATGCTGGCTTATTAAAAAAACCAAAACAACAACAACATAAAAAACCAACCAAAAAAAACCCCAAAAAACAAACAACCAACCCTAACATACTTTAAGTGGAATGGTTACATCTATGAAGAATGGAAAAAATTAGTTCTTGTAATACCTAATAAAGGACTTACTAACAGATCTGGAATGGAGAAGCCAAAGGGCCTAATGTCCCATAAACAATGATATATTCCTTTAAAATCACAGTAACCATTTCAGACTCAGAAAGAATTAGTTTTGGTTATGTACTGATTACATTTGTTCATGTTAATATAAGTGATCTTTAACATTCCTTTTACATTTACATTGCCAACCACTGTACTAGGTTCTTTACAGAACAGATGAAATCCTTGCCTTGGCAGGCTGATGGTCTTCAGAGAGAAGAGTGAGAGTGGAAAGACAGCAACAACACTGCACACACTTTACTAGACACATCTGTATGCAATGCAATTACCAGAGTGTGTTTTCCTGAGTGCCACTCACAGCCTCACATGGAGGAAGGTCCATTCACATCAAGCCGCAGCCCACAAGTTACAGGTAAAAGGAAGATCCTTTAGGGTTAGTCCTAACAGGACACAAAAGGCTCCATGAGTGATTATCTCCTCCCATGACCATGGAAAACTGAGATGAAACACTCTCATTTACCCACAACGCTGCTTTCACAAACTTAGTGATGTAGAGGATAATTATAGAACATAAAGGAGTCAGGGCTTTTTGTGATACTAAATGAAACATCCTTTTAATCATATTTGCTTTATGTGGCTTTGGTGGCAATGATGCTTTTGGCAAAATCTTGTTTGAGTTGCTAAAGTGTAATATCAAAGGCCAGATTGGGCTTTTTCATTTATTCTGAGAATTTATACCATCTGGGCCATTCTATGACAATACATTCTATGGCACTTTTTATTTTTTTGCAGTAAAATTTGTGATTATTATACAGAATTTTTAACATATAAATGTGCATAGATAATTGTAATATGCAGTCTATTTTTAATAAGTGTACTTGTATATAAATTATATAGTATGTAATATATTTAATGTACATGTATGATTAGATGCAGTATGCTGCAGTATGCTGTTTTTCCTCAGTACATTGCAAAACTCTTTGTACTGGCTAAACAACAAGAAACAACAGACAACGTTTATTATGCATCTTGGGCTTGCTACATAACTGCTTTTTCCCCCTCTTTTACAGCTATTTAATTAAGTTGAAGTGAGAGTGCCACACAATTCTAAAAGTGCAAAACCTGAACAATGAACTGTACAAATAGGTGTACTGTACCATGACTATCTAACACCTAGCTCCAATATCATAAAAGCATTTTACAGATTTGATCTGCATATTTATATGTTCCCCTTTCAATCTGAAAAAGTGGAGTAGCTGTTGAAAATGTGCTGTTAATTGTTCTCAAACATCTGCTGAGTAACGCTTGAGAAAATCTGAAATCAAAGGGGTACCGTTAATGGATGATTTCTTCTTTGTATCTCTCTCATATACACATTCATAAGTGTATACGGAATACATCAACCCCTAAAAACTAATAGGAAACTTCAAATTACTTTGAGAAGAAACTGAATTTTATTCCTAAAGGCATAAACTTGCAGATACTGCCTACGCTGAAAATGAAGCTAACATAAAAATTTCCAAATGAGAAGGAAAGAAAGAAAAAATTCTTCACACAATAGAAGTAAATAATAAAGTACAAAAACACACACACACACACACACACACACACTCAGAGGAAGCCTGTCTACAGTAAGAAATTATTTAGACTTATGTTTTTGGTTGGTTTTCATCCCACCAGAACCCTATCAACAAAATTATAACCATGTATTACAGACTGCCTACTTAATGTTAACACACACTTAATCCTGCCAAGGCTGGTTCTACAGAAAACATTATCAGTGTGCAAACCATAAATGAACAAAATTACCATCTGCACACTGAAGAACAGAATTTCAAACATAATTATATCTCTTACATGTAGTAAGTACACAGTTGTTTAAAATTTGGACTTACGACCTGTTTTTCAAATAACAGCTTCAGTCTGCTTCCAAGTCACCAAGCTAATGGCTGTAATAAGTAGCTATACCTCTTAATCAGAGAATGTCACAATAAGCATAGTGCATCTATCTATCTAATCTTTTTTGGTCATGTTATTATGGTTTATGAGCAGTTTTACCATCCATATGTTATGCTGTCATGTTCTTCTAAAAGCTGGTTATTAGGATTAAATAGAGAAAGTGAAATATGAATGCCCGTATAAATTGCAGAGATGAATTCTGCTAAAAGCAAGGTGTGCTAGGTCAGAAGAAGACATGTCATATGTTGCAGGGCATGCCACTTATTTCAGCAG
>NW_008239054.1:4202080-4235919 GCF_000691975.1 Corvus brachyrhynchos | reverse complement strand
GGGACTCTGTGAGGCTTTCTGATTCGTTGCCACAGTCTGGCTTCATATGGAAAACAACAGCTGATCCTCATTTGTTTCTACTCTTTCAACATGTACCATGGCCCAAAACACTAGAATCAATCCTTCTTCTCATCAATTTTAAAGCCAGATGCTGCAATGACTGTGTTATTCATCACATTAAGACCGTTACACCTCATGAAAAATTACTGATATCCCTTTCTGACCTTAACAATACACCAAAATTCAGAGGACTACTTTCATTAGAACAAAAAGTTCACAATGAAATCAGACATCCTTAGATGCAGACACCTTCACGCTTGGTACAAAATAAAAGAGATGCACAACAAAAGAAAACCCGAAAAAACCCAAACCCACAAAGAACCTTGGGATGTGCAACCAACAATGAATTATGACTTGCGTAAGAACCAATACTAGTAAGGCTGTTTTGGGTGGGGGAGGGACAATTCTTGTTCTGGGACATTTTAGCAGAAGAAAACAGGAAACAATGACTGTGCTCTGCTCAGCACTGAGGAGGCCAAATTTGGTGTTTTGGGGCATTGCACTTGCAAGAAGTGTGGAGAAACTGGAGAGAATCCATAAGAGCAACATATTTAAGAGAGTTCCTGAAGGTCTGATCAGGAAGGAGAGATTGAACGGTGGGATTTCCTTGTCTCAGTAAAAGAAGAGAGCTTTCTGAGAGAAAAAGGTTTTTATAAATGAAGACAGTGCTGTTTTTCTGCATATCTGGACAAAAAATCACCAATTTAACTTGCAATTTAAAAAAAAAAAACAAGAAAAAGGAAAAAAAAGTAATAATATTGTAATTCTGATTAATCAGAGAGCAGACCTTCTAACTAAAAGGACCACAAAGCAGAGAAATAGACTACTGCATGAAATCCACTTCACTGAAGATTTTTAAGGAAAAAATTCTGTAAGAGATAATGTAGCCATAAGTAATTCTACATCCTAGTGGAACTAGATGACCTTTAGAGATCCCTTCTAGCAGAAGCAGTGTAAGAACCATGGTGGTCCACAAGGCAGAGGGGAAGGGATGAGCCCCTTTTCCCCGGTAGCATGGCTTTCCGTCCCAGCTGAAGAAGGGCTGGTAGGGCTCGGTGCTCCCATCCAAGGGCCTGGAGGAGTCACCCTCACAACTTCTCTACCCTCCAGTCTTGTATTTCTGAGACTGACAAGACAGGCCTGCATAACAGAGCTGAATGACAGAATTTCCATTTTTTTGCATGCAGCAGGAGTCAAACAACATAATTTCTTCAGAAGTCCCTCTGCCAGCACATCATCCAAAAGTCATCTGCTGTTTCCTAGAGCTGTCTTCCTGTAGCCACCCCTGATCCTCTCTGCTGCCTTTCCCGCGACCCTCTGCCTTGACCTCCCAAGCCTTCTCAAATCTTTGCATGGACAACAGCTCCCTTTGGACTGTGGGAGCAGTCTCCAGCTCTTGTAGGAACCAGGCTACATAGAGGAGCTAAATGACCTCTTGATGCCTATCCTGGCAGCAAGATCTACCCATGGTACACTGTGGTGTATTTATCAGTAAAACACAAGCTAAGGCACTTCTGTGACATCTTTTGCTACATCACTAGAATGGCAATGTCATAACTGGAAGTCTGCAGACTTCTCCAGAGTGGACTCTACTCTGTTCCCAAGTATTCCTCCTTTCAGACATACACATCTTTATATATCTCTTCTGCTACTGTAGGAGGAAGGATTCCTTCAAAAGAACATAAAGGCTGTAAATTAAGAAGAGACTTTTTTTTTTGTAGCTGCCTCTCAGATTCTGGAAAAGGTCTTTGGCCAAAACTGGCCATGCCCAGTTCCAGGGAGGTTTAATTCTGCACGTGATGGGCAGCCCTGAACCAGAGGCATGAAACTAGCAACGTGGTAACATGTAGATAAGCAGCATCCATACCAGTCCTTTGGTGACCTTATGTGCTGAATGAGCCCACAGCTGGCTGCTGAAGTAAATGGGATGCCAGCTGATGATGCACAGCACTGGTGCTGTGTGCTTGTGGTGCTGCACCTGCTAATGAGGTAGGCTGCTGCGCTCTGCGGTAGCTGAAGTTTCTATGGAGCTTTTATCTTCAGCTTCAGTGAGCTACAATAATCCAGCCTGGTTGTGCAGAATGTGTTCATCACTAATGCTACATCCACGCCAAAGAAAAGAAAGCATAGTTTCTTGAACAGCCAGAAGTAAAATAATTAATTTCTGACTATTTCTGGCGTCTTGGTATTGAAGTACCAGCTAGAGTAGAATGCTGCACAGAACTCATAATGCTTTGAAAAAGGAAGGTCAAGTGCTTTCCCAGAGAAAAGGGGTCAGTGCCTCTTCTACTTCCATCAAATCAATCACACTAGATACACTGCTATGCTGTGGCTCGGATACACCGTAAACCAGTCACTCTTGCTGAGTAATTTAACAGTATATTGTGATCTACATGTCAAAACTAGTAGGAAGATCAAGTATGGATGTTAATATGATTTAAAAGGTACTTTGCAGTAGCAACAGCTAGAGACACAATTAGGTCTCCGTCTCTGCTAGTCAAGGAAATATAATGGAAGATTAGTATAAGTAATTACATTACACTGGTCAAAACAAAAGAGCTAAGCACTGCATTTTCTTTCATGTCTGTACTCATTTGCCTGCTTCAAGTGGCAGTTCCTTAATGCCTTAGCTGTGATAATATACTGTGGAAGCTTTATTGCAGGTGTACCTTTACCATTCTATTCACTTCTTATGAAACACAACTAAATAATGGCAGCACAAAATGGTACAAAAAAGCATACGCTGGAATAAACACTTCTCTAATACGCAACAGCCAAGCATTACGATAGAGATGCATGAGAGGATGGGCAATCTTCAGCACCCTGCTGCTAGAAAAGTACCACCTTGTAGTGACGTGACAGCCTAAAATGCAATATAAACCATCTTGGCTGTGGGGAAAAATAATCCCATCCCAGAATATTAATCCTTGAATTGGTAAGCCCTCCACATTTTTCCAATTTCCAGTGCTCCTCTGAAACAGCCTGCCTTGTTAGTGTGTACTAAAACAAAGAGAGGTTTGGCATCAGCGAGAGGTAGCTGCTGGCTTTTCATCCCAACTGGAGGGCAGGGAGGGAAGGACTGGCTTTTCCCAACGACAGAATCTAGAATATGCACTGCAGAGGGGCATATACTCACAGTATTAACAAAACAGGATTACCAGGATGTTTTCACCTCTGACGTAAGGCAGTAAAAAAGAGTTGTACACAAAGCAAGACAAACATCTGACCATCCATGCAGATCCCAGGACCTGCAGTACTTTTTGCAACAAATAATACCCTGTAATGCAACGACCTCGAGTCAGTGTATGTGACTGATGGGCACAGGGTACTCCTACAGACAGACATGGTCAGAGCATGAGAGCTTTTATCCTGAGCAATGTGCCAAAAAGTGCCTCTCCGCCTTACTCATTCAGGCCTTTCTGGGATGAAATTGCCTCACAATGCAATTTTGCATTCAGAGAAAATACAAGACCTTTTGATTTCTCCCCCTCCTGTGGCCTCCTGCTTTCTGTTACCAGCCATAATTGCACTGCTGGTATGAAGCCACAAGCAGGCTGAAGCACAAGATGGCTGGACAAAGGTGAGCCAATACAGCATCCATACCATTCCCACTCCAGTGAAGCAGCAACCGTGACTTGCAGCCAGCTGCAGGCACAGCCATCAGTGCAAAACTCCCCAAGGAACAATTCACATTTTAGAGATCCCAGGCATGTCAGGAGAGCACACCTTCTTCTACACCCCTTGGGGCTACGACACACAGCAGTGGGATGCAAACCTCATCCCTAAGAATATCCTTCTCCACATTAAGGCTTATAAATGAGATCAGCATAATCCAGTTCTCCTGGTGATGGTCCACCGGGCATCACTTTTTAAAATGCTGCCAAAGACTACGAGTTCAGGTTGCTTCCTCAGCCCATGAATTTCATGTAGTATCACCAAGCAGTACTCAGTAAATCTTCAGCTGCTGCTATACAATGAAATAAAATGACCAGTAAGCACTATTTTTAACCACAAAACATCTTACTTATTATGCAAGATATGCTTCTGTCATTCTCTGAGGGAAAAATGCCTAATTACTTACATTATATCTCACTGGAAATACAACAAATAAAACAAGAAAGGCTATTGAAGGATGAAAATAATGGCAACACGTGGTACAAAGGCTGACCCTAGGAGAGAGAGGTATTTATCCTGAAGATAGGCAAATTATAACAGGAGTTTTGAGAAAAGCGCTGCCAATTAAGAAAATTGTCTGCCTCACATCAAGGAAGACACACTTACCTAAACAATATTTGCTTAAGCTCAACCCATACTGTTCTGTTTGTGTTTGCAGGGGTGGAGAACAGTGGCATAAAAGATGGATGAAATCCCGACTTCTCTCCCCCAGTGTGCTTTCTGCTACTCTTTGGAACTATAGCTCAATGTAATTCATAAAGGTAGTTTTCTCAAAACTTTTAAGGGCTGTCACTTATGGCTGAACATATGGTCAATTTGACAAAATCTTTAGCAGCCTTATGGCTTAATACCTGCATACATATATATGCTGGTTTTTCCTCAAGAGGCAATGGTATAAACCCGTATCTTTTTTCCTTTCTGCTGATTCCCCGCCACTTGCACACGTTTACACAAAGAGGTACATACTGAGAAAAAAATAATAGTAATAATAATAATTAGTGACATTACATTTCTGCAAACACAATGGACAGCCACTTCTGAGGAAACCTCTATGTCCTCCTCCACACAAAACCTGTGAATGTCCACAACAGCTGCTACTTACTAGTAGTCTATAAAGCTGCACACACACAATGGGCTGGATATGCTTGGTTATCTATCAGATATGCATAAAGGTAGTGGTGTGGCACACATTAGAATTCATTACTGCACTTCTTGCTGCTTTTTTTTCCCCCAGAGGTATATTCAGGCCAAATCAATGGCCTGCAGAAAGGGGAGACGATGCAGTGCACAGCTTGGAAATCCATTCATGAGGGAGGGTGACATAAAAGATGCATTAGATAGCTGTACTTTCTGGAGCCACAGTTGTCATTTTTGTGGAGAGGCACCTGTTACTTGAAAAGTATTTACCAGATTTGACAAAATGGGGTGTAAGTGGACATGAAGCCTTAAAAATTTATACTTAAAATTGAAAGAGAAAATGTTTAAAGGGCACCAGAGCCATCGTTCCTACACAAGCAGTACAGCACTGGGAAGAACACTGATGCACTAAGATCAGTGTGAAAGGTTCCTAGCAATGACTACCTGCTAAATACAATGTAATTAGAGAACACTTCCCTATGAATTAAATGCAAATACTTTGATATTTGACTGACAGTATTAGCATATTAAGTACAATTTAAGCTCTGTTCTCAAGCATCTGAGTTTTTACCTAAAATGGCAGCGGGCAGAATACAGTATTTCCACACTAGGGGCAGGAGGGGTACTGGAAAGCTTGGTGAGGCATGAAAAATTGAATTTCAGCAAGGCAATGGAAAGGACATTGTTGGGCAATTACAGCGCTCCAGTGTTTGCCATCCACAAAGGCTGCAATCATCTGCAGCGACAGCGTGGTGCATGGCTCCCCCAAGGCACGGCACTCCAGTTAAATCAATTTGTCAGGAGCAGGGCTGCTGCCTCCCTACTGCAGAGGAGGCCCACCGGAGTGGGGGACAGCTGGGGCACACAGCTGTCTCTCTGCAGCAGATCAATTAGAACATCAAAATTCATCTGCTAATTAGCAAGCATGTACAGAGGGGAAGAAACCTCCCTTAAATTAATTATTTCCATGTATTAATGAATTCAGTGACATCCCACATTCAGAACCCAGCCCAACAAGAAGAGACACAGCCACAAGAGGCACCGGCTAGCACGACGAGACAATTACATTATTGCAAAAGGTGATCCTACTGCTGAGGTGAAAATAAAACCCCCTACAACTAAAACTTTGCACTTCCAATATCAGTGAAAGCAGACCCACATCTAGTAGAGCTACTAATGTCTGATCACAGTGTAAACAGTGATCACTGTAAGGCTGCACTGAAAGCAAATACAAGTGGGACTAGGAAAAATACGAATCCCAGTCAGCCTGACACAGGCAGCTTGCTTTGGAACATGCTGAAAGTCCCTTGACTTCTGTGATTGAGAACTGGGCCTCAGATCAGCAGTTTTTATCCTTGTTTTTATTTATTTTTATATTCAACCTTTGTGTTGTTATCAGAACGACACTTACTGTTTATTCACATGTTGCAATGTTGCTGAGGGTGTTTTTACAAGAGAATTTGGCCAAAGTCAGCTGCTGCTCCAATGTCATTTCAAGGCTTAGCAGAACAAGGTCACTAATTTTTTTTTTTTTTTCCCTGACAGTTTTAGCTTGTTTGGCACGGACAAGAAAACACAAACCAACAATAACATACTACATTTTCCATCAGAGCTCAGACCGTAGCTGTTAATTCTTGCACATAGAGCGCCCAAACCCAAGAGAATCCAGGTGCATTGACTGGCAATACACAGAAAATTAATTTCTTCAGCTGGAAAGAGCCCCACTAACCTCCTTTGTTACTTCCAGTGCCTTGCCCATCACAGCTTAACTGCAACGGACTTGAGCGGCTCTTCTTTGGATACAAAGCGCAAACCCTTTGTTCTTGGAAGTTTGTCTGAGAATGCTTGTACAATGGGTATGTAGCTGGACATGCTCAAGGAAAAGAGAACAATGGTGTGGAGAGGACTAAGACAAAATGACCTCCCAGAAACAGTAGCATAGTAAAGGAAACTCTAAGTCTGGCATCTGCAGTGACTCTACTGATCATCTAAGCAGCTGATTCACTAAACACAATACATTTTCCCAAGCAGTTATCTTTTTTAAGGCTCTATTTTCCTACAACTGTATGTTGCACATGCAGGAATCCACAACTGTAGATTTGATTTTCAGGCCATTTGGTACCAGATAATCAATTGCAAATCATTATTTTGGAATAGATTGCTGTAACCCACAGCTCAATGCAGCCACAACACAGAATGCCTACTTGGAAACTATATTCTTTAACCTGACAAACAGGTGCTAACTGCTTACCTTGTTCTCAGTCCTCTAGTTTCTCACCAAAATTTTTTCCCTTTTATTCTTTTAAGGACACTCATTAAAACCAAAACTGTCTTAGATGGCTGAAAACATAGAGCCACACAAGAATGTTGGTACGTGAGGAGCTGAACTCTCCAAGGGAAGGCTAGGAAATTTAATTTCCAGCTCTGCTGCAGTAAGACAAACTGCCACAGAGATCCACGTCCATTCTCATTTATTGAGGGAGGTCAGCTGAAAATAAGACACAGAGGAAGTCAACCAAGATAGTACAGTGCCCCCAATTGCCTTGCAATAATGAAGAGTGGGTATGAAAAATGTTTAATAATATGAGGAAGCTTTATCACCACCCTCACTTCTTTTCAAATCCTGCACTGGATTTTCATCTTGCACAATTTCCATTACACCCAATGATGCTTATGCATGAGCAGGAAGAGTGCGACCCACCAAGTATTACAGCTTTAAGCTGCCATTTAGTATCAAATTTCTGTCTTAAGTGAGGATTGCTGAATATGTGAAGCACTGAGCTCTAATATATACTCCACTAAAAGCAGTCCAGAGAATGTGACATTCTTCTTATCATATTACCTCAATTACTGGCAGAATAATATAATTATGATTCATATTGAAGTGGCCTACAGAATGGATTTAATCAAATTTTAATATAAAATATGGCCACTTAGAGCATATTCCATTCAGTAGCTTGTTCAGTCAAGATGCTGGGTAGGGAGGGGAAGTGCAGTTATCATTCCCAGTAACAGGACAACAATTGCTTTTAAGTCAAATATGGCATCAGGATGTTGAAGCACACATTAGAGGATGCATTGGTGTCACTGCTATTGTGCTGTACTCTATATAATTTGGCACGGATGACTGCTGTGTCATTTTCAGTCCCTTAAGCTTAAAATACAAAGACCTGAAAGAAATTGGTATCTGAGTGTGTCTAGCAAGGAGTAAGTAATTCATTCAGCGAGAAGAACTCTGATGCTTCCCATACTCATGCAGACCTAGTGGCTGGATTTTGTTCAGAAGGACATCCGTGCAAATTCAGAGTGTTGTCATCGAAAACACACCAGTTCTGACTGAGCTGGTATCTCCTGATTTGATCATAACATGACTCAGAAGTTGAGTGCGTTCCATTGGTTAGATCTTGGATAACTCCAAATGCAAGGAGATACTGTGGTAAATGTGCAAAATTCTCACCTCAGGGATAGGCTTTCAGAGAATCCACTTGGGAACTACGGTTCCAAGTGCTCAGATAGGAAACTAAATGCAGAAAAGACACAAAGAATACAAGAGATGAGAGGTACTAGATACAAAAGGCATCTGTGCATGAGTTTAGGCTCATTATTGTGCACATCTTCTGCAGCACAGAAACTTGGGTTTGCTGCTTTTCAGTTTTAAGGCTCCAGCAAGGCACTCACACTCTGGTAACACAGGAAGAGCTGTGCCAAGCTAAAAATTCAGTGCCAGCTACCTTTTAGTTTACAGCATCTAAGGTCCACACGTGCACTTTACAACCATTCACATTTTATCCATTTGACTACGATATCCTAGCTGTTTATGAGTTTTTCTTCTTGAAGGTAGATAAGGCCCATGAATTCCCTGAATGTCATTAATGGGTTTTGTTGTTGTTTTATTTTGTTGGAGTTTGGCTTTTGGGATTTTTTTTGTTTGTTGCTTTTTTAAAAATCCTGTTCCATCTGCTAGTCTCCTATGGCTCTCACCATAACCCTTACTGCCTCACAGCATCTGCTTCCTTTATCCTTTCCTTACAGTAGATCCAACTGCTCTTTTCCCTTTGCTTTCTTCTGTTAACTAATTTTTGGTTCCTACCTGTTATGTCTGATCATCTCTGTTTATTCACAGAACTAGCAAACAGTTTGGTTGAAAGACACCTTAAAGACCATCTAGTTTCAATCCCCTTCCACGGACAGGGACACCTTCCACTACAACAGGTTTCTCAAAGCCCTATCCAGCCTGGGATGAGGCATCCAACACTTCTCTGGGTAACCTGTTCCAGTGTCTCACCACCCTCACTGTAAAGAACTTTTTCCTTACATTTAATCTAAACCTACCCTCCTTCAGTTTAAGGCCATTACCCCTTGTCTTACCACTACAGACCCTTGCGAGAAGTCCCTCTACAGCTCACTTGTAGTCCCTTCAGGTACTGGAAGGTCTGTCTCCCCAGAGGGCCTTCTCTTCCCCAGCCTTCTCCATATTCTGATCTCAGCCAATACATAGCATCAACCCCTCCTCCCTGTCATTAGAAGTCTCAGTGATTTCCAGGTCATGAGCCCTGGTATCTTTTTGCCTATTATCAATTTAGCCTTGCACTCCTTTGCTCCCGTGCATGCAGTTGAAGATCATCCCTCTTTTCCACTTTTTTCACTCTGAACTCAGTTGTTCTTCTGCCTCATTACAAAGTATGGGAACTGTCCAGATATCCCACTTCCCACAAGAATTTTTACAAATACTATTTCAAACCATCCATTTCCATTTTTTAACCTCTTGCAGTCTGGCTTCTATTTCTTGTACAAATTCCTGTCTTCACTGAAGGCTTCACTACCTTCTTTTGGTGAGGTCTTTTTGGTGTGGTCTTTTTGCTTGTTTTTACAGCTCTCAGTACACTCAGAATTTCAAGAATTGTTATCTTCTTGTGGTAATGACACATCTTTCTTCAGAACTTTCAAGTTTTACTCCCTACCCCTACCTAAGAAGTGAAAGAGGCAGCCAGGTGAACAGGAAGGGACAGATTCAGCCCCACCTTGAGAATGGGACATAAAGTCCAGTATCCCATCTAGGGGAGGAAAACATGGAAGAGAAAAAACAGAAAGGCAAAGATAAGAAAGATATGGAAATAAATAAAAGGACAAAGAATCTAAGAAGTTCAAGCACAATTAGAAGACAAGAATAAATGAATGAATGAAAGTGTATGCAGTAAAGCCTGAAACAGAAAAAGAAAAAAAAAAAAAAGTAGGGGAAGTATTTGAAACTTAAAAGGGTATTTTAAAAACCCTAAAATTAGGCAGGTAAACTCAGTTACATTTTTAGAAGAAATACAACCCCCTCATACAATGAAATGTCAATGAAAATCACCTTGTCTTACCAGGAGGTATATAAAATTCAAAGTACTTCTGAAGTTTTTACTAATCTTTATCTTATTCTTGAAAACAGGGAAGGAATGGGTTTGGTTTGATCAGCTATTCCCAAGTCAATGGTTCAGCTCTACAACCATGGCAACAAAGAGCTGACTTCCTGCTGCTAGGATCTCCTATGGGAGCTGCAAAGGCAGTGCGGCGCTGGAATCATGATCACCACCAAGAGAAGCACTGTGGTTTTAGAGCTCTGTGATAGCACAGCTACTTCGTGTGTTTGTTACTATGAATGCCAGTCATAGTAGGCCTTACTTGGTTTAGGATTATTTTCCAAGGAATTTACACTCATAACAGCTTTTTAAATATATCAGTATCTTACATTAAAAATAAATGTTTTCTCCTCAGAGCTAGATAAATATCTAAGGAAAACCTGTTTTGTCTAAAAACATGTATCTTACCTCCAAACAGAAGATCTGCTTTTCCCAGGTTATTAAAAATAAACAAGAAATCCACTATATTTAAAC
The DNA here is from genome assembly GCF_000691975.1 of Corvus brachyrhynchos. Taxonomy (NCBI): domain Eukaryota; kingdom Metazoa; phylum Chordata; class Aves; order Passeriformes; family Corvidae; genus Corvus; species Corvus brachyrhynchos. Next base: position 4,225,171 of record NW_008239054.1, on the reverse strand, counting down.
TGAAGAGTGGCTTCGAAGATCAACTCAAAAGTACTATAGATAACTTCAAACAAAATACAGCCTATTGAACTGATTTCTACATAAATTCTATTTGATTAAAATTATGCTCAACTGTTAGTATATAAGCATGCAATATATAATGAAGACAGATTTTAGTATCTAAACATACTATTTGAAATGAAGATAGATCATTAAATACTGTGAGTCTTGTCAGAAATACTTCAACAAACAACAGAATTGTGTTACACAGAATTAAAACATTAGATAGGTGATCTTCAAAGTTAATGTAGGATATCCCAATCTCAAGATCATTTTTTTCTCAGGTAGAAGATTGAGTTTTTGTTTTGCTTTCTAATTTACATGTTTTAGAATAATCTACAATATAACTATGGTACTTCCATCAGTTCCAGAAATACACCCTTTCTGTACTACCTTTTCATTTATCAAGGCCATGATAAATACAAAAATCAAAAGTATCATAAATTATCACAGTAACGCCATTGAATATATCAGAGATTGAGTAAAGAAAGATGCTGAAGTAATCTGTCTTGCCAAATGGAATGACGGAAAAGAAGCACTGCAGGGGATAACGCTATGGATGGAAGAGAAGTAACTGGAAGGGTCTCTGTTTCACTGACGGCTTGGTATATTTTCCTGCCCAGTTCTCTCTAATAGGTTAATACTGGGCTGTCACAACCATGATAGCCTTGATGATTGTATTGACAAGAAATCATGATCTACAGCAGATCCGCTTTTACAGAATGGCCGGATAAGCCCTTCCATTAACAATACTAATCAGATAAAGTATTCCTAATGGATGACCCTGCATCTGCTTAGACTGAACTGCTCTGTTTAGTATGTATATGCTGTGTTTTTCGTCCAAGATCAAGATGTCACTGCTAAGAATTTATACACTATGTTTGGAAAATAGTTTATAATTTATTCTCTGCATCTGCTGCAACTCTGGAAAACAGAGCCGGTTCTTTGTTCCTGTCATTGGATCAGATTATTCTCATGCATTGCTAAAAGTTTCCATGATCCAAAAACAAACAAGGGACTAACATGTAAAGACTCATGAGGAATTAATTTATATACTCACTTTTTGCTCCTGGTGTAAAGGAGTTACCTATTAAAATGTGTCCTGATAATCACACTTCTAGGTAAAACATATTATGAAATGGAAGGTGTAACAGCCATTTGACAGATAAGATGCACAAAACCATAGTGCCCTGAGCCCTAATCCCTTCATGTAGCTATAAAATATTTAAAGTACACACTGTTTACAGGCAGTTAACAGATAGCAGCAATAAATCCCCTTTCAGAAAAAAACCTTGTTCTGTGAGATTTATAGAAATGAGAGGAATCTTAAGAGGTGCAACATCCACAAAATTTACTTGCCAAGAGATTCCCCATGCTCTTCTCCATGAAAAGAACGGCATCTGTGCCAAAGTGCGGATAAAAACGGTTTTCCTTCAGTCCTGTGATGGGTTACCACCGGCTAAAGCTTTTACAGCAGTTGTCTTCAGTCAGGAAAAATCTCCCTACTGGCAGCACAGATAACAGAACTTGCTTGGCTTTTTTCTCTTGCAGAACAACATTGCAAAAAGAGAGCAAAACATCACCAATTTGTACCAACATTATTTTAAGGCTATCCTGCAGAGTCAGTCCAAAATCTGTTATAGTCTGGACATCAACAAGAAATTGCAACTGAAGTCACTTATATTGTTTTGATCCTTCCCACCTCAACATTTGTTTTATAGAAGTGTATCAGGGTCCCTGCAGACTGTGGCTGGCCTTAAATTTAAAGCAAAATTTAGGGCTCTTCTAACGTGGCTCAGAAAACAGATTTTCTGCTTCAGTATTGCCAGGTTTACAGTAAAGACACAGGGATGTGTCTCTCTACAGGCTAAAACAGAAATTAAAGCTGCGAACTGTTAAAAGGATTTATCCCGTTTCAACTTACTGGCTTGTATCCTATAACTTCTTTATTTTTCCTCTAGATCAAACATCACTTGCTACTCTATTAGGTCAAACTAGTAAGATACTCTTAAAAAGCCAAGTTACAGAAAAGCCAGCAGAGTTCCTGAACTCCCATGCCTAAGCAAAACCTCAGCTAAAAGCTTCTTCTCTTTTATGAGGATGTTGAATACCGAGGGACAGTTTCTTACCAGCAAGGGCCTTGGAAAGTCACAAGCTTCCCCCCAACCCATTGGTCTCTTATTTTTTAGATGCAACTGTGATGCACAACACACTTATGAAAGAACATAAAGCATGCCCTGAACTTCCATTCCTTTGGTATTAAGAACTTGAGCTGCATGAACTGGGAAGCAAACAGGCTTTTAGAGTATCAGTGATTTTGAAACACATTTTACTTTGGCCCCCGCAAAGTTCTGGAACCTAAATGACTTAAACCCAGCAGCACTAGCAATGCTGAACATTGCAAGGCTAACTCATAGTGCACATTTGTTGACTCACACATCATACAAAGAAACTAAATGACATTTTCGTACCAGGTTACTAACCATCTCTCTATTAAAAAAGAAAAGACAATGCAATTTTGTCCCTTTAAAGAGGTTTTTGCCAACCTGTAAATCTCAATTTTACTTTTAGTCAATGCAAACATCAGGTTTTTTTTCAAGAGTTATCTCCCCCTCCCACCAAAGCAATGCTGTGCCAAAGCTTTTACAAGGATTACTTGATTTCTTTTTTAGGTGCAATAAGGTTTGGATGACCTTTCAGCTTTAATGCTTTCATCTAAATATTGTCATGCCCTATGAAATTTTGATGTGGTTTAGCACCACACAGAAACAATGCCTGGGGTTCTGTCTGTGTATCTTTTTGCCAAACTATGCTGCCTTCCACCTGTGGTTGGAAACAGGTGCCAGGTAACTGTAAGTGAACCCTCATATCTCTTCTCCATAATTAATCTATTTTTCTTTAAACTTCAACAACTTTAAGCCTTACAGAATGCAGCTCTAGAGGACCATGCCAAAAACCACAATAAAACAGATCTCAATCCAGCACAGTTCATTTGGCTCCTTTAAGGACAGAGACAGATCCATACAGTATAAATTTTTGCCGTTAACTTGCTCTGGTACTTTTCAGCCCCAGTGCACAACAGGAGAGTGGATAATGCAAGAAAGAGGAATTTTGGTAAAAGGAGGAATTGAGCTGGCAATTTTTACAGTTTTCAAGGCTTTAAGGATTTTTTCTCCCTAAAATATAAATAACAAAGCAACAAACCTTTTACATATAAGCCAGGCTTTTCTACCCTGCCTTTAGGAAGAGCATCAAAAAGCACAGACTGTAAGAAAGCCAGAGGGCAGCTGTCAGCTTGGTGTCTTGCCTGGGTTTCTGCCTGAGCACTCAGCCTGGGAGGAACACATGGCAGAGGACCAAGCAGTCCCAGGAGCACCACACTGGAGAGGACCAAGCAGTCCAGACTTTGTACCAGGTGAGGGGTGGAATCAGCTCCAACACACTGACTGCTGCAACCATGCTGTTCCATGAGTGCTCTTCAAAACTGAGGTCACACATACAGAAAACTATTTTCCACCTATGTTTTGGAGGTCATAGTTAGGCTGCATATGCTTCTGTAGGGATAGGAAAGTACACAGTTGAAGAAGTACCTCTCATAACCTATAAGCATCTTTTGACCACTCCTTAAAGGCAGGTGCTTTCATCAAAGAGCTGAAAGCAGCATTTGTTTCAATAAATTCATGGGTGTAAGTTGTCAGGAATCCCTCTGACCATTCTTACCACTAATATGACACCACAGTGTTACCTGGCTGCTGCTTCAGCTTTAATAGGTCTGTGATTTAACCGTGAGAAATTCTCAGCCTCAGTCATTCTGCTCTCCTGGCATTGTAAGCATGTACCCCAGAGTTCAATTACTCAGCTAAAGTGCCGCTGTCACCCTATACATATAATGTAAGAAAAAGGTGGATTTTCACAAAGGAGCTCATCTATTCATTTCCTTTTGGGGCCTTTCCTTTCATTTGTTGCTCGCTTGTCCTTTTATTTTTATTAGACGCGCTTGCTGTATAAGCAACTGCAAAATGATTTGAGGTTAGCATAGCTTTTTTCCCCCTCCCAGAAAAAAGATAGATTGCTGGTGGTAGTAGTGAAAGGATCTTTAGTAAAAGGGGAGAGTTTTGCTTTGAGGCTGGCAAGTTATTTAGATAACCTGGTGGCTTCAGGCAACAGCACAAAATGAAATTATATGGTTTCAGTCAAACAAAAGGAGGAAGGTCACCAATATCACAGCAGCGCTCCAGTAAAATGCAGTACAATTAACTCCATGAGCTGCAGCTTCCCTACCTGCACTGAGAGTGGTCTGCAACACACACAAGCCCCCATCACCCAAACTGAAATAATGTTTTTCTGCTCAAGACTGCTGCCAAAGGCTATGATTAGACATGAGCATATTCCATGAAGATGACAGTTACTTGAGATGACAGCTACTTTAAGGGAAACAAAGTCTGGGCTGATGTCCACTCCAGGCAATCCCAGTGATTTCAGTGCATAATTCAGGTAACAGCAACCTCCATGATGGAAAAAAGGCGGCAGGGAATCCCAAACAAAAAAACCCAATGCCACATCACTAAAAACACCGTGTTCTGTCAGAAAGAAGCCAAATTCCACCCTAAACACTTTTTAGGGGTAACCTCTTCCTATAAACCTTCAAGCAAAATACCACATGTACACATAAAATAAAGGACTATGATATAAATATATATGAATGAGCTCTGACCTTCCTTCTGGCTTGTCCATATGACTAAAATAATGACATCTGCTTAAGGTCAGAGGTCTGGAATATTCGAATGCTGCTCCTGTAGCACATGCATTCCAAAGACAGGCTACATAGTCCTGGATAATTATGACATTTAGTGTAGACACATCTGTTCCATCTATAGTAGTCAATCATTTTTTTCAGCATAAATAGTAATAAACCTTGATCCCAGAACTATAAGACATGTTAATTATAATGGGAGATCTCTTTGGCAAGACTGACCATTTGAAATTAAGTGGAAAACATGATTTTTTTTTAAACTAATTGAACTTTTCATTTGCATTTAAATTTGCAGTACATTGGACACTTGTACAAGCAGTCTAGGAAAGCTTCATGCTGATGTTTCAACACATCTAATGAGAAAGATCTCATTAGAGAAGGACCATAAGAAATGAAAGGCTATATTCTAGTTACAAATCATGTGATCCATTAGTAGGATGGGGGGTAGGGAGGAAAGATATCAACATCACCATAGACAAATGTTCTGCTAACTCAGTCTTGCTGGTTCTCTGAAAACAAGGAAATATATTTTCAGGTCAGTGATTTTCAACTGTTTCAATTCACAGATCCCTAAATATTTTCCAGTGGAGATGCAGACCTTTGAATCGCAAAATTAAGCCCAAGGCAAAACGCTTGCTTTTCATCTTTACCTGCCATGGGTTTCTTAGATACAGTTCACAGACCATCATCTGAAAAACGTTTTTTGAAAGACAACTTTTGATCATAATTTAGCTGTTTTGCTTAGAATACTGTCACCACAGCCTTCCTCAAAAGGAAGGTTGAAGAAGAGATACCCTGCTCATGTTCTGCAGACAGGATTTCTTTGATCTGAAGTCACAGATGCTTAGTTTTCAGGTCTCTTTGGCATGGATGGCTTTAGGTAAAAACTGCATTGCAAACCTTTGTTCTGTAGTTTATCAGCCTTCCATTACACAGGAAAGCACCCATGTCTATTTACCCCAGACTGACCTTCAGCACGTGAGATCTGCACCTGTTCTTGGTTCAGAGCCAGAACATCTGGACTTAATTTACAGCACAAAGTGAAATGCCAATACACAATCTGGGGCCCAGGGAGGTACATACCTGCTACCCTGGAGAAGCCTTGCATGTCACCCCCATTTGCCCAAGAATGACCAGACGTGGAACCAACCTATAGAACTCTTATTTTTTATTTATTTTAGTTGCCTGCAGAATTCTTTCTTTCCCTCAGTTCCACCGGAGCCAGAGGAGGAACTGCTGCTCTGACAGATGTACAGATCTCTCTACTTTTCCTTTGGGAGAATCTCGTGCACCTATTTATCAACAGATAAGATTCACAAAAAGGGCCCTTCCAGGATTATGTGGTCTATGAGAAGACTCATCTACATGACAGATATCTCCTCAGGCACAGACTTGGAAACAAAAGTATCTTTGTGCCTGCTAAGCATAGAAGTTCCTGGAGCATTTAGTTCAATCCGTGTTTTGTACACACTTAGGTTTTGAAGATATGCATCCCTACTACTCTTTATAGAGCGTTCTTGGCAGAGGCATTTAAAAGAAATAATCATTTGAACACGTTCTTTCTGGCTATGTACTTTCTCTTTCCCAACCCCTTTCCAAACTCTGACTAAAGGTTTGAGCTTCAACTCTAACTCTGGTGTTTGTCACAGGCACGTCATGGCTTCTCTTGATACACTGTACTACAGAGAGGAGAGGACAATACAGCCACCATGCATTGGCAAAGGCCCAATCTAGATGATTATGCAGGCTCTTTACTATAACAGCAACCCCTCCCCTCAATATTTTACACAGGACCTATAATTCAAAAAATACTCACAAGAATTCTTATGTAGAGATAGTGCAATTTGATAGAAAACATGAAAAAACCTTGATAGGTTGATAGAATCACCAGAAAGAATTCTTACGCATTTATATGATGCAGGCAAGAATAATGTCATTTTTTTTCCATGGTGGTTTTCATGTTAGCCATTCCCCCATCTACAGAGTGTTAACAGTCCTTTCCCTTGCTAATACACTGTGGAAATCCTTTTCTTGGCAAATATCATCATCAAGGGGACAATTTCCCAGAGAAATCTGGCTCACATTCAAGATTCTTTGTGAGGATCAAAAATGGATCAAAAATGAGGGGAGAGGAATTCATGAGCACATCAAGCAGAAAAGTTGTATGCATCTACTCTTGCACTTGATCAAGAAAAATAAAATTGTTTTCTTTTAGTGTCTGTCTGACTGACTAACATTGTGGCTGAGTCAACACCTCTCACTTGCAACTAGGAGCAACCATGCTTTCAGAGACATCCAGATCAAGTACATGAAATAACATCAGAAATCTTCATTGAGGAACAAAAGATGCTGAACAGAGACTGGTACACTTTTTCCCCAACAAGTTTTAACATCCTGAAAGATCTAATGATCATACTATAGAACTGCACAGAAGTCAAATAAAAACTTGACTTTAGGAATCAGTGGTTCAGAGTGGCTTCAAAGAACAATTGACTACTTCAGAAAAAATCCTTATTTTTGGATGAAACAAAATGTATGATTTTCCTTTACGTGGCCATGAAAACTTATTGAGCATCTTTGTTACTTGAAACAATGGCAATTGGGCTGCTTAGCTAGGGAAAATTGAAAGTAATGTTAATAAAACTACTAAAAAAAAAAACCAGTGGTTCAGAGTGGCTTCAAAGAACAATTGACTACTTCAGAAAAAATCCTTATTTTTGGATGAAACAAAATGTATGATTTTCCTTTACGTGGCCATGAAAACTTATTGAGCATCTTTGTTACTTGAAACAATGGCAATTGGGCTGCTTAGCTAGGGAAAATTGAAAGTAATGTTAATAAAACTACTAAAAAAAAAACTCGAAACATGCTGTTGAAACTTGCACTAAAATTTATTACCCTTGGTTCATAATAATAAAGTAAATTTGAAATATACTGCCACACATAGAGTAAAATAACTCAGATCACACCAGAAAGGGCCTCCTTACCATTGATGACTGCCTATCAGTGGGTACAGAGGAGAAATCGAGAGTTAAGTGCCTTTGCCCTCCCAGCATTATGAACTAATACACTTTCACTTGGCCTTAAACTGTGACTGTTTCCCAGCATTTTGCAACTTAACTCTCCTGAGGTGATCTCTTTTTTGATGTCAAAAGTGCACAAAATGATTGCTATTCTGATTTTAATTTGTGTGTTACATTTTCTTTGGCAGAGAAGGTAAAAAAAAAAAAGAAAAAAGTGGAGGGTGGGTTAAAAGCAGGGGAGGGGAGCGGGGGGGGGAATGTGGGAAGGAGAAAGAGAGTGCACAGAAGAGATAGTAGAACAGTTCCTGCCTCTGTAAGCATTCCCTGTACCATTCCAATTTAAAACCAGACCTGACAATCTCCATGGTGGTGATGTTCAATGCAAGCCAAAGGATGAAGCAATTAAGGTGCAAGGATTACCCAGGCACAAAAACCAGTCAGGAGACAGTAACCGTAAGCCCACACTGGTGCTGTGGTATCAACTTCTGATGCCCTAACTCTTCAGAAAATCATCCTTTTCCAGCTCTGATTCTCTGTCAAAATGGATTAATGCACTGTCACTGGGTCCCAGCTGCCTTCCTCCCAGCCCAGTGCCAGCAATATTTAGGGACTTCATGTCCCAAATGCAGCTGGGTCCCAGCTCAGCCTGGGATGCATTCCCCAGCCTGTGAGTGAAGGAGGCATGGCCTCAGCTGAGGGAACAGGAAGGGGAGTGTTACACACAGTGGTCACTCACGTCCCACGCCCACCTCATCTCTGGATCCTCTAATGGGTACAGACTTCCCCCTGCCCCAAGGAAACTCTATGACTAGGAGCCTGTTTTCTTGTTTAATCTTGCAAGGCTAGTGCAGTACAATGCAAGCGAATTCAGTACAAATTACTGCTCAGACCTCAAAAATCTGGTTTGTTTGCAAAGTAATACCCCCCAAAAAGCAGCTGCTGACTCAGGAGCAGATGTAGTTGCATTTCCAGTGCCTGTGAGGTAAAGCTGTGGAACAGCCATTTCTGCTCATCCCAGAAGGTACAGACACGAGACGGCAACCAGTCCCTGCAGCACAACTGCATGCACTCAGCAGACTAATCAAGCTAGGTGGCTGTGTTTAAAAAAAAAAAAAAAAAAGAAAAAAAAAAGAGAAAAATGAAAAAACCCAACCCAAAATGCAAAAAACCCCAAACCCAACCAAACCATCTACAAAACAAAAAGCCCCAAATACACCCCTATTCTCTCTCTCTGATAATTCAGCCACAAGCAGCATGGTCACACGCTCCCTGGCCATGCCTTGCCTACCAGTGATGCTCTAAGAGCCTATGAATACCATGGGGACACACAGTTGTGGTGCAGAGCCCACTCACACTTTCTGTTCCCTGGCCTCATCTCCAGATGCCACACAGATCTGCAGGGCTGGTAGGGCACTCCCAGGCTCTTGCAGCCAACCACAGTAACGTGGCAGCATCATTTGTTTCGGAAACCAAACAATACAGACGGCTTCAGCTGTACAAATAGAAACCAAATGGCTTCTTTTGACCTGGAGAACTTGTTATCTCTACCATGTCTGTCTTTCCCCACACATTTTTCTTTTGCTATTTACGTACTACAGCACAAACTTTCTGGGCAGGCTACTAATCTGAAATGACACCAAGTAGAATAATTACATAAATAACTAGCCACTTCAACATCCCAAACTCAGGCACTCATGGAATACCCTCACCCTCCAGAAAGAATGCCCCTCACCACTCTTGTGTTAACAGTAATGTCACAGGCATTCAAGAGATCTGCTCTGCAGATCAGGGAGGCAAACCAGGAATAACAATCCTGAACCCCTCTGCTCCGAGCACAATCTGGCAAGATGAAGTCCGCATCTAATAGCCCAAGACAGACTTTAGGAAGGAGCCAGTCACTTACCAAGCAGATGGTAATCAAAGCCATGTCTCTGCAGATTCAGTGGCAATAAGGTATGAGATAAGACTCCAGCTCCAGGGTTTGAAAACTTCCTCCAAATGGCTTAAATTTTCTCCCTAAATCCTGTTACATTCTAATTCCAGTTCAATTTTTGCAGCATGTCCCCTTTCCTTGGGCTTCCTTTCGACTGCATTTAAACTTTTCAGGACTAACACTGCTCTCCCCGATCTCACTGACTGCTAACTTGACAAGGGAAAACACTGGATTCATCAGACTACTTAATGACATTCATTCTGGCACTAATCTTAAAGCACTTAATGCATTAAAAACTTTTTTTATTACTATTTTAAATAACCAGTATAACCTAGCAGTCAAAATGGATTTGCCAACTATTGGTAAGAACCTCCACCACAGGAGGAAGCAGGCACGTTTTAAAGGCAGCATGCCTTACTCAACTTTCACCTGAATTACTACAAGAGTCATCCTTGCAGCAAAATATTTTGTAAAATATTACAGCAATGCTTAATTTTTTTTCCATCTGAAGATGATGAAACAACTTAATCTCTCACAGACTAGTATGGAAGCAAGTAAGAAATGAGGCCACTTATGACGATGACAAATCTGGATGGGAAGAAGAAGAAACCACCGGTGGTGATAAAATCAGCACATAATCTTTTAGGTGTTTATTACATCAGCATGGGTAGATGAATTTGATAATCAAGCAACAAACTTATTTCTTACTAGTTCTGAAATTCTAGGATTCACCCAGGCAAGTATATAAGATGCCAGTAGTGTGAGCTTTTCCACAGATAAGCAGCTCTGGAAGGAAGTAAAAGGTTCTAAATGTTACTCAAGGGAGGAGCAGCAGCAGCAGCAATAGAGAAAGAATTAGACAAGTAAGATAAATTTAGCAGAAAAAGACTACTGACTTGGAAAATGCACACCAAGTAAATTACAGGAAGCTAAAATAATGGTTTTTTAATAATAAAAGTTACTATACATGTCATTAATAGAACCACGTGATATTTCTATGTAATTTGATTCATGAATGTAATTCACTGTTGGGTCATAGAAACTGAAAACATTTTGAATTCAAAATAAATTAGACAGTTCAGAGGTTTGATGTACTGGGGGGGGGATGAGTGTGAAGAACAAAACCAACCAAGCTTCTAAAAATTTAGAGGCCTCCCAAGCACAGCAACTGAAGTTGGTTTTGTGAGAGTCCTGCCAGCAGCTGGTTTTATGCGCAGTTAATTTCTATTTTAGAACTGTTACTTTGTTGCTCTCTTGAAATAAAAAATGACAAATACACATGAAAATTAACCAAAACCCAAACACATTTCCAGTAAAGATGAATGATTTCTTATTTTTTTTTAATTCCACAAGCATTAAGTTCATGTACTTCGGGGGAAATATTTTCCACCTTCCCATTTGATTTGTCTTTGCCTACATGAGAATAGTAATCCACACACATTTGAAATGTGCTGATGCAGAAAACAAGGCAATATTTCTTCATAATAAGTAAAGGTATTCTTGCTTTAGGCTGGAATATAAGCAGCACTAAATGTTGTTTAAAAACATAGAGTGTGATGCCATCTGAAATATGCAATCTAAAATATTTGATTGGAGATTGAAGATTATTTTGCAAATTTGATCTGTTTGCAGGAGAAGCAACTGCGGGTCTTTGATGTGCATGTATCTCATATAAATCCATGGAGGTAATAATTTCAGAGTACAAAGCCATGATGTGACCACAAATGGAATATCGTATGCGGCTCTTATCTCCACGCATTGCAAAAAAAGAGATAAAATAACTAGGCACATACAAAGAAGGCTAACTTAAATGATATAGGAATTGGAGGATAAGACACTGAATATGAAGACAGACTAAGGAAGCTAAAGTTATATAATCCAGAAAAGAGGATTGAGGAGAATATGATCATAGTCTATAAATAACTTACAGGTAACAATATAGATGAAAGAAGAGAATTATTGAGAGTCCTCATAGAGGGTAAGATGAGAAGCAACTTTCTTGAGCTAAAGAAGGAAAAACTGAACAGAAGAATGTAGGCCAGACATTTGCAAAACTTAATATCCCACACGATCATGCATGGGACTGCATTTTAATCAAGGTGGAATCACTTCATACGTGTGGCAGTTCCAAGTAAAATAGGCAAGTCTTGTGCCTCACAGGACACAGCCCAATCCTGTGGTCATCTGCCAAATGGACTGGGGTTTGTTTTGGTGTCTGGGTGCCCAATAGCACAGATGAATTCAAATGAGACATTAAAGTTGAATATAAATTTAGAATACAGGCTGTGCAAAAGAAGGATTTTTATTTCCCCCGCCAACTTATGGGAGACAGGTTGTTAAAACTAACCACAGACAGGAAAAAATGGCATTGAAATGGCAAATGACCCATCAGAACACTTAAAGATGGACATATGTTGGGTGCCCAGGATGCGCCTCAAACAGCATGAGAAGACTTGCTCCCAATTAATCCAGCTTGCCAATTTGCAAATAACATCACTGTAACACATACCTTCTCATATAAACTGGAATGAGTAAATAGAGATTTACCTCAAAAACGGAAAAAAAAGTGGACACATGCACACCAAAAAACAGCTTCTCCTGCAAACAGATCAAACTTGCAAAATAATCTTCAATCTCCAATGTGACTTTCCTAATACATTCAACAGAGTAGCAGAGATCTACAAAAAGACAAGAAGCTGGTCTTATGATTAATAGAGATCCAGAAGGCTGCTCTGAATGGAGGGCGGGGGGAAGTCTGCCTAGAATATGATCTTTTAGTTATTTCACTGCTGAATGTTCCAAGTGGTTGAAATGAAAATACACAAGTTCTGGAAAGTTTATTCCTACTGAAGAAAAGTGGTGATGGACACAGTAGTGTTCCTGTACTAACCACTGACCTTTCCTACGTTAATAAAAATATTATCTCCTCTTTGGGATGTGGAAAAAAATCCACATACCAAGATAAGCTTTTTCTATCCACACATACTGCAAAGACTTTAACACTCCTCTTCCAATCCCATGGACATACCACGCTCACTTTCCACTGGTCCCATCACACTGAGACAATACATCTTTGCAAATTGCATCCTTTCTCCTTTTACCCCAACAGAAGGAACCATCCAGGTTGAAAACTCAGATGATCTTCTGAAGAAGGGAGTGAAAGTTAGGAGAAACAGATGGAGAAAGAAGACAGAACCTGTGAACACAAAATTTCCATGGACAATAGAAACACAGAATCATTAAGGCTGGAAAAGACCCTTAAGATCACTGAGTCCAACCATTAAGCCAGGCCTGCCAAGTCCACCACTAGACCATGTCCCTCAGTGACACACCTACATGTCTTTTAAATACCTCCAACGGTGGTGACTCAACTACTTCCCTGGGTAGCATGTTCTAGCGCCAGATAACCCTTTCAGTGAGTAATTTTTTCCTAATACCCAATATAAACCTCTCCTGGCATAACTGAAGCTGATTCCTCTTGTCCTCTATCACTTGTTACTTGGAGAAAAAGTTCTGTTCTTATCCAGATAGAAGCTGGAGTAGTGTCGCACATCACTTTCACAATGAGATGCCATTTTGCAGCCAAAGTCAACAGAAGTGTCTGGGAACATCATTGTGTCATCACAAAAATTGGATGTAGGAGGACAGAGGATCCCAGAAATCCTCAGGGATTAGACAGAGACCTGTTCTGATCCTACTGCTCCAACAGACTAACCGAGGAGAAATTCTGTCACAGATTTTGTGGACATCTCGTCCTCAGCATCTTCCTTGGATGTTACAACTGGGCAAGGCTACCTACAGCTGGGACTTTTATCAGATTTGGTCTTCTGTACACATGTTAAAATTCAGGACAACCTTCACAGTCTGTCCCAAATAATTAAGGCAGCAAATGAATGGAATACATTGAAATAACTGTTTCAATTTGCAAAAAATAACCAGGTAAACCATACTAGAATAGAACTAAAGTTAAAAATGCAAGATCATTGCTGGCTAGGAATACAGATCAATGACACTTCAGATTGACAATAAATGGAAGATATTTATGTCTCAGAATCTCCTCTAATACCATTTGTGTCACAAAGTCACTATGCATATATACAAACCATAGACCGGTATGTAAATTAGGTGCTCAGTGCTTGCACAAAACTACTGAATTTGACCAAGTATTAGCTGAACAACAATATAAGCTAAAAATTAATATAGATGATGTTCATACCTTGTTGATTACACATCATAAATGAAAAAAGGTATTTATTTGAATAAATACATTTCCGTAAGTCCTTCTTTTGTATGAAAGCGTGGAGACACTGTCACAGGCAGCAGCTATTCAGAGCTGTGGACATGAAAGCTTGCCTCCAACATGAGCTATAACCCCATTTTCGTTTATTACTATAGCCTACCCATTTGACATCTACCCTAATAAATGTTCATAATGAAAAGCATTCAAGTACACACACCCTGTTCTTTGGCTTTCCCCAGAGCGCTGAGGCTCATTAGACAGATTATCAGTTTTCTGCAAGAGATGTCTGCAGAGTTTTCAAATTTTGACTAATAATCTCTTGAAACAAGGTTTGCGGCAGAAGACGCGCTGAGAAAAACTCATCACTAGACTGGATCTGTGCTAATGTGATTTTTTAAAGAAGACTTTGCCCTTAGCTTTAGACATATTTGCAGGGCCAAAGCGGTTTTATGCTATGGCTATTCCCACCCCCCAAAAAACTGCAATTACTATTAAGAAAATAAAAGTCCCAATCCAAAACAACTTTAACTGAGACATTTCTGTGATTATTCGAAGCAACAAAGTTTCTCAAACCTCTTTCAGAAGCCAGTGGTAATAGTGCAAAATTAGTTTCCTTTTAAACTAGGACAAACATACGCACAAATTTTGCCTGATTTGCCCACATTCTAGAAACGAAAGCATGCAAGAAATTTAATGTAGTATAAACCTGAGAAAGTTGTAGTTAAAGATTCTAGCTAATTTTTTCAATTGAGTAAGAATTAATATCTTTGAAACCAACACAACCAAGAAAGAATTGTGCAAAAATCTCATGAACTCCTTATGAGATAATCCCCCCATATAATAAAATATATGTATCTGAAAAATGCAAATTGCATTAGCAGCATAGGAACTAGAAATTAAACTTATTTTAGGTGTATCTGCAATCTTTTAAGATTGTCCTGTATATTTTAAATATATTATTCAGAAATACAATTATTTTCCTGGCAGGTCACTCATACTCTCATTGAGAGAATCACATTTTCATGTATTTTTTAAGTATGATCTCAGAGGCATACAGAGCTAAAATGTAAGTGACATTTTATTAGTAGCCATAGGCAACCCTAGTTCTGGATACTTACGTTTTTATATATGCCCCAATATCTACATGATCTGCTGCTTTTAACTTTATTGACTAATAATAGTAATATTCACTGGAGACTGGGTCATTCCTGTCTAGGGACGGGAAATCAGAAAGGTCACAAGGTAAAAGAAAACTCCATTTCCGTAGGAACTTTAAGGCATTTCTCCTAGGGGAATTCAAGCTGCTTTAGAAAGATTTAGATATATATTGGTGGGCCCTTTACACCTGAGCCAAGTAAAAGACCATCCATCTGTGCAGAATAATCTGTGTTTAATAAAGCCACAGTAAAATAGATTCCTGTACACTTTTTCTATAAAGCCTCTCTCACATTTTACTGCCAGCTCCCCAGTAACTCCACACACCCACTCAAAGCGTGCTCAGGGTTGTTTCTTAACCGGTGGCACAACAGACAAGGAAAGGTCACGGTGCTGGGAGATTTTTTTTCAGACAATGAATAGGATTAGAACTGAATAGGTCCTGGTTAGCAGATCACCCTAAAAGGAAACCCAGAAATGACAAGGCAAAGCCCAAAGTCCAAATTGTGTGTCAGCAATCTCCTCCCAGCAAATCTGGGGTCAAGAAGCAACTACCAACAAAACTGGATATACACATGTGTATATGTATACACACGCACGGGTATGTAATCCACCACAAGTGGTGTTCATACAACTGCCCAGTCAAAACCCAAAGTAAACAAAGAGAACCCTGTCAAAGTTTACCAAATCCAAAAGCTAAGGCTACCTTTGACAGAAAAAGGGTAGTAATGGAAAACATGGAAATATCAAGATAGGTCACTTAAATGGCCATACATCCACCTTTTATCATCTTTTCATTGAAACTAGAAACCAGGAAGACAGGAGGGATGTTTCCAAGAAATCAGAAAGTGTCATCCAAGCATATTAAAGTTGATCACACAACTGCAAGAAGATTGTTTCACCCACTGGCTAGGAAGTACCACTGAGGAGTATCACTCATCAGCTGGAACTCAGCAACTGGCCATGGATGCGATCCTACTTTGCAGCAAAATGGAACAAAACAGGTGAGGTATTCTTACACTCAGTCATGACAGTCTTAATAGCTGCAGAAGGAAGCAACTTGCATTTCTAGTGTTTAAGCTAATGCATTTTCCTCCACAGCCAGGAACAGAACAGGTATCCTTGAAGTTACTGTGTCACAGCTCAAGATCAGTGCCTTCTAAAAGCATGCTTTTCAAGACATAGAGGAAATTACTCAGAAAAACCAATAAGAGGTTGAATGCCATGATGTCACATATTAAGTTATAACAGGATATGCCAACAGATTAATTGGTACTGAAGCTCCTAGAGATATACTGGCAATTAAGGTTCCAGTAAGCAAACAGGAGGCCAACAGCAACACTGGTTGGAAGTGTGGGAAAGCCACGCCAGCACACGATGGTCACCTCCAAGTGCAGCAACATTTCAGTCAGGATTGGGGGCTGCTTGGGGATCTGCTCTAGTTGACGGAAAAATAACAGCTTCCAGGAGGCTCCACCATCATGGCTCATGCTGGAGTCTTTTGTCAGAAATGTATCACTCTTATACAAAAAACAGAAGCTTCCAAAATTTAAACAGCATTTTAAAACACAGGCTCAGATTCTGAGAATTTTATCTGACATTAGAAACACTGAAGGGACACTGGACTTTGTTACAAGCCAGTTTTAACAGCTCTTACAATTTTTATTCAGCTTCCTCTACTCCACCCCAGCCCACAGTAAGCACCGCAGGATGCTCACAGCAGATTAACAGTGACAGTCTCTTCGTTACCTGCCAGGCATCTGTACTTGCGCAGTGTGAATGCTGATGGGGGAAGGAGGAAGGGGGAAACAAAGTGCATCTCTCTCGGTGACAGCACAGAGCCCTTGCTCTTCATGGAGAAATGGAACGGTGTAACTTTTGATGTTCCCTACTACTCAATCAAAATCCACCGATCTAAACTTCTCTGAATTAAATGGACTTGGAACTCCAAACCTGATTCTCATCGCTGTGAATGAATACTATAAACTTGTCTAGCAGAACAAAGGTAGAATTCTCATGTCTTCCTATCTGCAGGAGCAAAATGTTTCATTTTAATTAACTTTCACAGGTATAGCATACATTTATAAAGAAACAAGTCTTTTTAATCACTTTGGTCATATGTAATGAAATCTCCACCATATCCACGCAGATCAGGGACTTTCAGTATTTAATCCAGTACTATATAGTAATTATTGAGCCTATACAGTAATTATTGAGTGGATTTTACAACGTTTACAAAGGTTGCATTAGCCCCCAATGTTTCACAGCCTTTTCATTTAAAATCTCTGCTGTTATTCTACAAAATGTTTAATGTTACAACACAGCGAGAAATTTTCTGTTTGCTCTTCTGGGTAGATGCTGGCATGTAGCCAGAACCACCTTAATGAGATCCTTGAGGTATGCACACAGTTTTGTTAACTGAGTGAAATCACAGAAAAGTCATTTTATGGGCTTCAAGTCTCAGATTCTGTCTTTCTAGTCTAGGCTCAAATGCTGAATAGGTGCTTTACTGCCCACTGACAAGAAAATACATGCCAACAGGGGCAAAGGTAGTAGACCATCATAAATACAGGACTAGATGGTGTGGACATTGCACCACACACTTCATTACCATGTAGATACATCCAAAAGTATTCTTTTTCTTGGGAGATGTACCCCTCTTCATTTTTCTGTGGCATGCTCTGCATCTGGGATGGTATTATGCTTCCCTTGGTGCCACTGAGACAACCAGACTGTTCAGATTTCATTTCATGAAATCCTAAGATCAGCAATAATATCTGTATTTGCTTACCAAGAAACATGTACCTATTTGTACATAAAACATGACAGGAGTCTTTTCGTAGACCTCCACACTCTCTGTGTGCAGCTGCCCAGACTCCTGCTGCCGTGCCTGGGACTGCTGTTCTGACACAGCCACCCCCATTTTCTAAAACTTGGCTGAACATTCATAAAGCCCTGCTGTAAGCATCACAGTCAAGCCCTTTTGTTGGTTTGGTTTTTTTTTAATTTTAATGAAATCAAATTCTTTCCTATTACAGACATGTGCCTAAACTATTATGTGAGTAAATGTTTTTCAGTAAATGTACTGTGAATCTAACAGAAATAAAACAATACAGGACAAAGCAGAAAAGTACAGAGTTTTCCTAAGCATTTCCACTACTTTTTTTTTTTTTTACAATTATTATTTGAAAACATTTATCTTAAAACGTTTTTAAGGTCAAAAAGAAACAACACCAAATATCACACATTCAAGTTTTTCTCTGGACCATTTTGTGAAAGTTTTCAGGTGTCATTGCAATAAATCCTACTAAGAAATATTGCAGCATCCTCCTCACAGAATTTTATCAAGCTATAGGCTGTCTGAGCAGCTAAATTATGCCAAGAACAACGGGTACATAGATTCTTTTTATTCATTTTGTAAACCTGCTGCTTATTTATTCCATACTGTTAGTCAGATCCTGCCACTGATGCCCGTTTCTCCCATAGGAGGAAAGTCTGCGGAGGTCACTGGCTGAGTTTTGATGGTTTTAATCACTGCTCAACAACTCCCAGCAGCATCGAGATACTATGGTCAGGCACAGACCTCCGAGGAGGTGCATGGAAGAAAGAAACTTCATCCGACTCTAAATGACCATTACAACTTTGGGGAAAAGAGGGTCTGATGCAAGTGGAAGGCAGAACTAGAGAATCAGAACTAAAACACCCAACAAACTGACTCTCTTGGGAGAAGAGATCAAATCATGTTGGTTTGCTTTTTTTTTTTTGACATATAGATAATAGCCCTTTATATTTTAAATAACAATGACTTTCTATACTAATTGTTTTTTGTGTCTCTGTGCTGAAGGCTTTCAGGGCTCAGAAAGCAAGTCAAGATGCTGAACAGCATGTGTGTACACAAGATGACAGCCTCTGGCAGGGGACACAAAGGCTTCAGAGAACGGGTGAGCACAGCAAAGGGCCACCCGTGTGCGTAGGGGATGATGGGCTGTCTGCTAGAAATCTGGCAGAGTGTTCAAATGGGAGTTTGTTAGCCTGAACTTGATATCTGTGCCTGACTGATGAATATGAACATACAACTTCTCTTGCTGAACATCTCTGTGGCTCTATGACCACTTTATAAATGCTCACATGTATTATCATCTCCCTCTTCCCTCTCCCAAGCTGACACACACTACATTCATAGGGGTAAAAACACACCCTTTAGATTAGGTAAATGTCTGTTATGAAGACTTTCTGCTTGATTTTAATCCAAAAGAGCTGGCATTGAGCTGCTGTTTTTTAATTAAAACCTCCTTTGCTCCGTTGTTTTTTGTCTTGCGGAGCATCTATCAATCAGGAGGAGTCACTCTAAGATGCACTTGGTTGGCAGCAGGCTATTTCATCCCTTCCCCCAAGCCCAGACACTGACTTCTTCCTTCTTCCTCCCCTCCCCAATTTCATTAACTAAATGCACTGAATAAACCTTAACATCCCAGCTAAATCCTATTGGCCCTGGATTTGCTGCTTAATGCTAAAACCCAAGCGACCCATTTTTCTCCTGTTGATACTTCGATTGCTGATGGCAGCCAGCAGAGAAAAATACCCAACTTTAAACTATTTTAATATAAGGAACAAAACCCAGAGCATTCATCACTCACTCTTTCTGCTGCTGTTCATAAACTTTACGTAAGCTTTACATGACGTGTCAAGGCGTCCCTTGCTTTTGTGCTTCATAGGCAGCACAGTGAGCCCGTTGCTTAGCAAATGATTACAACAGAGTGCATCTGTTATTAAAAGTGTAACTAGGTCTCTTTTCAAGGAAAATGATCTGGCAAAGTCTAGAAAATTAATTTCTCTGCATTCTACAATCCCCAATCATGTTGTTATAAACATCAGAAGATGATCCCACTAACTTAAAATCTTGGGGAGAGAATAGCAATGAGAGTAAACAGCTTCAGTGCTACAGAATCATTTTGGTTGCTATCCTTATGTTTTGCTCTGAACTCTAAGTTTGTCTTCCCAATTTCACATATGCCACAGAAAAGGCTAAAGATTATTCACTGTGCCCCTGCCTCTTGGCTGTAAGCCCTGCAGTTATAGCTGCTGCACATCATCTCCCCTCAGCTCAGCTGCTCAATGCTTCCTCCTTGGTCCGTGATGACAAATGGGAACCTTGCTGGTTCTTCCCTGCTCCTGACTCGCTCTTTCCAAAGCACTCAAACTGAGTCATCCATCCAGCTGCAAAGCCTCCCTGGGGGAGCATTACGACCTTTGGCTCCCGGTGTCACCCACCTGCCTTCACTGCTTGCTCCACTAGACCTCTAATCTCTCTTCCACCTTAAAAACGTTACACCACGACTACCGTGTGTCTTGCCACAACGTCTAACACTCCAAAACCCTTCCCTCCCACAAATACCTCTTTTCCACTTCTGCCACACACACCCGTGGCTGCAGTCACATCCCCCATCAGCTTTGCAAGCTGCTCCACGACTTTCCATGGCAGTGATACCCTGCTGCAGGGTCCCTATGCAGTTGTCCCTGCCCAGCATGCTTGGACCCAGGCTCCCAACCCTCTCAAGCAGGAGACGCACCTCACCCTCTGCTCCCCCGTGTCCTGTCCTCTCTGAGCACTGAGCACCATGAGGGATGTGAACCCAGGTCCTTTCACCAGGAGAGCCTCTTGCCCTGCAATGGATCTGTGGAAAGTGGCTTCACACGCAGAAAATGGAGCACTTTCCCTCACGGCTTGCAAAAGTCGCTCACCGTATTTTCAGTAATCTGTCAGAGTGGCTATTCCAGCTTGCTCTTGGGTATCCAACCAACACAGCAGTCTTTGGATTTGACTTATATTTTTAATACCACATTTCACTTCACTTTATTATCAGACCTCAGTGTCCTACAATACCAAGGCTGGCTTCTGAGAAGGGCTGCATCCTGAAATGCCTACCCCACGGACACCCAGTTCTTTGCCCAGCAAATTCCCTCAGCATTCAGAGGCTGCAAAGGCTGCAAAGGAACAAGGAGCCTGGGCATCTGGTGGAAATGCAGCTATTCTGAATAAAAATTGTATTTATAAAGAACCTAAAAGCAAATGCAATCTAGCACTGAAGATATGTGGCACAGGTTGTGATTATTAGTATGCTGTCTGGTACAAGAAGCTTTCAAATAAAAACACTTTCTTACTGACTGTGTGCTTGCGTTAATGTAGTTCTTACCAATACCACTAATGGAGCGCTCATCATGTTTCTTGCTTCTCTGAAGTAACAAGAGAAACAGACTGAGCCATGTAAGAATAAAATTAATATATCCATGGCGCTACACGTTATCATACTGCACACACTCTACAAATGTGTTTAAATAGGGTCCTTGAAAGAAGTAATGGCAACTGACTTCAATATTACAGAAATATTCAAACCAGCATAAATTGGAAGGCAGGAGAGATAAGGAACATAACCAGTAAAACAAACGTTTATATTCTTCAAGATTTGTTTTTGCAGCAAGGACACAGATGAGAGAAAGAAAAAAGGCGAGGTCTTCTGTAAGAAACCAGCTATTCCAGACTAAAGAAAGTAAAAATATTTTTGTCCGCCTGATCATAGATAAGGACGGTATGGAGCAATACCCACATGATCCATCAAGGTTCTTCCTTGCCTTGAATACAGCGACCAGCATACTAGATAGAGGACATATTTCTTAAGAGGTTTATGAGGAAGCAAACCTCAGCTTTTCCATTTATTTTCATAAACCCTGGATGGATTTCAGCATGGCCGATTTCTGGACTCTGCTTTGAACCATTCACGAACTTTGCACCAGGAATCTTTTTAGAATTAAGCAATGGACAAATGGATTACCAGCTGTTCAACTCCACTTTTCACTATTGCTCTACTTCTAGAAACATAAACAAAAGAAACAAACAACACCTGCAGCTAGACTGGATGGTACACACACACTTCTAACACATACTTATTTATTCATTTTTTACATTTGAAGATAGACATGCAAAGGAATTGCCAGTTATGACTGAATTTTGTAGCCTATAATTTATGCCTGAGCTGTTAAAATATGTTTAGGTAATGTGCGTTAACTGAGTGTTTATTTTTCCAGTAGCACTAGGAAGGTTATCAGAAACACAAATACAAATTGTACACTAAACATAATCATATCCACTAACAGGACATTCTAACAGATGCATAAAGGACATTAAAACATAGTTTTAGGCACACAGGAACAACATTTCTTTCATCTTCAAAAATAATAATATTAATTACCATAGTAATGAGGTATGAAGTCCAGACTCCTCTATTATTACTGTTAACTCTAAACTACCATATACTTTCTAACTTTTCTTTAGGAAACACACACTTCGAAGTTCACTTTTCCCCCACTGCACAACTCCCAGAGCGACGACAAGGTTGTTTATTCAGGCTGTTTACACAGCAACTCAAAAACAACAGCACGAAAAACCTCCAGAAACGTTAACACTTAAACGAAAGGTGGTAACTTCCAATGCCAACACAAATTCCAAAACATGGGACAATATTCCAGGTTGGTTGCTTCTGACAGTGATGCTGGTTTACAGCACATCAGAAACTTAATAGCCTCTGCCTTCCTAATCCCTCCGCAACCCCTGCGGTCTTCCTCGGCCTCTCTCCGCTTCACGTTAAACTTGCAGGAAACCATTAACCGGGGACACACGGACACACACCGAGCAGGCTCCGGATAATATTATCGCCTTCCAGCGCCGGAGCCCCGGCTCAGGCGGGGTTACTCACCCGAGGGAAGCCCACACTTCCCGACTCACAGTCCCTGACGGATCTCGCTCAGCGCGGCTCACTCGTGCGGCGGATAAACCAGCCCCATCTCCGCACGGAGGAGTTACACAGCAACTTGTTGTGTTCGGGCTTTCACAAGTGGAGTTTTCCCGACTTGGCCCGGCGCTGCCCGTCCCGGGCCGGCAGCGCGGCGGGAC
>NW_008239054.1:4199488-4201573 GCF_000691975.1 Corvus brachyrhynchos | reverse complement strand
CTTCCTTTTTTTTTTTTTTTCTTCCTCTTTCCTCCCTTCTCCCTGTTCTTTCCTCTCTTCCTCCCTTGGCTTAGACCCTGGCAGATCAGCACAAGTGTGCTCACAACACCCCCTCCGCCAGTCACTTCAATTAGTGCCACATGAGAGGAGCTTCTGCCCAAAATCTGCTTAAGAAAGGGCCAGAGGGCAGGGCAATCGCCTTTGCTCAACAATGACCAGAAGCTGCTATAAATATCCAAACAAAAGCACTGGCAAGGCCAGGAATGTCATATCCTAATGTGATAAAAATTGTAAATATCCGATGTATACCAGAAACACAAAGCAAGAAAAGTAGGTTGTTTTTTTTTTATAAAAGAGACAAAGATTAAAAGCAGTTGCCACCTCCTTACCCTCTCCCCCCAGTATGTGACCTTGTAGCGTGTTATCAAAGTTGTGTATTTCTGGGTGCCAAGCTATTATGTTTTCGAGGTCCCGAGCAGCTCGTTCACAATCCCTTTGTGACAGCTGCTCGCTAATATTTATAGGTACCCAAGTTTGTGCACCTTATATAACCAAGTCGACTGACCAGGGCTGGGCAGAGGTAGCCTCCAACGCCACAGATATGGTGCATCACACAAATAGTACAAGTGGTGACTTCTCTAAATTAAAACGTTAACAAGAAGTTCCCAGTACACCAGTAAGTAAAGCAATACATTGGTACAGTACAGACAGGGGTGCATTTATATGAAGACTGGAGGGTTTAATGCAATTTGATTTAGACACATTTTACACGTTTAATGCAATTTGATTTAGACACATTTTACACTAACATATTCTGGTGCTGTGAGGAGAAACTCCAGCCCGAAGTTTCTAACTATACAGGGAGATAGCTAAAACTAACAAAAAAAACAACCAACCAACCAACTGACCAACCTCACCAAAAGCCCACACACCCTTGATCAAACACAGAGCCTCCACCAGCAGTGCCTGGACCTTGGGCTTGTGCACCACTTCAGAAACGTCCAGTTCACACTGTGCAAGTAGCGGGATGCCACTGGTTCTAGCATGGGGAGGGGGGGCAGAGTGGAAGAAGGGAGTGGTTTTGGTCCCATAAGACTGCTTGTAAACTCTGCAGTCCCTTCGAGATAGTAATTTCCAGTCTGTTGATGGCCGGATGTCAACAGCTAGGTTCATCTGAGGGGAAGCCAATAGCCACTGTCACCTAATTCCCTCCCCAGACGCTCAAGAATGTAATCATTGCAGAGGGAGGGCACTCAGCTGATGTCCAAGTCTTGTGCCTCAATGTTTATGTACAAATCTGTGTAAAAGTAGTTAATCCTATTGACCAACCTCATGCTCTTTTAGAACTGAGATAAAGGCCATCTGAAATTAACCCTGTGTTGCCTCTGTCAGGTTTCCATCACTCAAAAATCAACTTCTCTTCTACTACAAAAAAAATGTTATTTTTTCCATTTCATTCCCATGCCCTCCTCTGATCATACTTGTTTGTCCTGCTGCAGTGAACACTGCTTTCTCAAACTAAACCAAGTCACATACAGATTTATTCTCAAAGCACCCTTATCCACAAAGGATGTTCACAGAGGGGTTTTGCTGCTTTATTAACTCCCTGAATTTAAGCATGTGCCCAACATAATGAAGAGTGTACTTTAGAAGATCTTTTAAAGAAACACATTTAAAAGAGAGAATATTTAAGTGAAGCTCCTGCAAAACTCTAGTCCAAAAAATCACATGTGCAGGCTTGCAAGAACAAAACTGCCCACAAGATTTCCAGACTTCCTAGATTCAGCAGGGACAGAAATATTCCTTATTTCAACAAAGAGTTTTGAGTAACCCCGAGTGCACAGATGCAAAACAATAACACCAACATGAGCAACACAGACTGAGCAGTCGGGGCAAAGCTACCAACTCATGGGCTGACAAAGCTCTCCTGATGACGGGGGCAGAGGGAAGCAGAGGTCCTCACTCTGGCACAGGCATAGTGCAGGTCTGTGCAGCCCAGCACAGCAGCCAGAGTTATGGCAGCACATCCAGCTGTATTTCCAAGGTGTTCAATGAAATATGGCTAATAAACCCTGCCAGTTCCAC
>NW_008239054.1:4191061-4199453 GCF_000691975.1 Corvus brachyrhynchos | reverse complement strand
CCCCCTGCCTCTACTTCAGTCATGGCCAAGCTGGGTGTCCACAGCAGCAGTACAGGCATGTTTTGCATTGCAAGAGTGGACAGATCTCTCACTGAAGGAATAAAACCCCGACGTAATCTTCAACAACAAAAAACCCTCCAGGTAAGCAAGTAAAAGATTTTTAGAATAATAAGCTTACCTGGCAAAAATATGAGCAATGACTTAAATAACTGCATAGTTGTAACTGAATAACAAGACAGGAAAAATAAATCACTAATAGAGTGAAATGCAAGGCTTTGTGCATGGTATAAAAATTTAGCCAGCCAGGCAGGTGAATAAATTGGTGGAACTGAGTCACCGATGCTAGAAGTGACATAAAAATATCCTTGTCTCTGAATTCCGGGTGGGTTTTGTATCTTTAATTTTTGTATCTGTCATTCCACAGTTCAAAGAGGGTAAATAAAAAGGGTTATAAAAATAAAAATAAAAAAAACTTCTCCTTTTGCCAAAAGGCTCTGTTTGTATTGACCTGTCGTGATCTGCTCCTCATTGTTTTGCATGCTGCTTTCCTACACCAGCTTTTCCAACCTGTGGATAGAAATGGTGGAGGAATCTTGCGATCTCCCTTAAGGATTGATGAAAATGTAATATGAGAAAAACTGCATGTATGGAAATATACCTCACAGAGGGGTATTCAGAAGGGTTGTCTATGCAAACTTGAAAGTATTCCAAATGCCATTTGCTTTTCAGATTAAAATGCTCTATTTGATGATAAATCTAAGAGACAGATGACAGAAATCTCCCCGACTGAGCAATGTCCCAAAATGAAAATGTATAAAGAAAAGATACTGTTTAATTTATAAACAATATAATGTATATTTGCAATTTAAATTTGTTTATAAAGTATTCCACCAATAGATCACTCATTTTATAGAAAATTATGCATTATCTGGAAGTGCTTTAGGTTAACTCATTATGGCAATGGAAACCTGGACCAGATACATTGGGTCCTTGCATTTGACATAATTTCCTGGGGAAGGAAACCTGTGTACGGAAAATTCTCCTCAAGCACTGGTTGAAGTTTTCCCTTAAATACTGTTTTGTTTGATAAGTGAAAACTGACAACACCACCAAATCATCTAGTATTAGTGTTCTTTTCTTTTACATGTCCGTGCCCTTGGACAAAAAATAATAATGGCTTCTGCTATTCCTTAGCCTGAATAAAATGTTGCAGTTCCGGAGATAAAGACGTATTGAGCTGAGCAATTAAATAGCTAAATAAATGAATCAGCAGAGCAGAAGTGACAGATTTAATTACTGCTTAGAGCTAGGAAGGGGAACTAATTATGGGGTTCATGAACCGCATGCCATTCTTTTCCTTAAGCATGTGCTTCGATTATTCTGGATCAAACTCTAGTGCACCGTGCACTAGATTTCAAAAAAAAAAAAAAGGAGAAAGAAAAGCACAAAAAACGTTCCAAAATTTGGAAATAAAGTCTAACCTTTGAAGAAAGAATAGTCAATACTCTGTTCTAAAAGCCCATGTTCAATTGACTCTATACTATGTGTTACAAGAGCTTGCTTTCAAACAGATAAACAGTAAAAATCTAGTTCTCCAAAAAATGAAAGCACAATGAAGTTCACTAGATGTGAATAAACCAAAGATTGCAAGAGAAAGCTGTGGTAAGTGATGCATAAAGCATATAGCTCTATCGAGTGATTAGGAGCCCTGTTCATCAGAAAGTATCTGTAGCTGGAAAGCCTGAGAAAACTTTTGATCCTACTGCCTCTCTCCTGCTTTGGTCAGCCCACCACACCAAGCAATACATGTCAGAAAGATGCTTGTGTGGCCACCAACTACAAAAACACTAGTGGTGGAAAAAACCTGCTCCTCTGCTTCCGCCTTCTGTCTCATTTCTCTAGGTTGCATTTACTTTACCATTCTAATTTTATTCTTGTTTGATAAAACTGTCAATGCCAATTATTTGAGCTTCACATTAAACTCATGATCCTAGTGGTATAATCCCCTAAACATAGAATTCTTTTGCTCATTAGTGGGAGGGAGAAAGGGGATAAAAGCCCACATATACAGCATTTGAAACACATCAATCAATTAATTGCATAATTTTGGTTTACAGATATCTTACACAGATAAACAGATATCATTTTAGGAATAAAAAAAAAAAAAGAGCCAAGCTGTGTTTTAAAAAATTAATTAGTGAAGGGAAGAGAGGAGAAATCTTTCATTCATAGCCAGTTGTTTTCTAAAATGAAAATCTCAATATGATGGCTGTTTTAGCATAATGTTAAAAATCTACACATTTGCCTCTTCCCTAAAAATACTGTGAAGAGAGAAATATCTCTAGACAGCTGACCTCATACACCATTCTGAAAAGAAAATCAGGCCTTTTACTCAGCTGACTTTGAAAATTTTAAAAGCGCAGGACATGATGCAAACAATAAAACATCTCATGTTTGGTAATGATCTAAATCTACCCCAGCTTTAGTCGTGATCTCCTTCCACACCACAAATAATTTTGTCAGAATGAAAATAACTGCATCCAAACCCAGAGATGTAGGCTGATCCCTTGGAAGGCTCACTGAACAATCACAAATGCCATCATCATCCAAGATTACAACATCAGCTCTGCTTGACTGAAATTCTGTTCTCTGAAGGCAGCCAAAACCAAGGTCTATTGCCTCAATAAAGTCCAAAATGAACTCTATCTTCAAAATCAGTGTCTGGGTTTCTGTATCAAGGGAGACTATCTGCAGGGAACCAGGAGCACTGTACATTCAAGATAAAACCAGGATTTTTTTTTTTTTTTAATGGAATTATGGTATAGCTCTATTAAAGTGATATCCTTCGCCTGGAATTCTAGTTCAGTTAGATCAGAAGAAAATGCACTTTGTACCTAGACACATAGCAAAGCAAAGAGGAGCTGATCTTCCAAAAAGACACCATCTGAAACACTGGGTGCAAGTTGCATTAATACCCATACCATATGAATTTTACAGCATCAGATATCCATGTTATTAAAGTGTGATGTCTGTAGAATGCCACTAAGGTACCAGTGATCATGAACCTTGCAGAACACACACAACTGATATCTTATAATAGACATATGATGATTGTATAAATAACCTCAGTGGAGCATGATGAGAATTAAAGGATCTCATGGGCAGGGGCAGCTTGTCAGCAGACTGCCAAAGGACAAAAGGAGAATATACTGTTGGTGCACAACAATTCTGATCTCAGGAGGCAAAATCAGCAGTATTTTGCTAGCAGCCCTGCCAGGCTCACATGAAAATAAACTTTTAAGTATCTGAGGTACCTCTCAAGACAGGACGTAATCAGCATTTGCATGTGCATCCAGAAGCAGAGTCCCAGAGGAATACAGGGCATATAAAAATGAAAGCCACACAGAAGTGAGCTCACCATCTGGGAAGAAATCTGACTATGTATCCACCATCTTCTGCTCTCACTGCAGAGCAGTGCAAAAGAAATCCCTCATGGGATACTTGGAAGTGGAGTCATGCTTAAGTATACTCTGGAAGCGAATTTGTCATGGCTTTATTTATACCCTTTTGCTCTCAATCTTGCTCTTGGATGTCTGCCCTTAGGTCTTGCTTAACATAATTTTGTGGTGTCTCACCACCCAGCCAGCCTGGTGCAGTGAAGAGACAAGATGAAACAGAGTGAAACCAGTAGATGATCAGCAGAAAACAAAGAAGGGTGCACAGGGTGTCTTGAGACATGAATGTCTCTTCCAGCAGGGTCATAGAAGACCAGAGCTGGCAAATATTTCCTTCCTATTTTCAAAGGGTCACTGGCTCAGGATGACTTTACTAGCAGGGAAAGGATTATCCCTAACAGGCATGAACTAATTCTTCTCCTGCATGCTGGCAAAGCAACACTCCACAGTTCTGGGTGAGCCCTGGGTTTTCAAACAGCCTCTGACTCTGTGTTTGGTTATTTACAGGGAAGGCAGCAGGTCATTTTTACCCGCATGGGGAGTGTGCCATTTTATCAAAGCTGCCCTTGGGAAGTTTGCTTGTGCTGATTGGCAAAAATGTGACTAAGCAGGTGTAAGAGGAGTTGCTAGTTGTGTGGTACAAAGAAGAAATTACTGTATTTTTTGTATAAAGTCTAAATAACATCTACATGCTACTAATCTCAGAGCTAAAAATAATTTTAAATCACCAACCATTTTCTTTTTTAAAAACTCAAAGAAGCAATTTTTTTTGGAGTGGCTTCCTAATAGTTCATCAAAAACTGGAAGCAAATATCCAGTCTTCATTGAGGATTATTATAAAAACCAATCAAGCTCCTTGACAGTAATGACAACTGAAATAACAGGAGCCACTGTCCAACTGCAAAGCTGGAGTAAGCCTCCAGCCACGGTGCTCGAAGGGTTTTCACAAAGAAGGGCAAGGATGTGTGCATACAAACATCAGAGCTTGCTTACTCTTGGAATAAGTTGCATCTGGGAAAAACAACCAACCAACCAACCAACCAGAAAAATGCCAGAAATAGGAAGAGCAAGGAAGCCTGTGAACTGGCTAGAGTGCAGCCCTAGACTGAGCCTGAGCAAAACTCGCAGAAGGTTCCTCCTGTCTCCTAGAGCAGTAGTATACCAAACAGGAAGCAGCCATAAGGAGTATGAAATAAGGAGTGAGAAATCTAATCCTCATGAGCCTCATAATACAATCCTTGACCTAATACAGACGACAAAAAGGGGGTTTATAATATGTGATAATATGTTCACTGTGACACTTATGAACAATTGTAAAAAGTAATTAATTAACTAAAAAAAAAGCTACCTTGATTTGTGAAACCAGAGAAGCAGTTACGTTCAAAAATTCTGCCACTATGAAAAACAGTGGCTGCAACATGAGGGGGTAGCACAAGCCCATAATGAACCAAGAGAACAATTCAGAAATCTAAAGGAATGGTTCACTTCCATCTTAAAAGGTCTAAGGTTTGCCAGTTTGAAGGAACAAAGCTCCACGGCACAAAAATCAATCAGACAGTTGTGGAAGAGAACTTGGGAAGTTCCACTTAGAATTTCTGACTTTGGCTACTGAATTGGTAATGTCTGGAAATTCCATTGATAAAAGGTATGGAAATTACCAAAATCTCCCAAACACAGGGAAGTTTTAAAGTCAAAACTGAACCTTTGTGATTCAAATCTCAAAAGCAGACAGTGATAGTAGACCATCCACCATTCTGAATGAAAATGTTTTTAATATTAAATTGTTGAATTCACAAAGAGCTTGGGGTAGAAGAAGACAAAACTGAGATAGCCAGAAGTGGAGAATAAAACGCTGATAAGGTCATCTACATTTTGGAATATGTAGCATACTACACACTACATTGAGACCAAGGACGCTCCCTGAATTTCTAAATATAAGTAATGCCATGATTATTCCTCATTTAAAATATTCCTCACTATAATCATTTTGCATGCCTTTTATTCTAGAGCCAGCACAGGACTTTTCAATGCCTCAGACAAAACTGACAGTCAATCCTCCTAAAATAACAGATGGGACAGGGCCACCCCTGCCTGCCACAGAAAAGTGGGGAATTGCAATGGAGAGATCTAGAGGATCCATGCTGTTAATCTGGCTGCCTCCAGGGACTGATAGCAGTCAGCTATCACAGCTGCTGGCACTGAGCATTCTACCCATAGTTTCCACTCCTACTTTAGGGGCAGCAGCACTTTCAGACAACCTGTTTTTCCCTGTCCTAATATGGACAAAATTAGGGTGGACAGATGTTAAGGGATGTGTGCTTTGTCTTTCCAGGAGCCTGCCACCTTAGACGATTTCTGCTTTGCCTCTGCTCACAGCCAGTCCAGTTTGCTGCTGAAAGCTGAAGACTCAATTTAACTTGGCTTCTTCTGCATTCTCAGAAGATTCCACAAAAGTTATGTCCACTGGTGTCATAATGCTTCTGAGAATCAGGGGCCTTGACCGTATGAAATCCACCTTCTGTAAGTCTTAATTCCATCTCCAGAGTCACCAGGATAAAATCATGCTCAAAAAAGCAAATAGTTCATCTCTAATGATCAAGAATATATTGTCTGTATTGTGCTCTTCAAGTTCCTTATGAAAGTGAAATTGCAGGGAAATTCTTGATGTAAAAGGCCACCGTGAGATATTTCAATATGCTGGTGCAACATAAGAGTTATCAGTGTGTCAGGGTAGAGCATGACTTGTTTGATCAGGAAACTACTGGAGAGCTGTAGAGTAAATTATAGATGTAAAATCAGAAAATGCTTTGAAATGTATATTGGCAGTTGTTCCTTTTACAGGACCATCAGAACATGTGTTGCATCAGTATTGGCAAAAAACACTCAAATTTTAGTAAATATTAGTGTTTCAAGCTGAAGTTACTAAAGCCTTCTGCAGGTAGATTTGCTGCAGCTTTTCTAACAGATTATTCTGTTGTTGCCCAGTAGAGTAGCAACAGCAGGAAAAAAAGGTAGAACAATAATTTTGTGCAGCATAAAATCATACATTGCTGTACTGTAATGATTTTTTATATCAAACCCCATCTTCTACTTCCATTTTTTTTTTTTTTAATATATGAAACTTTACTAAGGGAGAAATAATTCAGTGATGCTCAGCAAATTCAGACCCCTTCTCCACCTGCAGATTTCCACTGTGCCCTCTTGAGATTCACTTTATCTTTCAGCACCTTAGCTCCAAGGATGTAAAATA
Source organism: Corvus brachyrhynchos (assembly GCF_000691975.1). NCBI lineage: Eukaryota > Metazoa > Chordata > Aves > Passeriformes > Corvidae > Corvus > Corvus brachyrhynchos. The sequence goes on along the minus strand of NW_008239054.1, from coordinate 4,192,748 downwards.
ATAACCTTGTCCTACCTCACAGAGCTACTATTAGCAGAGCCCATTTATATTCTGTAGCATTACAGTGTTATGGAAGAAAAATGGTTTATATATGTACCATTTTATAGGTACATTTTCCACTGAACTTTTTAAAAAACCCACAAAACCTAAATTTGTCTCTTGAACATTTGGTTTTTCATTTTCTTTTCTAACTTCCATCACCTTGTTTTGCTGTGTACTGTGTTGTGTCTCCTGGTATAGTCTTTTTCTTGCTTCAGTCACTTTTCTGTGTCATCTGTGATGAGGTTTTTTTCAGTATTTGTTTTCTCCACTGTTGCAGTCTTCTCATTTCTCCTATATATTGCCAGTCTCTCCAGATTGAGAATAGGTAACTATTCTCAAACTTACTCAGGTCTTTGTATCTCTGTTATTACTCTGAGCCTTTCCTTTCGTGTCTGTGAACCACCTTGCTTTGCTTCCTGAAGGAATTTCCTTCCTTTATGGGGGTAAAGGAGAGCACTACACCTGCAAGCATTCACTGATGAGGAGACAAGGAAATCTCAAAGAGTGAATGATCAGAGAGCTTTTATTCAGGGTACATGAAGGCCCTTAGTGATGTGTAAAATGCCTCAGAGATAATGAGTGCTTCAGGGTGGGGATGGTATCTGCCTGAAATAAAGGTTTCTTCCGTGCTCAGTGCAAAAAAGTTGCTAACCTTGCAGAGGCCTTCAAGTTGCTACAGCTCAAATACCAGGAGGCTTTACAGGTTAAATTTTACATCTTGGACCCAACTGGGAAACAAACTCAAAGCTGTTGTGAGCTACAAAACAGGTGGTTTATGGGGTGATCGCAGCCCAGGTGCTGATGGCTCCTAGCTGTGCAGTGAATTCTCAAGAAGTGCAAATCAGAACCAACCAATGCTATCATTTACCTCGATTTCAATAATTTGGAGGACCTAGTTCTGTCTTCAGAAATATAAATCAAAAGTCTCATTGTTAAGCCTAGTTGAAAAAAAAAAAAAAGATGCTTACAACTGCAACTGCAACTTGGCCTTTCAAATAAGAACTCAGAATCCAGCAGAACTCCTAGAGGAAGAATAGACATGTTATTTGCACGTAGAATGATATTAGTCTTTGTATTACTTCCCTTTAACGGGTGGTAGGTGCATTTCTAAAGTTCGATAATTGCTCAGTTCCAAAAGGTAAGATATCTTCTCTCTGCAAATCTGGAAAAATGTTAAAGTTGTCAATACATGGCTGGAAGGCCTTACCTTGTTACGACTGTAAACCGACCCCCCATTTTTGTGCAGAGCAGCTGGCTCAGGGAGAAATCAGCAACTCTCCTGGACTGGCTTGTGAGCAAAAGCTCGCAGGACTCAGTCCTGCAAAGGCACTGACATAATCTGGTACCATCCTTGGCTTCCTCTGCAAGTGTGCAGTGCTTGGCCACTGCCTGAATATACCCAGGAATCACATTTGTACACACCTGTTTGCAGGAGACAGAGCCCACTATTTGGAATCTGCTGATGAAATCTGGCAGGTGCCCAAGGATGATATTTGCCTCTAGTTAGGGTGTTCTGCTCACTGTTCAAATCTCATCAAAGCATTTGGAAACCTTGCTGTCTCAGTTGCATTTCTGAGGCAAAACATGCATACACACATGCATATATCCATATCTACACCTCTGTCTATATGTGGGTATAATTTTC
>NW_008239054.1:4184365-4191051 GCF_000691975.1 Corvus brachyrhynchos | reverse complement strand
TTCATAGTTTCAGAATATTTCTAGGACTCACTGAACCATAGAGCAAGTGGCACTGAAATTGTTAGTACTTCAGAAGTGATTATTTTGGTATGATCAGTTTTTTTATTTATCTGTTTAAGTTTTCCCAGCTTGTTCTTTCATAATTCTGCTCCTTTCTCAATTCATTTTTGGAAAAGTTTTCTTTTTTTTTTCCCCCATGGTTTGAATTTTATGAGCATTCCCCTCATGTTTTAGGATCTTTTCTGAGGAGGCACTAAAGTGAGAGAAAGCAATTCAGAAAAAGAACAATAATTATTTTATAACTTTTAATTACATGAAACCTTAGAATCATAGAATGGGTTGGAATGGCCTTAAAGATCATCTAGTTCCAACCCTCCTGCTGTGGGCAGGGCCGTCTTTAATTAAACCAGGTTGCTCAGAGCTTCATCCATCCTGTCCTTATACACTTCCATGGATCGAGCATCCACAGCTTCTCTGAGCAACCTGTTTCAGTGCCTCACCACCCTGACAACAGAGAACATGAACTTGAGCATGATTCAATATCTAATTTCCTAATATCTAATCCAAATCTACCCTCCTTTCCAGAGTTCTCATTTTTTCTATGCCATTTCAATACACAGCACAGTAGTGGTGATTATTAGTTCTTCTGAAAGTGGAACTTGTTTCCCAACCAGAAAAATAGGCAAGAATATCAACTCTGAAAAGTTAAATTTAGTAAGTCCAGCCAAAAAATTATTTTGAAGAGCAAGTTTCCAAAGGCATAAAGCAAGTATTTTTAAGTGCATCCAAAATAGGAAGTCTGCCAGAATGTCTGTAGGGCTGATAAGTAACTTGGATATGAAAGGGGAACCCAAATAAGATCAGACTCTACCTTAGCAAAGTGAAAAGAAATCTTTACACCAGTGTTCACTGTGTAATAGACTTCGGAGGTTCCCAGGCTGAAACTTTCTTTACAGGGCACAACCTCCTTACTGGTTAGACAGTAGGAAACACAGAGCAGAAAATAAAATGTTCACTCTTCAAAATTCAGAGAGATTTCTAGTAGATCAGTGTAGGAAAAAACTGTTCAGCATAGTCCTTGGTAATTTGGTTAAGGCTGAATAGTGAGGTGAGAGTAAATCATACTAGATTATTTAATGTAGTAAAAGCCAAAGATGTCTGAAAAATTGCAGAATAATCTCAATTCTTTGTGATTGGTGATAAAAGTCTGGACCAAGAGTAATGCTGATAAATGTTCAGTCTGGAACAAAAAACCAAGGAGTCCTAACTATACAACATACCCAGTGATGAGCCTTAAGTGAGCTCCCACAAAATCTGAAATAGGGCTACTGCAACTGGTGAAACCAGGTACCATTCTATAAAAGCACTGGCCTAAAGCAAAAGGAATATTATGAATTATTAGGAAAATGAAATAGAAGAGAGATGATACAGTCACAAAGAAAATACACCTTATCTCACCTGAAGTAGAAAACATATAAACAAGCATGTATAAGTAAGTAAGATAACTAATGGTAAGGCATGGGATCTGTATGAGGAACAATAAGCAGGTTGGGATAACTGACTTTTTTTGTTCTGTTCAATAAAAATCCACAATCTATTCTGGCATCCTGGTGTACATGATCACTCCTACAATATTTCCTAGCAGCAAAGACATACATTTTGGTAATAATAATGATCTGCATTTTCACTGTTCCTTTTCTTCAAAATACAAAGTGTCCCAGGAATACTGTTTAAATCATTAAAGCAGCCATTTAAGTAAGCAAACCCAAATTCTCTTGGAATTAGCAGGTTGGAAGATGTCTTTGGGGCTCATCACCCAAACAAGATTAGCTTTGAAGTTACATTCTAGTTCAGAGGTTGCTCAGGAGCTTGCAAAGACATCTTTGTCCTATGTCCAAGAACGGAGATGCCACAGACTGTCTAGGTACCTGTGCCAGTATTTCACACACATATATATACTCACATACCCACACAAGAAAGGAAAGATTTTTCTGATATTTAAACAAAATACAACTTGGGACTGCTGCTTCTAGTCCGATTTTGGTGCACTGCCTAGAAGTGTCTGACTTAATCTCATCTGTACATTGCCAATAGGTAGGTGAAAACTACCTTAGTTTATTAGAAGTTAGATCCCCCCTTATTCTCACTTTCAGCCAGAAGAACCCCTTTTCTGTCAGCTTCTCCATGTATGTTGTGTGCTCCAGGCACCTGGAGCTCCAAGAGACTCATTCCAGTATGTCAGTATCCATCTTGTACAGTGGAATCCAAAACAGGACACAGTCCTCTAGGTAGGGTCTTACTAGTGCCAAGCAGAGGGCAAAGAATCACTTTTCTCAGCTTGCTGGCTACACTCTTGCTAGTACAGCCCAGGATGGTGTTGACTTTCAGGATGCACTGCTGATCCACATTGGAGTATTTTTGGCTACTGGGACACCCAGGACTTTTTATGCAGTGCTGCTCTGAAGCCAATTGGTGCCAAGCCTGTCCTGCTGCATGATCAGGAATTTGCATTGGCCTGTGCTGAACTTAAAAAAGTTTCTGCCAGATTTATTCTCCAGCTTGCTGAGAATGCTCTGAATGGCAGCCCTGCACTCTGGGCACTATAATTGCTCCCCTAATCAGGTGTCATCTGTGAACTTGCTGAGGGCTTTATTTCGTCCCACTGGGTACATTTGCAGTGAAGGCATGAATGAATGTCAGCACTGGTGTTGATTCCTGATAGGTCTTACTAGAAATCACTCATCAATTGGACTTCCTACAGGTGATCACAACTCTTGGAGCCTCATGATATGGCCAATAGTGCATTCACCTTGTAGTCCACTGCTCAAGTCTCATGAGTCATGCTCAAGTCTTGAGTCCATGTCTCATCTATTTGGCTGTAGGAACACCATGTAACAGGCCTTGCAGAAGCCAGGGTAAATAACCTCTTCTTTCATCCATCATGGCAGCCACCTCCTCAGAGCAAGCACTCAGACTGTTCAGCCACAATTTGCAGTTTGTGAATCCATGCTGTTCCCAATTGCCTTCTTGTCCTCCATGTGACTGGACATGGTTTTCACAAGGGTTTTCTTCAAAATCCTTGTGGAAACTGAAGGGAGCTTTATCAGCAAATAGTTCCCCAGATCTGCCTTCATGCTCGCATGTAACACTTGCCTGTTCCCAGACTTCAGGAACCTCTCCTGATTCCTTGGGACCTTCTGAAGAAGATACAAAGCAGTCCTTGTAGTGACCTTAGCTACTTCTCTCCATATCCTTGGATACATTCTCTCTTGTCCCATGGACTTGTGTATGTCCATTTTGCTTACTTGGTCACCAACACGATATTCCCAGATTCTGCTTGGAAGATGTGAGGACAGAACTGGCCACAAAAGACCAAAGAGAAGAAGATGCTGAGTTGCTGAGCCTTTTCGGTATGCTTCAAGTCTGCTGCCTTGCTTCATAGCCCCACATCTTCCTTAGACCTCCTTTTGATTCTACTTCTAGAAGTTCTTCTTGTTGCCATTTCCGTTCCTCACCAGTTTCAAATCCAGTCCTGAGTAGCGCTCTTTGGCTTCCTCTGCCTTTTTGCACTGGAGAGAAGCTGGAGCTCCCTGCCTCCCTGTTGTGCCTGCATGGGCTGTGGGCTGAGCTGAGCCCAGGTCTGGGGAGGTTGTCCTCAGAGAGCAGCATCCTCTCTGGGTTTCCTTCCCTTTCCCTTTCCCTTTCCCTTCCCCTTGCCCTTCCAGACAGTCTCTCATGGGAACCTGCCAAACAGTTCCCAGAATGAGCTGTTGAACTCTCTATTTTCATTTGCTGTTACCATTCTGAAAACTTTCAGGTTTTGCTCAAAGTGTTTGTTCTTTTCAGACAAAAGATTCTCAAAAAAATGAAGTGTAAAAAAAAAAAATTAAATGAAACTTTTTTCTCTATCGAAGTCAATTTAGATGCAACTGAACTTTTACAAGGAGCCATACTCACTAAATTGTGTTCATTCACTAAGGTGAAATGAAAAGTAATGGAGTAGAGATGCTTAATGCTTATTGACTAAAAATAATTTAGATTATTTATAATTTTAAATACTAATTTGTAAATAATGATCCATGACTAAGTCTGACAATATGGGTGGAAAATAAAATCAAGAGAGATTACAAAGAACACCTCCCAACTCAGCATCCCATGAATTTTGCTTGCTGCCTGTCAACATCTGTTCCACTTTTCACCTTGTCTTGCCTGCTTTGCAAGTTACAGCAGTGCCTAATTTAAACATTCTGTAATTGTGGTTTTCAGTCCTAAATCATGAGGTTGTAAAATGTGCAATTACTGCTTCTTTCATTTTATTTACAAAAGACAAGCAAGAGGGAGAATACTGGTTTTTTGCTCCCACCTGTTATGGTAAGAGAAGCTGAATGAGCTTTTGACAGGTAAAAATATAAATGATGAGCCCTCAGATTAAAATACTATCAGCATTAAATTCATATATGTTTGTGAGAGTCTGAGCAAGTTCCAGCAACTGACAGCATTTTACTTTTCCTTCAACATGTACAGTATGCTCAAAAAGCTTCTCTTAAAATGCCATATAATTAACCTAGGATACAAGAGAGAAAATGGTGAAGAGAACAACAAAGACAATTTGTCATCGGGATTTTCATTAAACCCCTCAGTATTATAGGAATTAATTTCAGTACTGCTTTGCCCTGATTACTGCCTGTCGGATAGTATACAGGCATCCAACAGGATATTTGAATGGGGAGCGTTTGCTCCCATCCTACATCAGCCTTATGAAGGTAAGTGGTTTATCTACATTGACTGTGATTCATCATCTATACTTTAATATTGCAAAAACTGAAGACTGCTCTAATTTTAACTTCCCCTGTCATTGCTTTTTTCCAGTAAATTTTACATTGATAATAGCTCACATTGCCATCCCTGTCTTGGACAGGGGGAAAGATCAATGGAGTTCAAAGTCACAATAGTCATTAATTTGTTACTTTAATTTCCCAGACCTTATAGTTCACTACATGTTGTTATATCACACAGGCACACAAACCTTATTGGTCACAGAAGGGAGGGAACCAGCTCTCATTTCAGACTGTCCTACAACCTGTACAGCATCTAGGCAGCGTTCTTATCTTAGCCTTTACATTTCCAGTTTTTCAACATGCTCCCCTTGTAGAGCAGACCACTTTGGAGTCTGCAACACATTTTAAAGTAATGATTAAACACTAATCCACTAACATACTGAAGTGGCACTTGAGAATTTGGCAGTATCACTTTAAATAATCTCTTAGCCTGCTGATGGCTCTCTCAGTATTCTGTGTTTCCACACATAGCTGATGAATAAAATTATTTGAACTAATCTGTGCCTATACTTCTCACAGTATTTCTTGCATGAAAAGCAAACAGTGCAACATATACGCGTTAGAGTAAGAAAACCTGTAGGAAACATAGTCAAAATTTCAGTTTCTGTAGCACTTTCTTCTTCAAGTTATAGAAAAGTATTTTTAGAAACAATCTCACCTTAAATCTGAGAGTGCCATTTAGGACTATATTACAGAAAGTACTTTGGTAATTTTGGCCAAAGCAATGCAGTTCAATGTCACACATGGGTGCAGGGAGAGGGTAGCAGATAGAGAAATCAAATTCACCCCTACAACATAAATGAGATAGGAAACGTTACTGAGGAGCAACAAGCTGCAATGTTGCACAGTGCCTTATAAAGCCATGTAAAATGAACACAAGTAAATGGATGTTGCCTTAAGTTCTTTTTGCTCATTGGCAGGAATTTATGATTTTTTCTGTGCAGAAAAATTGACTGAATAATGTCTGTGCTGCACCTGACTGCTTATAAGGTGGGTAGGCAAAGTATCTTTTATGGCTAAAAAATTACAGGATCAAGATCTGCATAGCTCTCAGCTATCAATTCTCCCTCTTTGATTGGGAAAGTGAAGGGGTGTGTATGTGTGTGCTGATCTTTAAGTAGTATTTCAAACAAAAAAGCAGCTTTCTCAAGTATTCTGCTTTAAAAGTTGGGTAGGTTCACTGACTTTCCATCTGTTCCCAACTTTCCTAAGAGCTGTCCCTATATGCTACAGATACTGTGTTCAAACCTGCTTTGCTTGCATCTTCTGTCATAATCACATTATGAGATAACACATACATTCATCTGGTCATAAGGGAACACTTAGAGAATTCAGGTTAAGAAGATGACTCAGTTGCCTTATTTAGATTAAAAATTCTTCTGAGTACCTGGCCCATTAAGCCTTATATTAAATAACAGAATGTGCCATCTCTCTTTCTTCTCTCTGTTCTCATTTTTCCATTAACAGTTTTCTGGCCCTTCTATCATTGCAGGTTTACCTTCTCCCAGTCTGTTGATCTCTTTTCCTCTCTTTGCTACTCATATAGTTGCCCTTCCTCCTGTTCATCTTCTCTCTTCCTACAGTCTCTGCTATACATAACACTACCAGTCATTCCCTGCTTCTCCTTTTATTCCCATCCAGCCTCCTTCTATTTATGCTGTTCCTGTTGATGGAGCATATACACAAGGATGAAAACCAACAGCTTTTACATTTTCCAGTACTTCATGTAGGGAAGATCTGTGCCATGCACGTGGTGGGTGGGATTCTTAGGGTGTCCTGTGTAGGGCCAGGAGTGGGACTTCATGATCTTGATGGGTACTTTTCAACTCAGCATATTCCATTATTTTA
>NW_008239054.1:4172236-4184349 GCF_000691975.1 Corvus brachyrhynchos | reverse complement strand
AGGGCCACCATTCTTTTGACTGTCCCATAACCTATAGAACTGTTCTAGCCAAGAACAGGTCCTGTAAGTGACATGCATGACTGCAACTCTATGGTAAACAGTGGGTCTTGCTCATCCCTGAAACTCTTCCAGACTGCTGGATGCGTATGTGGGGTCTAACTTCACAAAAAGTGTTTTTCCCCTCCTCTCCCAGTGCTAGATTTGCTTTTAAATTATTGAAGCTACCCATAAGAACTAGTTGTACTGGTCAAGGCCTGGGGCTTCAGAATACAATTGTATCACAGGCATAAAGCATCTCTTTTCTGCCACAGTGGAGCCAAAGAGTGGAACCCGAAATAAAAAGTAGAAAATCTAGAGACAGAACATTAGATTTTTCTTTTTGATTGTTCTTGGATGTAAAACCCATTAAATAGGCCAGTATGTAGGCAACCTCTTATTTAACTAGAATTATTGCGATTGCATGCACTCCACATGGAAACGTACTGAGTAGTAGTGGCTAGGTATTTCAGTGGACTCTTTTTTCAAGAGGTAATTATAACTCACAAATATCAATTATAACCTGTATCTTTAAAAATATCAAGAATTATTGCTAAAAGGCCGAGTAGTTACTTAGAGTAGAAATTATATGCATTATGAGAGCAGAATTATTCAAAATTGTGTTCATATTCTGCAACACAGAAAATCTATTAGCACACACAGATTAACAAGATATTTTGTGTTTTCAGTCAGGGCACCATGACAGCCAGTGACTGGTACTCTAGAACACAAATGAAGCTGTGAATTTGCTGTGCTAAAGTGGCACCACTGGTATTCCTACATTTCCCATGTCTTCCATAAATGAACTAGTCCAAGAGGAAGGTGGCTGAGTGATGCTTACTTGCATTTAGCTATCAGGGTACATTGTCACAGGGCCTATATAAGAACACTAGTTTCTGTGTCTAATTCTTTCCTCTTAACAGACTTTAAAACTTCAGGTAACATCTGACACAGGAATTTACATGGAAATTAGGCCATCTGAATATGACTTTCCTCCCCCAACTCATTCTCTCAGCCTCTCCTCAAGACCAAGGAACGGGATAGGTTTTAAGAACAACCTAGCAGCTCTCCTCATGTCCAATTAACCTTTCTTTACAGAAAGGGTGATTAAAGATTGGAATGGACTGCCCAGGGAGATGGTGGAGTCACTGTCCCTGAAGGTGTTTAAGGAAAGACCACACATGGCACTCAGTGCCTTGGCCTAGATGACACGGTGGTGTTCAGTCAAAGATTGAACTCGGTGATCTCAGAGGTCTTTTCCAACCTAATTGATTCTGTGATTCTGTGGATGCAGAACACAGCTAAGAGATATCTTATAATCTGGGTGCAGAAGACAGTTAATGATGATCATAAAATAAAATACCGAAATGACTATTTAATTGCTGTTCTCTGGCAGAAATTACGATGTTGGTTATTGCAGGCCTTTTGCGCTTCAATAAAATTCTTTAAAATACCATGTCTGACTTGACTGATGTGGTTGTGAAGCAGTTTCTTGAGTCAGAATACCTCTACTGCCAGTGTACTACAGAGTTCCCTTCAGACTTCCTGGATTTTGTAATAACAAGCTTTCTTTCCTGTGATTTTTTTCTTCTCTCTCGTGGTCAGGATTTTTGAAATACTACGCTGCATTTATGCAAGGGAACAAGGTTCTTCTCAATAATTTTATTTAACCTCCCTTATTTAAAAAAAAAACCCACTAGGTTTAATTAATTCTCATATGTGACTTCCAAGCTGAGAAACTACGTTTATTCTCCTGGTCCTTCTGTCAGTTCTACTCATGAAGGTTATAGTCATCTACTGGTAGGGAATTTAAAGAGCAATACCATTGATGATACACCTTGCAGCAGAGAAGGGATCTTCTCGTTGTGACTCTGGTGCAGCCATCCTTTCATGGTAATACACAATAAGGCAGACAATCCACTTAGATATTGCAGCAACAGGATTCTGACTGAGGTCAAAGAGACCAATCAATCCTGTTCAGCATCTGGGTTCCTCCTGAGGTGTCCAGACCACATTATCTTCTCCATATACTTAATTTTTCTTCTGGAGGAATGATCAGGGATTTCCTAGTAAATTACCAAACTGAACTCTTCAAACTCCTTAGGCCTTTCCATAGCTGGGATTATGGAGCATTAGCTGTCTGCTGCCAGGTTAAGCTCCATGAGCTGCTGAGAGCACCGCCTAATCAACTCTTATGTTTCTAACTGGTCAACTTAGAGATGATGTTGGAGTCTAAATTGAAGTTTTGTCTCCAGTGTAGCAAAGGTTCGACACATCATCATTGATCTCTACTTACTGAAATAAATGACTAATCAATTAATGTGAAGCAAAGAAAACCAACCTCAAAATGCAGGCATAAGCCCATGCTAGTCTTTAGAGGGGAGAAAACTGTGAATGAATGTCTAAATACCAGTGTGAACAAAAATATTTGCATATGGGTTTACTTATCACTGCATGCTTAGCATCACACCTGAATGCAAGTCTGCTGGACACAACCAAGCTACAGCCACTTCTGTCACCTTCTCTTGTGTTTAAAGTGGCTCCAACTTAGGGAATAGCTAACTTATCACACAACATTACACTGGTTTGACAACATTACTATGGAAGAGGGCTTCGGTGGATCGATGTCGCGTTTGTCCCTACTGGGTCCCTCATGGACACGCTCAGGCAGCGCTCTCCCAGCACCCACGCGTGCACACGATCTCACCTTCGCAGGTGGTCGCGAACAGCAGCTCACACACACAGTCTGTGCACGAACCGGAGACAAGGAGGTGAGAGGGGCTCTCTGCATGCAATTCCAAGGCGTTTAATGGCAACACCCCGAAGGGAACAGAGGCAAGAAGAACCCAGAACTGAAAGCCCGTGCCCATTTTATCCCGAAAACTCCCAAAGGTGGGCAGAGCATCCAAAACCAATAGTCTAAGGGCTAGGGGGCAGAGGCAAGGTTGAATGACATAACAGGGGCCAATGGGAAAAGGGATGGGAGGGGGGAGAGGGCCAGTGACCAGCAGGATCTAGACAAAGGGAGAACTTTCTAGCACACTGTTGTAAGGAGAGACCACTTTTAAGGCAGCTTGGGGGGTGTAAAGTGGACTTAGCCACCGCAACACATTACTTCTCCCTGGTCTTCACACCTTGCCCAACAGCTGTGCCAGCAGAGGGGTTTGCATGAACACTCTCTAAAATACTCAAGGCCAAATGAGCCAGTTTATTTTAAGCAATGTGACCTGTGGATCTGAACTGGCTTGGCTGAGCTAGCAGGTTTCAGGCCAAAGAGAAATCATGCAAGGAACTCCACTAGCAAAACCAGAGGGGCAGCACTGCCAGCTGCTAGGTGGCAGTGGCAGAGGAAAGCAGGAACATCTTTAAGCAGAACAGCTGGAGCACAGAAGATGCCATCCCTCTGCAGCTGTAAAACTTCTGCCCCAGTGTCCCTTAGGTGTGGGAAAGACCAGCCACAGGAAAAGCTTCTTTTAGTATCTGGGGGGAAAAAGTTACAGTATGTTACCTCTGTCCACTTGATATACGTTGTACTTGGAAAAAAAAAACCCCACCCAAAACCAGCTAGTAAATGAGCAATCTCTTTTAAGTATAGAAAGTACAAATTTCTTGTACCCAATTTTAAGATAAACACATGGTCCTTATCTGTGGTGTAAGTGTACTGACACAAACTTTCCCCTAGTTTTTGCTATTAAAACTCTCCAAACTTGTAAAACCTTCAAATTTTGAAAACTAAATCTAACCCTAAATGTTGTTTCTGTACTGGCAAAAGTTTTCAGCAAAGATTTAGTTCAGAAAAAACACCATTACTGTTGCTTAAGTGTGTATGTGTAGAGTTTACAGGCTATAGCATCAAGCAAATGGCATGTCTTAAAATCCAGTGGTGGTTTGATGGGCACTTTCCCCTGGCCTGCCTGAACTGAGTCAGCTCCCTTCCCCTTGATGCATGTTCAGTTGCACTGGAGCAATGATTTGGAGGCTACACTGCAAACCAGATGAGCACATTGCTCTGCTTTATAAAGGACCTTGAGGAAAAGAAAGGAGATGGGTAATCTTTCAAGGTAACTAACCCACATCAGAGTTCAGTCCTAAAAAGAACTATGCCAGCACAATGGGAAGGAAAGGGCAGAGATAGGTGGAAGGCTGTGGCAAGGGGTGGGAGATGCTTAAGTTCAATTTTTTTCACCAAAAAATATACATATTGAAGTCTAAAATAGCATCAGGCATGACTTCTGTGCCCCACCCAGAACCATCAATTAGCATATATTAATTTATATTAGTACTAATATACACATACATTAAATAATTTTAAGTTAAAAATTAAACATACTAAATAAATAATATTAGAAACCTTGATTTAATATTCCTTTAAAACTATAATCAAGTAAAACTAAAATGAAGGCATTTATAATGTATTTGCATTTTAACACATTTAAAGAACTTCACCTAAAAATACAGTATGCATTCTTATGCAGGAAAACACTTATGATTCACTGTAATTTGTCTGTTGGAAGGAACTGTGGTGTGGCATCATGGAAATATGTTTTCTTCTCATTCCATTAGATACACAATAAGGCTTTCAGAATATCTTTATTTCAGACACAATTATTAGCATAGAAACTGCACTTTTCTGCACAAATATGGAATATGGACTTCAAGCAATGGCTGCCAAAGCACACATTTAATGGAAGTAGAGTAATAGAGCACTGAAGAATATCAGCTAGTAAATTGCTCAGTGTTACTCATGCAAGACATCATAATTTTCTGCAAACTGTCCTAGGTTACAGTGTAAGATGTAACCAAAAGCATGTATTCTGTTATCATCTTCACAAGCTGTTAAAGCAGGTGGGGCAGTGGTCGTGTTCTTCTACCATGGCTCATCCTTGATAACTCCCGCTGAGGGGCTGTCTCTGTTCAGTGGGCGATCAAGGACCCACCGCGTGACTCATAGAATTACATCAGCCCACTGTGAGATGCTCTGCCCAAGGGGGAGCAGCCAAGCATTCCCACCTGGATATAATCCTGGGTTTGGAAAAGCACGAGCACTCCTTATCTACTGGATTTCCAGAGGACAAGAGCTGGACCTTCAGGTGAAGACCAGACCCTTCTACAAGATCACTGCTTCAACAGGACCACTTCATCTGGAGTGCTACCACCACCCTAACAGGGTGTCAGGTTGTATCCTGACTCTGTCAGTGTTCTTGTACTATTGCATTTATTTTAATTTTCATATTAAATTATAATTCTGACTTGTGATGTCCCACTGGTTTGTTTTCAAACTAGTACACAAACATGCAGTGCCAGTCAAAAGCCACATTAATCTAACATTGAATTAAAAGCAGTTTAACTTTTCCAGAGGTCGAAGCAGAGGGCCGGATTCTGAGTGCCTGGAGTTTCCCGAGGCTGCACCAAGCTTGGGTTTCTATATTAAAAGCACCTGGCAGCACTTCTGAGGATGTCCGTGGCATATTAGGGCATAAAGGTCAGGAGAGGAACTGAAAATGATCACCCCAAGGGCCAACCACCCCCAAAAGTGCCTCAGTGCCATGAGACATGACATTCTAAAGGACAGTCAGTCTCATCAACAGCCTGCCATGGGGGCAAAAATCACTGCAACTCTTTAAATGTGATTGTTAGAAGATACACAAGTCTAACCTAAAGAAGGACTTACATGCTTGACACTTGCCTGCGTCTCTCCACTACTCTGGTCCACACCAGAAAGAACAGTGCTGCTCCCCTACAGCCCATCTCTCTCATCTCACAGGCATTTAAAATTTGAAACAGCAGTTTGAAGTAAAGAAAAATCTGTTTCTAGATAAGATAAAAAATTACACACAAACTTTTTCAGACACTGAATTGAATGAACGTGAGAAAAGTATGAATTGTAAATAAAGTTCTACCACTTATTATTTTACAGAGTGAAACATAAATTAGCTGAGTGGCTGTATTTAATTCTTCAAGCAAAACTGTAGGACTGGATCTTCAGGTCTCAGCTTTAATCAAGGAAAATTAAATTCTTCAGGGGTTAAAAGCTGTAGGAAGTTGCTGTTACATTGCAGAACTACATAACTGGCTTGACTTTTAAAAGAAGTGATTGAAAGTACAGGTGCAAGAGACTGAGATACTGTTTTTTATCATTCAGTGGGCAGCGTTGAAGAACAGTGCAGAAAAGGGTGTGTGTTCCAGTCAGCTGCAGAGGAGCAGTTGTACTCATATACCAATAAAACATTAGGACAAAGATTTTAACAACAGAAACAGTAACTGAAATAGTACCAGGCGCTATTATATATGAGTATACATTGTGGAAGTATTTGTAGCTTTTGTTTTATCAAAAACCTATTACAAAAAGAAGTTTTGCAATTTTTCTTTTTGTTCCCAAGTATTTAATGACAAGCACAGCTTGAGGAAATATCTCTTATCCTTCTGGAGTCTGATTTCTCATGCAGCGTATTGAGGTTTTAGTATTAAATAGTTTACTCACAGTACTTTCATTCAGACTCACATGCTAGTTTTCCTCCTTCATAAAAAGGCGTTTTTCGATACATGGCTGAAGAGCCCATCCACAGAGTTGCCTTCCAAATGCAGCAGCTGAGCACAACACATAGTCCCAGAGTTACCCCTCTCGATACACTCAGAGGAATGCATGGGTAACACCCGGCACCTTGGTTCGGAGCATAACGGGAAATGCCATCTACACCAGCAAGGCTGGAAAAACCTTTTTCCCGACTGGCCGCTCATCCCAAACTGCCTGGCAGAGGTTTGAAATATGCAATTCAGGGAAGTGATATTCTGTGGCATTCATTCAATTTACCTGCACTACACTCCAGGGAGCCATGCTATTAAACAACAGCTCCACTGGGTCAATAAAGTTAACTTAATTAAATTGCTTCCCCTCCTACTCTTCCAACTAGCAAGATTTAGGGCACAGGGACACAGTGCTGCTTGTAAATAAAAGGATGATTTAGCTAATCATTTGCTGAAGAAAGACATATTTTTGTCAATAATTCTATGCACAAAGCAAGGAGCTAGTTTAAATTAAAACAATCATGTAGGATAAGGGGAGAGACAATACCAACTATTGAAGGGCTGTGAATATTTTTCAAGCAGTGTCAATTAAATCCACTATTTAAAAGTTAAATCTCAGTGATTGGACTCTTTGCTCCATAAGACTGAAATTACAATTGCTTAAATGTAATGTTATAAAACATACACTATCATTATTACAAGCATAGTGAATACACATTCTTAATTTGCTGGGGACTGATCTAGTCCCTTTCTGGTCATTTTGATATCTACACTCTCACTGCTTTACAAGAGTCATGTTTTAGGAGTCTCTAGTCTGTCCTTTTCTGTGGCAATACATGGAAAATGTCACCAATAATTAAGCATAAAAAAGACTACAGTTAAGCCAAAATTAACAGATTGTTTGCAACCTTATCATAGTTTCCAATCATCAGTCTGAAACCTGTGAGCCTCCTTGTCTATTTGAGGTCAGATACTTTGAAAGGCTACAATTAAACTGATGTAGCTTTTTTGCAAAACAGTATTTAACTATTCTTATTCCTTTGTCCTCAGAAACTCTGCTAATTTTGATAGGAGTTCCTGATGTTACCTGTGCACCCTCTGCTCTGTCTCTTGAGTGTTTTCAGCTTTGCCCCAAATCTCCTTTTGCAGATACTGAGTAAAAGCATGCCAAACAGTAGCAGCTAGACTCTCTAAAGATTTCTTCTGTGCTGTTTATATCCTATTCCCTCTGAACTTTTACCTGCAAGTAATAAGTCTTTCTTGTTTCTTTTCTTCAAATATCTTTACTTTTTCCTATTAATAGCAAGAACTTGGAGCTGGTCTGAGTTTTTATAAGCAAGTGAAGAGAGAGAGATGCTTGTAAATGCACATAGGCACAGTTTAATTTAGGAAGTATGAAAATACAAGCAGAAAAAGGTCCCTTTATGCCCTTACAGCCATTTCTTGCAGTACAGGCCATCTCTCCATAAACATGTCTGCTAGGGGGTCTGAGACTGTCCTTTTGTCCTAGACCTCAAATCCTCCTCTAGTGTTGGGTTTGTTGCTCTTTGTCGTACTTTGATTCAAACCATCCAGTGCAGCCGAAGGTCTCTGATCACAAACCAATGAAATCACCAAGTTGAGTAGCCTTATGGTAGAGTCCTGTCTCCATTTCATACTGGTTAATTAGTCTCTTACTTCTTCACAGCACAAGCTGGAATGGCAACAGCCTTCCTGCATGTCCTCTCCCAGTATCACAGAAAAAAGCTCAGAGCATTACTCACATGGACTTGAGTTTTACTCCATAAGAACTCCTACTGAATACCATAAGACAAAACTAAAATGAAACATGATTAATGTGATTGGCAATGTCAGAATTTGGTTGGAATGAGGATCCCTTTGACTGCTTCATATTGCAGGATGTGTTACTTCATCAATGCCTTGTCAAAGTCAGGACTGCACAAAGAAAAATGTGTATACAAATAAAAATGTTAAATGCCTAGACTAAGAAATTTAATATAAAACTAAAGATTACCTATCTAGGGAACTATCTATCAAAGAGACTGAATTAATTTAAATTAATGGTGCAATGCAGTGGGAGGGTGGTCAGCATGCTGAGTGCTGTAGGGTCAGAGCCAGGAGGACTGCTGTGATTGCCCTTCCGTCTCCTCCCACAATTTCTGCAGCACCAAGGGTGACACACTTGACCTCCAGGAGTGGAGAGCAATATCCACCTTCCAACTGATGTTTCTCAGCCTCTGAGAAATAGAGCCCTATTCACAGCATCCAGACTTGACAGGAAAGGGAGGGAGGTCTCTCTTGTAGGACAACAGTGACCTTTCAGCTAGGATAGAATACTCTGAATAAGACCTTTCTGGAAGTAGAAGAATGAAGAAAAGGAAAGTTTCTATGATAAGACAAATAGCATTGAAATGGAGATCTCCTTTTTTTAAAACCAGTTTAAGTCCATATGGCAGCATAAAATAATTCATGCTATTATATTCACATATTTTTTTCCTTTTTTCCACCTCTACTCCCTAAGCCTGATGAAGTCAATAGGCCAGAAGACAGATGCTCTGCTCTTCTATTCAATATGTAAATCTCAGTGAATAGTAAAGAGGATTACACAATTACATATTCTCATTTTTCTGACCTGCAAACAGATACCTTAAACGGAAATATTAAAAAAAAAAAAAAAAAGGAAAAAAAAAAAAGGAGAGAGAGAAAGAAAAAAAATGATGAAGACAATTTTCTTAGGGTAATTATATGGCCTAGTTCCTTCCTAATGAGCTGTATTTCTGGCTTTTTGCTCATTTCTATCCTGACAAGACAGGCAAATAGTATGTCTAATAAGTGTTATCTTTTAACTGGTTATTATACTACAACACAGAAATACTATGTGTGTTGAGCTACATCGGACTCCATTTAGCCAAACTGCTCTTAAGCTGGGCTGAACCTGCCCTGTCGTATCAGAATAGGGGAATCATACTCTGGAAGAGGCACTCCTGTTTAAAAAGATGCTAAACACTCGCTCTCTGCCCCAAATTCTTTGGTATGTCAGGAATTTGCAGCCCTTTGCCAGAGCCCCAGGAGGAGCTGCTGTAGACAGGGTGTCACAGACATACTCCACAGCCCCAGGGATCCCAGCTGCAGCGACATCGATTTCTTCTGTTTTTAATGTTGAGAGTGATGCAACGCTGTTCTTCAGCCAAAGGGCTGAGGCAGGACCCTGCAGCCCCTCTCAGCCCAGAATCCTGTGCTCACTGGAAGGGCTGCTGCTGGGCATCCGTGATTTGTGCCCAGAGGAGCGAGGCTGGGAGAGCCCACACCTGGAAGGCTCAGCTGCCTCTGCTGCTGAGAGCAGGAGCAGAGCAGCAGCCTGCCTGTGCACTGTAAGGAGCAGAGACCACTCTCCTCACCTACAGGACTGAGGACTGAAGTTCACAGCGATCCTGCCTACATTTAGGCACTTTACCAAAGCTCCCAGTTCTGGAGAACAGTTGCTTTTGACCAACAACATAAAGAAACTGGACACATTGGAAGGCTCAATCAGCCCTTAAATGGACCAGAACCCTCAAGGTCTTGCCCTCCAAGTACTCCTCCTCTGTGTTAACTGGAAGAATGTAAGATGATGGCATGACTAAACTTAGGACTCTCCATCAGATGCCAGGAGTTACACAGACGTGTGTTCATGGGATTTTTGAGGAATGAGCATCCATGAGTGTGAGAGCAGTGACTATGGCCCCCAACACCCCAGCAGGACCTGCCCACTTAGCTCCTCCTGTTGCCATGAGCACCCCTGCAGAGCGTCCCTCAAAGTGGGGGTTACACAAGGGTCCCCTCAAAGGGTCCCCTTGAGGGATCAGGATGAGACCTGGGGCCACAGACATTTCTGGGGAGGAAGGGAGGGCTGCGAAGAGCTTCCGCTGAGGCAGGGAGTGAAGGTGCTGCTTGTGGGTTCAGCATCAGGTGGAAAAGGCAGGCAATGGCTGCTCTGGCACAAAATCCTGAGGGAATAGATAATCCCTGCCTACAATTAGAAATCTGAATTTTTGCTTTTTGTGTGTCTGGTGCCACTGGCATTTCTTGACTGATTAGAAGCTCCCTAAAAGTGATTACCTCATTCAGATTTCCCTGCTGCTGCCCACCCCTCCCAGCCAGGTGACTGTGACCCTTCATATTCACCTTTGCATTCATCTGCAAAAACCTGAATTAGCAAAGACAAGTGTCACAGGTGCTCAACATCTCCCGCTGAGGCAAGATCTTTATTTGTTATAGCTGTCAGCCCAGTCAGTGACTGCTCTATCTCACTGTGGGCAGACATATTCCATCCTGCTGATGTCAAAAGCACATCTATCTATTCGGCAGTGCTCTATGCTGAGCAACTGCTGCACTGTGGGGAAAGAAGATTGTGATCAGCACCATTTGTCCACATAATCACACTTGTTTCTGGACAATTGTTGGGTCAGAGGCTAATGTTTTTTATTTATAGTCTTTCTACACTCATCTGAATTTTCCTGTGCCTTTTTCCACAACAAAGAATTCAGCACCATTTGGCTTCTACTGCAGAAGTTCTGCTAGAAATCTGAGAAAAAATATCTGAAAGTAAATCCATCACACTCATTTGAACAGAATTTTATATTAGGGAGCTGGAGTAGTGCCTAAGACTCAAGGTGCATTTCTAGGAAAAAAGAAAGATCAAATACATATCTAGCTTCTCTTTTCTTCATATTGCATAACTACCAAACAGAACTCAAATATACTTGCCTGGATGCTACCTTGTCTTTAAAAGCTGAAACAAAAAATGCATGTTCCCTTTATATCTCAGTGCCCATTTAATCTGGTTCTGAAATTCCCGAAATAAGAAATAATATTGGTTTTCTTTATAGTAATAATTCTGTTTATTTTCACCAAGATAATTCATTTAGTATTTTGCCTTTTTGTTATGTTTATTAAATAAACAAATCAACATGTAAGTTTAATGCAGTTGTTGCCTTAGGTAAGCCACTATTTCACTTCTTTAACACCTCAAGTGTTTCCAACTAGCCATGCAAAGTAGAGCTGCTTGCTTCATTTTCCATTGTCCTGCAGGCAGTCTGCATAGGAAGTCATGCATCATTTTTTAATACAAGAATGGATTTTGTTCAAACTGCTGTTTGCTTTTTATTAATAGGTACATTTTTAAAATTTAAACCTATATTTTAATTTTAAATTATCCTTTCATTTCAAATAGGCTAATTTAAAATAAAAAATAAAATTTTAATAATGTAGTGCCAAACTTCTTAAATTCAATATCTGATTTTACATTAAATGACATTCAGTATTCACTATTATGTGTCTGTTAGCAAATATTTGCTGATCATCAAACCCCTGAGCTGGGAGAGTTTAAGTGACTGGAGAAAACAGCCTCTGACAGAAGTGTTTAGTCCAAGTTTGATATCTGTAGCTTTGTCTGCCTGTTCAGAGAAGGTATTTTCTTCACTTTATTCAGGTTAGCTTTATGCAATATCTAGTTCACGCAGAGCTATCTCTTGAGAGCTGATAAAGGCAGAAAACCTTACTTTCTACTGTAG
>NW_008239054.1:4152168-4172216 GCF_000691975.1 Corvus brachyrhynchos | reverse complement strand
TAGGGAAAAGCACCAGAGCAGAGACTGAAATCTGCTAATACTAAAATCTTGCAGGGCACAGAAAAAACCACACTGTTCTGTTTACTCAGTACAAAGAATGGCTAATTTGACTAATAAATCACCTTAATATATGCCATAAATAAATAAACAAACAGAAAAATGTGAAATGTCATTCGTTGGTTTCTAAGAAAACAAAAAGCAAATATCAAGAATCTGAATAAATATATCAGAAAGTTTTATGTAATTCTCTAAATGAGACTTAATATAGGTCCACCTTTACTAATATAAGTACCTAATGTAAACAAAGTAGCAGTCAAAATAATCTGTTGTATGATATTCTCACAACAGTGGAACAGGACTGATTATAGTGATCAAAGACTTCTCTCCCATCATTATTTTGACTACAGGAATTATGCTGCCAGTCAACAATACAGTAAGCAGGGAGAAGATGATGTAAAAGGAGGTTACCCACTTTTTTTTGGGTAATAGTGTACTACCCAGTCTAGATTATCAAACTAGTGAGGTCGTCCACCATATTATTTACTGCTACACTTTGGCAGAAAGCCAAAATACTTTAATAATACCAGCTAAGGGGAACAAACCCTTCTCCAGAAAACTCATTACAAAGCAAATGCACAGAAGAAAGACAGAGTGATAATTTCTTCTGACCCTCTATGTTTTTACAGCACACATTCTTAAAGCAGAGGCACCAAAACACAGACTTCTGGATCAGTCTCACCAAAGTCAGACTCACAACCGAAGCAACAACCCCTGTTTTACGTTATCAGTTTTTTCAATGAAGTTGCTTATCTGCTGTGATTCCTGAAATATTTCCCTCAAAGATTAGGACCCCTTAGAACACAATTCCTGTTTCTCTTGATGGATCTAGTACTCTTCAGCCTTAAATTCAGTATGTTGCTATACATAGATGGGCTGAGGTTACCAAGAAACCCAGGCTGCTTGATAGAGCAAGTGGTCCTGTTGGACTGTTGGTATAATTTACAAATTTCATTGACAAGGATATTCTGTTGGCTTCCAGGTTGTCTGCAAAATACTGAAAACATCTAATTGTGAAACTTGCTGAAATCTTCTGCAAAGACTCTGCCTCAATTACGACTCCTCTTGCCAAGTATTTTCTGTGATATTTTCATTTAGCATGTGCTCCATTGACATTGTGTAGGGTTAATGTTTTATGAGAACATTGAATAGTTTGAAGTAATCTCTAATAAATATTTTGCTGGAAATACTGTAGAGCCAAGGAAGCTGATAGGTACTGTGACCAGAGGTGAGGGATTTGTGTTCCAATATTACTTAGCAGAGGAGAGGATTTACCCTGTGACTATTGCAATTCTGTACTACAAAACAGAAGGAGATATGACCACCACTACTTCACCTATGGGTATATTGTCCTTCTCCTTTGCTTTTGTAGCATTTTCCTGAAAACATAATGTTGTTAATGAAAATAAATTAATTTGTCCAAGCAGAAATGGAGCCTCTTCCTTGGAACTTGCCTTCCCACTTCATCTCAAAAAGAAACCCTCTGTTTCCTCCATTTAGATTGTCTCAAAATTTATTATTTATTTCCTGGGTTGATGAACTGATAAATCAGTTTTATGCACAGTCCTGACATGCTTAATGCCTTAATTAATTCAATTATTAAGCTTGGATTCATTGTCAAAGAGCCTTATATTCCTTACAATCTGCTTTTCATGGTAAACAGGACAGAGCTTCCAAACTGCATCTCACAGACAAATCCAAGAAGAATGGAAGCTGTTGGCTCTAGCCTGTCTGTCCTCTTAGCAAAATACAACTGAGTGGTCACTTAAGTAGATATGGAAGCTTGTGTTGTTATCCACGCCTGTGGCATGTTCTGGCCCAAACAGGAAGGTGAACCACACAGAACTGCGGACAGGTGGATCACTTAGTAATGAGTGATGTATTCGGTACTTCTGCTTTCTGGGAAGAGAGAAATCAAAGTCATGACCCTGTGATCCTTTAGGACCCCAAACAAGACTCAAAAGTTTGGCTGTGTTCTTACAGCTAAAATGCCTGAAAAGCAACCAAACAAGCAATAAGAAAGAAGGAAGCTGTTTTTATAAATATAAACCCAAAGATTTTTATTCCCATGGGCAGTTATTAAATAGCGCATATTCTTCACAGCACTTTTTCTTCTTTTATAAAAATAATACATCAGAAGTCTTTTGCTTTGCAGACTGCTGGCAGCTAAACATGCTTAATTATCATATTGAAGGTCATGAAATATTTTATACTGTATGAACTAAATTCAATGTATTCCTTATCTCAGAAATATGCAGTGGCAAAAAAAAAAAAAAAACACCCAAAATTTCAATACGAATCATCCACAGAATAATAAAACAAGATTGTCAAAGCTGAAGCAACCTGTAACCAGGCACTACATTTCATAAAATCTACTGGATACACTGAAGTGAAATAAGTGAAATATATTCCAAGAAGTAGCAAATAACATAGTATTTGCAGTAGTTTTATGAAACTAGAAAGAAAGGTGAAGTTTAGTAGTGCTATGAGAATCTTCACTGATATTTTGGAGCAGCAGTCTCTGGATATATAAGATCTCTCACTTAAGAAGTTAGGATAAGTGGACATGGTTGTTTAGAATAATTTTGTGTTTTAAAGTGCAGTCCCTCATGAAAGTTAAACTTTATGTGCAGGAAAACTAAAATTTTCGAAAAAGTTCTGAAGCTCTCCTTCAGCAAGTCATGAACAGCAAGGAACTTTCTTTTCTGTTCCTCTTTGTAAGGATCATCTTCCTCCTCCATTCAATGCAGTTTTTTCCCTCTCCACTTTTCCCAATCCTTACCAGTTTTTCTAACCCTCTTTCCTCTAACAGTAGAGGCTATCCTCAGACACTATTATTTCCAGCAGTTTCCAAATTCTTCCATCTTCCTTTCCTTAAGTCCAGCAAGAACATGCAAATGCTTAAATAATTTAATTTTTCCATCCAAAAAACATTTTACCCGAAAAAGGTTACCCAAAACATCCAGAGATATGACCACAGTTCCATTGGCTCTACAAGCTGGAATAATTAGGCAAGTCAGTGCTTTATGTCAACTCTATCTGTAATGTTGATAGGTTTCATTCTAGCTGGGAAATTTAAGAGCAGTTCCATACTATTCAATTTGCACTCACGTTTACTTGGCCCAGAAAATGAATGTGGTAGTCCATATAAGAAATGCAAGAATAAAATACAAGTCAGGAATACCAGAGAGAAAAAAAAAATCTGAGAATGGAGAACTTACTTGTCAGAAGAGCAGTGATGTTTAAAAACCTGCTGTTGTTGGTCAGCTTTTGCAGTCTTCAGATATCTAAAAGTATTGAGTGTGCTCTGAAAAGGAGAAGAATCAAGGATTTAGTAATTTTATCACCTATCAAATACTAAACTGAAACTTGTCCAAAATAGATTGCTTTCCCATTTTATGGGGTTATTAATTCATAAAGTATGTTTTTATTTTCCCACTGCATTTGCAGCAATTTTATGGGCTTCCAGAAGTTGAGCTGCTCAGATCAAACTTCCTGAAGTGCACAGGGAGTCAGAACAATGAGAAGAGTAATTATATTACTCATTCTGTTGCATACCTACATTTCCAAGCTCTTACAGTTGACAGAGAACAGTGAAAATGAAAGAAGTCTGACTCCTTTCTTGTTTAAAAAACCACTATACTGGAGTAAATGACTTTCCAAAACAAGCACAGAAAATCATGTCCCTAAATGTCTTTCAAACAAATGACTTAGAGTTAATTTGCTATCTTTTGGATTAGTTCATGTATTTGGCCTCCTCATTCGTGGTCTAGTAGCTGAGAATATCCCTTTATACTCAAACCTTATTCTACATTAAAGTCAAGCTTTATAATTTCCAATTGCCGTTAACAGACAGGGGAGTTGACTGTGTCAAGGAGCACTTTTAACTCTCCAAATCAAAATGAAATTGAAAGACTGGGAGATGACCAGTGCTTCCATCTATTTAGACTGTGGGGGAAGGAGGTAGAGGAGTTAGGAATTAAAGAGTGGGGTTGAACCTGTGAAAAAGAAGTGTTAGAGGGAAAGTGGGTTTAGTGTTATCTTTGTTTCTCACTTTCCTACACTATTTTTAATTGGAAAAAAAAATTAAATTAATTTTCCACAAGTCGTGTCTGGGGTTTTTTTTGCCCATGATGGCAATCAGTGAGTTATCTTCTTGTCTTTATTCCAGTCTGTAATATTTTCTATCATATTTTCTCCCCATGTTCTGCTGAGAAGTGGAAGTGAGAGACTAGAGGGATGGGTGCCTGGCTGCTGGCCAGAGTCAGCCCACCATAGCTATAAAATAATGTTTCCATTGCCAATGTTTCCAAGATCCCCAGGACTTAGACTGGAATGGAGATAAAAATCCATACTAATAAAACTCTGCCTATAACATACTGGAATAAACAGAATTAGTAAGGAGCAGAATGTTGATCAGAGAAAGCTGCATTAACAGGAAAACTTCGTAGATCTCTGACTTCTGTACTGTAATGCAGAGTTTATGGTAACATGGACAAAATCAAATGACTCCCACTCCATGAAAGGAGACCGCTGAAAAGATCTGTGCTTGTGATATGATACTGAGGTGTCTTTGGCCCATTAAGGAATTTTTGACAGCAATCATTGAAATATAACATAGCAAGTGTTTTAAAGTCAGAGATGAGACTGATCGACTTGTAGCAATATATTTATTCTGTCAGCACTCTTTTAGAAACAACTATTTAAAGTTCTTTTTGCAGCTAGGTTTTTACAAAACTGAAGTGATTTATTTAATTCCAGATTTCATTATGCTCCAGAACTCCATTTTAGCAATCATTATGATGCCAATAGCACATTTCAGCTATGAAAAAGATTGAAGTGCTATGCATCTCTACCTGATATTGAAGGCTATGGGATGAAATCTCCATCGAGTTAGTACTGCAGAGGATTATGCATTTGTTTGGATTCCCTTGGTTTTGGTCAGGATATGCCTTGCAGTGGCAAAATTAACAAAACCCTCTGTAAAAGTCATTGAACAAACTCTTTCCTGAGTTTTCTGTTAGAATTAATGTTCTGTTAAAATAATCAACAACCCACTAAAAAGGTGAGCTCCATGGCAAACATTCACATTGCCTCACATACTTGTGAGAAACCTCTGGTATAACAAGACCTAGAAGAATAAAAGTTGCCATTAGAACTGAGCGAGTACAAAATTCTATCAACAACCTCCCATTTACAGCCCAACCACTCTTGTAATTTAGCTGTGTTTTCAAGGCTAAATGACTAAGGTCTCCTACCTGTACCCTGGGAAATCTATAAACACACAGTGAAATTAACTACTAGTTGGGAAAGAGAGCCTGGAGACAGCCTTATGAAAATGTCACCTAAATCCTCATCAGCTGTCAAAAAAACCCCCAACAGTATATTAGGAAATACTAGGAATAGAACAGAAAACAGCAGAAGAAACATGATAATGCTGACATAGAAATCCATTGCCCACCTAGCATTTTGAATATTGACTAGGGTTCCAGTCATCTCATCTCAAAAATGACAGGATAGCAATAGAAGGATAAAGAAAAGGGTGACAGCATGATCAAAGGTATTTAATGGTTTCTGTGCTAGGAAAGGAAAAAGAAAGGCTTTAGGATTTTCATATGGAAGAGGGAAAAATGAGGAAAAGGACTGTGACAGAACCCCAGGAAAATCATGAACAGTACTGAAAAAGTGAATAAAGAATGGTTTTCACTTTATTTCATAGCAAAGGAAGCAGTCACAATAAAATGAACAGTTAGCAAGTTAAAAACATGAAACACAAGAAAGAATGCTTTCCACAAGGATCATAATTAAAGGGTGGAACTCCTTGCCCCAGGATGTGGTGGGAAGCTACAAACATGTGTGGGCTTCAAAAAGCACGTCACTGTAGTGGTAAAAGAAACATTGACCAGTACCAGTCTGTGTTTTACACAAAGCTGCACGGTACAAACGGTCTGGGTAAGAAGCATCACGGAGTGCTGTAGGGTGATACCAGGGGAGGTTGTCCTTTGGTCTGATTTAAATACAGCTGTTGCAATTGTTCTCATTAATTTTGCTCTTTTACTGAACTCTTAGCAATCTCTTGCAACATACAGATGTTAGAGAGCATTAGTGCAAATATGTGATTTTAGATTTATATAAACATATATACAGAGGGGCTTATGGACCATTTTAAGTTCAAATAGTGCAGCCTACTCAGGCAGGCAGGCTTTAGGCTAGGATTTTCTGAGGATCATCAGGTCTGGAATCCAAGCATCCAACTGCTACTGAAAACTAAAGGGATTGATCAACAAAACTCTCATTTTATGGAAATAAGAAATGATACTGAATTTTCTCCCCTCAAGAAAGAAGAAAATGGTCTTTCTTGTGTAGTCAGTGATCTTCATCTTAACTGTTTCATGTGTCTCATGATGGCAGGAGTAGAGATTTTTCCAGACAACCACATAGACATAGGATGTATGGAGTTGTCACTTGCTGTTTTTTGTGGTGATAAAATACCATAATTTTGGTGAATAAGCAAGGTTGCTTGAACTCTGTATGCATCTTCTGTTCATCTGACGCAGATCTGTTAAAGACTTTGCCCTGAGACTCTTTTGACACAAGTGATGGGCTTGCGACTTCCACCACGGGATGGCCGATGCTTCCGATCAGATAAAAGGCCATGGTCAGGAAATGCTTTTAGAAGACTGTGACAGAAATGTTCTGACTGGCTTTGGCTGACTAGATCTCTGGTTGTGAAGGTGGCAACTAAATTGTGGGGCATGTCTGGCCCCACAACTCTTGGTTGCCCAGATCACTAACCTTAGTTTCTATCACTATTCCCTCCTGCTACCTACCCGTGTTATTTTTCGTTGAAAACCAGCATTTGGGAGGAGGGATGGGGCATAGCCTGGTGTGATCCCAGTCACTGGGAAGTGAACCAGAAGCCTGAGGAGAATTTTCTTCCAGTACTTTCATAGTGGTTACTCAATGTCTGTTCAGGACAAAAAATGTTTGCATGGCTTCTTAAAGTGTTAAGTATCCTGAAAGCTGAATATGTCATGCTAGTCTAAGCTAACTTGGTATTTCGGCTACTGTTGTAGGTGGGATACAGGCTTAGGTAGACAGACCTAAGTGTAGACACTTTTAGTTACTCATTTATGCAAAATGCCAAAACACTAACATATTGTCACAGGTCTGCACACAGAATAATTATATTTATCATTGTATTAATTTTTTATTTCCTAAACTATGGATGGTCGTGTATAGAACTCTGAAAATAAAACCCCTCATTTATTCTATTTACCCTAGAATGTGAAGTTGTACACAGGTGCCAGTGAAACTCAGAATTTTCTGCCCTCAAAAATTTTCTTGCATACTAGCTGGAGCAATTCCTAAGAGCCTTGCCCAAAAAATAAAAACAAGGGTCAAGAGATACTGCAGAAAAATACTTCTAATTGCCCACATTGGAACAGTGACTACTCTTGAAATTCATACTCTGTACAGAGAAATGGTAGCTGTCCAAAACTGATGGGAAACAAATGAGGTTTACATACAAATCAGAGTGTCTGCGTAAGTTCCTTCAAAGTTTACATGAATGAATGAATGAACATGAAATCATTATTCTGTCCAAGCAAAAAGACTTTCCTATGCAGGCATGTACTTACTCCAACACCTGTCCACTCCATAAAGGTTACCAGTTGTGTTAACTGGTATTTCAGCTAGGAGATTTGTGTTGGTCTAGGGCAAGCTGTTCAAGTCCCCAAGCTGAGTTTGTTTTCTCTGTGACAGTAAAATGATCTAATTCATTTCAAGTCACGAGCTTTTTAAGCTCCTCTTCTGAGGAGAGGGATTGAGAGAGCAGCCAGGTTGGTGCCTAACCACTGGCCAAGATCAACCCACTGGATCCTTGGATCAGGCAACGTATTTATGTGACTTTGCTTTCAGTAAAAATGTCCAGACTGGATTTGTTGCACCTCAGTTATACACACCAATTCCATACCTTCAGTTAATTTAAACTGAACTGCTCTGAGCAACCCTTATATTGACAAAGAATGATTCTGTTCTCAGGGAGCACGAGGATGCAACCCTACTGTCCTACTACATCCAGTATAGGTAGACTGTAAATGCATTATCTAGCCATGTTTTCCACTTGGAAATTGTTAATGGGCAGATTTATGCAGATGCATTTGTTAATTATGCATTGAATTATTTGGACAAAGCACTTTTAGCATGTGGGTGGTTTGTGAGCTGTTTGCTATTGGCTATGCATTGTTCACAGTTGTTTCCACTTCTGCCTTATGCTCCTTGTGGTGGAGGAAGAATGACGCTGTTCCTGAATGGCCACTTCATAGTAACCAGAATGTTTCTACTTGCTGGACAGATGAAAACAATTTTCAGCAAGATAGAGGTGACTAAGAAATGACTGAATAACAAACAGAAAATAGCAACCGTGCTAGATTGCACCTGGATTTGTTGTGTGTGTGAGTACAAAACAATCAGCATGGCAAAGTGCTTCCTCACACAGGTAAGTATTTGTCAAATAGCTGTTTGGATCTAACAAACATTTTTGTCAAATGTTACAGCAGAAGTGAATCAGTTTTTAAGAAAACAATTTTACTGGAACCATCATGTAATCTGTAATGCAAAGGTTCCCATATTCCTCAAGGAGTTTTGATTACAAGCTATGGGGGCAATCAATTAAAATAATTATATTTACTCTAAGCTCAGACAATCATCTGGAATGATTTCATTTTCTTAAAGCTTGGTCAACCCAAGTGCATACATGCCACCTGAAAAGATCACATCTGGTAGGGTCAATGCTTTTTCTTTGCCCTTCCAATACCACATACACAACATTTTTTAAGTCCCAAAGGCCTTTGACATTGCATTACAATGGATCAGCTACCTCTAATATGCTGAGCAAAATAAGGCATACTCCCCAAGAGAGGGGAAGCAGACAATCTGCCCTGAGGCTTCCCTATTGTTATTTCATTTAGAGAGACTGGCAATATCACAGTATCTATGATAAGAGAGGAAAAAATTTCAAGTCCTCCCAGCTGTCTCCTCCTTAATTCGATACTGATGGTTCAGTTGGTCCCAACTGTCCATAATGCACTGAGATTTCTTGTGGCTACTGTGCTAGAGAAATCTCCCACGTGCTTGAGGTGTGCTCTTCTTCTAGTCTGAGCTAGTCCAGCTGGAAAGTACATGAGTAATCCTAGGCAGCGGACACTGTGCTACCTCATCCAGAAGCAAGCTGGTGTTTTATTGAAGATTGCCATGGTGTGTCAGGAAGCAATACTTAAATGCTGAAAGTTTTCTAACTGCCTCAGTTTCATATGGACATGCACAACACAAAGATGCATGTGAGGAACACTCCACAGCTGAGTAAGCATTGCCTTGGGAAGGATGGACAAAAAAGAGTGTGGTGGTCAGTAGGGGATCCTTGTTTGACAAGCTTGGACTGACAGTTAGGGAAGACTGTGCAGATAGCAAAGAACAAGGGTTGTTTCCCTGACACACTTTGTAGAGACTCTTCTCTATGCAGTAGACACTGATCAGTAATGGTTAAGAATGAGAGACTGTCTAGTTCATTTATCATTCTTCTCCACAGTGGGTATCAAAATCCTTTACTATTTGAGATGCAGTATTATGCAAGTACAGAGAAGGCTGCGCCACCGCCTCAGGTCTTGAAATGAAAGGGATAGAACCAGAAGTAAAATTTATGTGAGCTGTCCTAGGCGCTGTGTAAGTACCATCACTGCAGACTGAGTTACACAGATGACACATCTAACAGGTAAGGGCAGAGAAATGACATAACTCGCCACATGTCACATAGGTGAGGCTTACTCAGCCTTCATTATCTGATAAAGTGCTCTGCCTCTGGAATAAGCTAAGGCTAATGAAATGGTGATGCTATCAGAAGGCAACTGAAAATAAAAGTCTCAGTGTGATTTGCTGAAAGTTATTGCTAGCATCACAAAAATGACTCTCATTAAAGTACCACTCTCCAGCAAAGAGAAGCAGGACAATCATAACACAGACTTACAATTTGCACAGAGAACTCACTGTACAGGAGATACAGGTATATTAGGAAGAAAAACTTATTAGCAGAGTATCAATTTAATCAGCCATTTTTATTGCAGGACTAGAATAAATGAGTGCATACCTTGTTAAAAGAATCTGTGGGCACAATCCCATTTCATTTATATATTAAAACAATAGTCTTGCTTTATAAAAGAATCTCATTCAGTGACATCCTTGAAACCATTCACATGATTAAGATGAGCAAGATTTCACTTAATACGGTCAGCTGACATCCCTGATGCGTTCTACACATCACCAATTATACTGTTCTCTTTACTCAGCACTGCAGTACTTAAAATGATATTTCATCCATTCAAGCATCAATATTGATCTCTGGCTACATTAAGTATTTCCAGTTAAACAGTGTGAAAAATCCCACCTTTTCAGCTATGGTTTCAGTTAAATAACTCAGCGGAAAATGACAAGAATAATGCTTATTCAATTTCCTCATTTCACATATCAGAATGATTGGCAGTAATCTACCTCATTCAAACAGTGATCTCCCATTGCTTTCCAACAAGATATAAATGGAAACAAATAATCTTGATAAATCCAGACCTTATACACAGTGTTGCAATCAGTAAGCAAATCTGTAAGGGTACAGTTTATAGCAGCAGGTCATTTGCTTGTACTGCAATTTAGATTTCAGTTTTCTCATATCCGCTTAGCAATTTTACCTGCTGTGTTTCCCAGAACACTGTGGTGATCCCATTGTTGAAGGCAATTTGGCCAAGCAGAAGCACAGTGATGTTTCTCTAATTTAACTTGCATGCAGAAGTCCACCTTACCCTTCCTTGTGCCAAAAGGAGAGCCATGGTTGTTTCCATTGCTTACAGATTAGGACCTTCTTATGGGTCCTCTTTGATCACCAAGTGTGACCTACTGCAGAATATGTGATGCAGAATCCCACTTACTTTGCAAGTCCCCAACTACGAGCCTAAACTACTCCCTTCCCACCTGTATCCTTCTTTTCACCAGCAAAGCTGTTTGGTTGTAGTGTATGAAAATAGGATTCCTCTTAAAAACTATGCTTTCCCTTCTTCTCTAAAGAGAAAACAGACAAGAAAAGTAAAGCTGATCGAGAAAAAATGGTTCTACAGACTGAAAGGAGGTCAGACAAAGTGTGCTGTGGAATTACTACTGGCCAATTCCTCCCATCTAGATCCAGGGTACGTTTGTCTGTAGAATAAGGAAGTAGAATCTGTTCTACCTACAATTACATCATTACCAAAAGCATTAAGTAGTTGGAGGAATTGAAAGGTTGCATACTGAATAGGGCTCAGCTGATGATTTCAAGTCCAGGCATGCCTGGGAAAATCTGCAAGATAAGCAGGGGTTCAGCAAATTTGGGAAAGTCTAAAAAATTGTCTTGGGGATTGGGCCAAGTGGTTTGCAGCACAGTCAATTGGTAGGTCAAGGGTGGAAGCATAACCCAGCCCTCCGTGCAGATACCGGACAGTGGCTTTCATAAAGCACAGGAGCCAGGAAACACGATGCCTTGGTGTGGCAAAACCCCGCTGCCACTCCCTGCTGCTGTCCTTCAGGAGAGCAGTGTGCTGCTCTGGCATGATGAATGCTGACGCAAGCAGAAGGTTAAGCAATAGATACAATTTTTTTTTGTTCCCTTATCTATGCAGTTGGCATGAACTGAAGTTAGTAGGACCTTGCTCATGTCTAGCAGGCACAGTAATAGTTTACCTGCACTTTGTTCCACTTTTCAGTGAGGGAGAATGAGGCCTAAGGGAAACCTGACCCTTTCTGTACCAATCTGCCACCATTAAACCTCACATCTTTGTGCCTACAGCTGCTATAACATCACAGTCTATGGATAGAGACGGGTCCTGAATTTTTTTGTGAGTAGCCATTGCAGTTTAAGTGAAAACCCTTCAGAAACATAAAAGTTCTTTGAAGCACTACAGTGTTTATAATGAAAATAAAGTAAGTCACTATAAATATTTAAATGTCTTAAATAAAGATTAATTAAGGACTAGGCAGGAAACTGCCTTTGCTTTTAAAGCAATTAATCTTTAATTGCAAAGTATGCATTAGTAACAAATCGGTGTTTAATGGTGATATAAAAAGAGAAATCTGAAGGTCAAGGATAAGGATCAGGTACCTGTGTATGCATCTGCGTGTAGAACACTGTACTATACTTGAGCAAATATTGCAAAAATATATTAATTTGAGTAAAAATATATTAATTTGAGTAAAATGATAAGTTTTGTTAAAGTATTTACTATTTTTTTTACTTGCATGTCTTTATGCTCGTATGGAAGAGCATCCCTTAAAAGAATACAAACTGCAAATGCCTGCTGAAGTTTCATGTGGCTGACATACCACTGATAGGAAAGTACAGAACAAACAGAAAGATGCCAATTAAAAGAGATGAAAACATCTACTTTTAACTACATGGAAGAAGCCATATCTATGAAGCATGAACTTAAGCAAAGAGCTTCAGTTTTTAAGTAATCAGGTATTAAACAACATTTATACCTGATCTGAAAACAGATGTAAATATTCATGTACAATGTCATGGCTTATTTTAAGGTATTCTCAACCTAGTTGAAAATAAAGGTAATTAATTACTCTCTGGCCTTTAAAGATAAATAGAAGCCAGAAAGGCACCGTGAGTTCCATTATTTTCAGCTACTCAGAGAACCTGGAAAAACTGGCTTTGGAATGCAATGGGCAAGGCATACTTTGGTCCTGTTTTAGGATGGTGCCTTGGTTTGTTTTGTTGACTCACACTTCCCCTGTTGAATGAGCTTACTTCATTTATTTGTGCAACTGCACACATTGAATTTTACACATAAGTGGGGATGTTGCTGTCCATCCAGGTACACAGTACTCAGTTTTGAATATTGGGTACTAAGCTGAACAAATAGAACATTATGTTCTCCACGCACCAAATGTAAGTTGATTCCTGCAGTAGCAGTTGCATAAAGGTAATTCTGAAATGCAGTTTTATAACTGGATGAACTGAACTGAAAAAAAACCAAACCCAAACTGCAAGAAGAATCTTACCTGAGCTGAAACCCAGCTCTTGATACAAAAAACGTATACCAGACTGAAATCATGCATTCCTAGCATGCACAGAAAAAGTCTCTTTCATATACTGTTGCTTCCCTTTGCACATTCAGAGCCAAGAACATAAGAGCTATAAAAACAAAGGGCCAGAGAAAACCTCGTAGTGTTTCCCCCCAGTTGCTCAGGAAGGAGGCTTCATACTTTTCTTGACTGTTTGAATTTCCTAGATGCAACCCTCCAAACTGAGCCCAGGCCACCTGCAGTATGACATTGCTATGATTTTTTGGGTACTGACCGGCTACCTCCCAATACTTTATTCTAAGTTTACAATGGAGCAGAGAATATGAAGTGATGCACTAAAGCAAGGGACTCAAAACCAGATGTGGGCAGTTAAATAAAAGAGATTTTGAACTGCATGGTCAAGACATATCTTAACACGCTGGGTCACATCTTCAATTGATAGAAGTAACCTTAAGACCATTAATCTCAGAGCTACACTGATTCTCCCCTGCTAGTGATGTAGCACAAGTCGAAAAACATGCAGTGCTGGGCTCCCACATTGCTAAGCTTTGGTGCTTTGTGTATTTTATAGAACATATTGAGGAAACAGTCATGAGGGGTTGCTAGCATTTTACAAGCTGCCCTGTTAGAGAACCTGAGAAACTCAGCTGGTGTGTAGCCTTGGAGCTGCTCTGCCTCCCCACAGCATGGCCTGTGCACGCTGGCAGGACAATCTGGGACAGCCTCCACAGCCTCTCCCCAGCTACGCATACACTGGATCAAGGGATCAAGTGATGCCTTCAGCCTTCCCAGTACTTACCAAGGCAGCTTTTTGAGCACAAAGAAACATCATTCCTGAGGATAAAATCTTGTAAGCATTAAAAACAAATGGGGGAAAAAATAAGAATGTTTTTTCAACAATTTTGAGCATTGGTTTTCCTGGGAGGTATACTGAGGTGTAGACTACATTCTCAAATACTTACTCAGCTCTGATGATCTTTCCATTAACCCTTGTCAATTTAAAATGTTCATGTTCTGTGATAGGGACATTTTTCACTGCCTATAAATTTACTTATATCTGGCGTAGGCCACAGTCTTGGTTGCACTAATGAGAAGCAAAGCCAAGTGAATTTGACATCATCTGTAAGAACAGGCTCCATTTTACTGTAATAGGCTTCCTCCATTCACTCCAATATAATTTCTGTCTCATAACATTTCAAGAAGCCACAGAGCTCCTTGCTTTCCTCAGTTGTAGGTGTAAGATTTTGACAGAGGTTACATTTTAGAGATGCTTAATATAAAGAGAAATTAATAGCACTGGTAAAAGGATCAAGATATGTATTGATTATAGTAAGAGCTTAGTCTGTCTAGTTTTGCTAGATTTACAAGATCAAGAAAAAATGATCAGAAATGCATCTATATCAAGGTACACTTGGAAATAAACACCACAGCTGGCAAATAAAACCACAATGCCTTTCAGTATTATTCACAAAGATTGTTTTGGTTGCCTAGCATAGTGGTTTAATACCAACATAACTCCATTTCAAAAAAGATACAGGTGCTGGGCTTACCACTCCACTGAGGAACACGTTTTCTACTGAGGGTTCCCTGCTGAAGTCATAACATGGTGCCACAGCAGCCCAGCTGAGGGCAGAATCAGGTCCCACATGTTTTTTGACCACCAGAGCCATGGTCCACCCCCTGCTCACACAACTCCTAGTCACTGACTGACATTTCCAGGGATTTCAACTAGTGCTCAAATCTGGCTAACAGAAATCCAGATACAGTCTTTTCTACAAGCTCGTAATTTGTCTACATCACAAATGAAACGAGCACATCCATTATCATTGATCTCTTTCTGTAATTTGAGCAATGAATGTGTTGAAGCGCTGCTGTAAACAAGGTGGGAAGAATACTCCTGTGCATCAGGAGTAAAACAAACAAGAAAAGACTGTAAAAAAAAGATGTTTTCGTGCTGAAACAGACCGAATCACAGCATGGAACTTTATTTCAGAATCTGACAGCAAAGCGCTAATTTGCTTCTTTGAATGAAGCAGATTCAATCAATAAATCCCCAGCTAGCAGAGCAAATCCTTCAGGAGGGACCAGAAAATCAGAGTTCACTCTTCTTTCCACAGAACATTTGAAATGTTTAACCTTTTTCTGCTGTACCTTATTTCTAAGGTATTGAATTCATATCTAAGCCATGCTTTATTTTCATATTCCTTAAAAATTCCTTAAAAATTCCTTAAAAAATAATTTAGCAAATAAAAAGATAATCCAGCTTCAGTGAACTAGTGAACTATTTCTGCACAGCAGTGATTCTACCAGGTACTTCAAGGTATGTATCTTGCTCACTAAGGTCAGCTTGATGCCAGTGCCAGCAAGAGATGCCCAGAGCCTGAAAAGGAATCACAAGTCAGGTCATCCTCTGTTGATTCTGAGATAGCTTAAAGTCTGCCTCGGTTCCTGGAGTGTCAGGACTTCAATATAAATACAAGAAGAAAACCTTTTGTAACTAGGAACCCTTCTGGATGCAAAACTCTCACTCTGGTTAGAATGTTTACTTGCTAAGAAAAGATTCAAATTGAGGAGCACCAAGGCTTGCACCCGGATGACCCTCTTTGGTTCAGGTGTTAGGAGAAGATTCCACTGCACCATTAAACCTCCTACTCTCCTCTTCTGCCCAGAGAAAGAATAAGGGATTGGGCGGGGGAGCAAGGGAGGGAATTCTGCAAAGGAACATCAAGGGAAAATGAACTGTCATCATACCTCTGTTCAAACAGAAAGAAATGAATTTATGTAATACACCTGAAAAGTTAGAAATTAAGTAATATGTATCAGTTTTAAAAGAAACATTTTTTAGATGGCATTACCTTAACCACAAAATACACAAAATACTAAATATTAATTTTCCAAAGAAAAATATTTTAAAGACTTCCCGTTCTATTAGTCACAGGAGTTACAGAAGGCCTCCTGGTGAGAACTTACACTTCTGGAAATGACTCCCTCCTCCCAGGTCATGCTGTCCCTAGTCCAGTTTGTATAGCTGGTTGTGTTAACACCCTGTGTCCCAAAGACTGCTCTTACTGGTTGCTGCTGCAGAATTTTGTGTAAATAAGACATTTGTAAGTAATCAATACAAATTGTTCCTGCATAAATGGTCAGGTGGGACAGTATTTTATGTGCAGTTAAGATATTGAAGAGTAATTTTTTAATGTAGTTAAGATACCTAAGTAGCAATGAATTAAACAAGTGCTGGGTGGTGCCTGGATTATAGGAAGTAAGCAGAGCAGAGGTTCAAGGGCTCAGCCCATACAGCTGAAAATGCTACTGCAAGTGCCCTTACAGTGGAGACTCCTGTCACCTCCATACAAACACCAACTATTTTGCTGAGGAGATTTGATTCTCCACTATGGTAAGATCCTCACAATTTTTTTTTCTCTATCAATCACTCCCGCTGAGTGTCTGTGCAACAGCAGGATGGAAAAACAAATGTCTATGCAAGAAAAGAGTGGAAAAAGGATATAAGACTAATAAAAAATTCCCATTGAGTTTCACTCTGCTGTAAGAAAGGCAAATTCTGTCTGGAGACACATAACAGAACAACAGACTGCAAGAGAAATGAAAGGATCCTTCTGCTTCTCCCAACCCAGGAAGACTCACGTGAGGGCATAAAACTAAATCAGTTCTTCATGTCCACAACAGGCAGGACAGGAAACAATGAACATAGGCGACAAAAAAGAAGGTTCAGGTTAGAAACAAGGAAAAACTCTCTTTTAATAAAAGATCCTGGACAGTGGAGTAGTCCATTAGAAATGTTACTAAATAATCTGCTATGAACATGGGCTTCCTGATCATTTGAGTGCCTTTACCTTTACAACCTGTGAACACCTCTGTTCAGTTCTATCTCCAATGAATTCCATGATATGCAAAAGGAAAGAAAGAGATGAAACATATTTCTGTTTCTAGTAGAGCTTATAAGACCATTAAGTTCACTGTAACTGAAATATGCTCTTACAGGAGCTTTAATACCTTGAGACACCATCTAAGTAAATAGGCATTTGCACTCCTAGACACATTAGCAGATGAATAACCTATCTCATAAATGTGTAATGAATGAATAACTTGTTCCAGTCCCTGGAGGTAACACATAGACTTGATACCATAATTTTCTCCTTTAGAAGTATCCATTTCAAGGACAAGCCTGTGAATTTCCTGTGATATGAACTGGTACCACCATGATGTGCTTATCTTTACACGGGTCTATTTGCAGCAGGAAGCCCTTTTTTGTTTAAAGTGAGACAGCTGCCAAATATCATGTCCCTTGTACCACACCCAGACACTTGCCAGCAGCAGTGGTGGCTCCTGC
The DNA here is from genome assembly GCF_000691975.1 of Corvus brachyrhynchos. Classification (NCBI taxonomy): domain Eukaryota; kingdom Metazoa; phylum Chordata; class Aves; order Passeriformes; family Corvidae; genus Corvus; species Corvus brachyrhynchos. Next base: position 4,154,698 of record NW_008239054.1, on the reverse strand, counting down.
AGCTAGATGACACTGAGGGGGCTGTAAGAAATACCTTACAGTGAGTCTGACATCAGGAACCTGTCTGGCCTCCTGCCCCCAGCTCACATGAGCAGCCAACAAGGGGAGGTACAGAGCACCAGCAGAGAGCTGTGGGTGAAGGCTGACTCCCTTAGCTCCTTTCCCAGAGGCGCAGGAGCAGGGAAAACAAAACTGCCGAGGGGAGAATAATTTGTCAGCAGAGAAGATGACAGACAGGTGCATTGTTCCCTGTTCCCAGGAAGGCTGCAGCAAAAGTGGAGGTGAAATCATACCTTTAAACATACCCTTTAATCAAGCCAGCCTGCTTGCCCATGACATAGGATTTACTGTCATTAATGAAGACAGAGGAACACAAGCCTCTGTATGGGACACTCCGTGAAGGTGAAATCCAGAGAAGGTCTTTGAAGTGTACGCTGGTGCCTGTGGAGCCATGGACTTACTGAAAGCACTGACTGCACAACATGAGCCTTAGAAAACATCTCACACCGCTGTAAGCTCTCTCCTCTTGACAGTCAGTCCCTCCTGAGCTCTTCCTTACCCATCAGTTTACTGTAAGAAAATTCAGCACCATCTCTGGCAACACATTCCTTTCCACCTGCACCACAGACTTCACAATGTCCAGTATCTCCCTCCTTCAGACTTCTCTAGGCTCATGTGAACCCACGTGAACACCATTTAAATTCCTTCCCAGAGATAAGCATCAGCCTTTCCCACACTGGACGAATATAGCAAGTAGCTTACCTTTTTAAATACAGATTCAGCTGCTGAATTCTTCTTGAATAATTATAACCAAAATTATATATTTGACTTGCAGAAAGCCATGTGAGAAAAATCAAGTGAATCTTGTGAGAGTCCAAAAATTCTGAGTGGCTCTCAAGAAGTTACTTTTATTAGTAAGTGCACATACAACCTCCCACTCATTAAAATAAAAAAAAATTATAAATCCCTAAAGAGTCATAAATAAACTCTCTATTAAGGTTCAACATATGTAACTGTCAAGTTTCAGGAAAAATGACAGCATTCAATACAGAAAAAGACAACTCCATCTTCAGCAATTATAATCACAAATTAATTAGTTCTGATATAACTTCAGAAACATTTTAATAACAGCCATTCTAATTTATGACTTAAATCCTTTTGCTGATGAGAAACATTACACCTAAGATAGCACAATATAAAATAGCACCTATCAGCTGCTGCATTTTCTGTGGTGGCATCCACCCACTTTATTGAGGAAAATTACCAAAGAACCTCTGAGAGAAGAGGGATGGTGTGTGTGCGTATTGGTGCAGAGCCTGACGGCATCAGAGCCCAAGGCTCTCATGGCACGTGAGAGACGGAACATTCAGAAGCAGAAATTGTGTTGAGGAAGGAAGGTTTGTTTCCTTAGTTTTGTGAGTTCAGTTTTTTACCTCCTGATCCTTTTGTATTTTTCTCTAAGTCAAAGAAAGTAAGTTTTCTGATGCAGGATATTTTGAGGGGAAAAAAAATCTGTGTGATTTTGTCTATTCCTTCACTGACCTATGTCGCTCACTATTCCTTGTTTTTCAGAGCTCAGCATCAACATTAGAGTCCAATTCAGCATGGCTACATTTCTATCAATCACTCTTTTCTCCTTAGGAGAAAAATACATTTCTCGAGTATAACTGCTACCTGCGTTGGTTCTTCTTATTGCAGGCAGAAGACAAAACACAGCAGCTGAGGCTGTATGGTGTAATCTGACTGACCTACATTTCACTAAGTATCAACCTCTACAGGCTTTAAACACAATATTTCCTACTTTCAACTAATTTCAGCATTTAAACTAAAGTTTTCCAAAAATCTCCTCTGAGGAAGATTTAATTTAACAGTCTCTTCAATCAGACAGAGGCATGATTTTCTGTGTTTATTTATAAAGTATGCTTTATGTTTGAGTCAAATGTCACCTAACAATTGCACCAAATCCCATTTTTTACTCTTAGACCTCATCCTAAAAAGACTAATACAAACATGCAGTTTTCTTCTGAGTGGATCATGTTGGAAGGGTTGAAGGTACTAAGGCTTAGTATGTTACAGTTCTGAGGGAATTAAATGGATCCCGTGGGATTGAAATACATTTTTTCTGATCAGTGTTTTAATAAAACATTATTGTACCATCTTTGAACTGTTGAAGTGCATTCAGAAATATTCAGTGAAATCTCAACCAGAATGAAATTCCATTCATCTTACATTACAGCATCTTTGGGCCAAATAAATAATCATTACAGGACACTTATTTTAGAGGATAGATAGATAGATAGATAGATAGATAAATTGATATATATGTACGTGTATGTATATGTAGAAGACAACATAATAGCTCTAAGCTATTCAAGTAGATTCTTCTTAGTACAATGATTTTTATTAAGAACATGATAGAAAGGCAGCAGTGTACTAGCTAAAGGGACACTGGCCAATCAATATTTCTATTTATTGATCTTCCTTTAAAATATTCTGCTGTTAAGATATTGTTAAAGCATCTCCTTTCCCT
>NW_008239054.1:4114848-4151911 GCF_000691975.1 Corvus brachyrhynchos | reverse complement strand
TACAAAGAGGACAGTCAAGTGGAGGGAGACAAAACCACTTTGGAGACTGGTGTTGATATTACAATAATTATTCTTAGGAACAGAGGGTTTTAGGTATTTCCATTGTGTTTGCCAATTTCCAAGTGCCCTGGAAAACATGAAAACAGTGGTGGCAGAGAGTACATGCCTGGGCTGCAAACCAAGACAAAGCTGGCTTATCTGATTTGAAGCCTAAGAGGTCTGATGGCAGCCTGTCCACAGGAGCACGGAGTGGGCCGTGGTGAAGGTGGCCCTGTAGGTCTGCGGGGTGCCCGCCCTGGATTGCCAACCTGCAGCCATAACCCACAGCAGAGACCAGTGCTCGCCATTCTCTTGATGGGCAGAGCTACACATTTGCATTTAAATTATCTCAGAGCCACAGCAAATGCTAAAAGTTAAAGAAACCAAGGCCAATAGTGTACATCTCTTACACTCTTCTGCAGTGACTCTCATAATTGCTTCACCAGTGTTCTCCACTGCTGTTCATTTTTTCTTTAAATTGCTGTACGTTTATAGCTTCTTAAGACAGATTATTTTCTTGAACTCCTCTATAGCACACCTTGATCTTCTTTCTTCTGCATGCAAGTAATAATTATGTAGCTTTCCAATAACCTTAATTAAAAAAGAAAAGCCCCAAATCATACTCCACGGTGCTGATACCTTTATTCTAACCTGTATCTGCTGTTATTTTCAGTGACAACACTTACTACTGTTGTGAAGAGTTGCAGTTCTGTATCTGAAGCATCTTTATCTGTAAAATAGTTCTGTATATCCCTGATAATACATGTTAAAGTTTCTAACTTCTCAAAACTATTTATTACTTCTCAGACTCTGAGAGCCCAGAGTATTATTCCAGAGCACCTTCTGTGGGCATGTATCACAATGAGAAAGCAAAATCAGAAGACACCATTACTACCCTGACAATTACATTTACCAGGCAAGGCTGAGGAGAAGTGCAGTCCCTGGAGAGACAGAATGACATGCTAAAATCACTCAAAGGGATCACCTATCACTCTATCCAAATAGGTGCTGAGAACTCATTTTATCAGCATTAACTGATCACAGCAAAAGACTGTTGGTTAAAATGATCCTTCTGGTTACAACTCCATACACCAATTTAATTCAGACAAACTCTCATTGGCCCATTAACTCTCATGCTGGAAGAAAAAGCTTGTGGTCTTGGTTCAACTCTCTTTTCAGTCACTGCTTGTCACTGTTACAGGTATTATTTAAATACCGCTCCTTTTGAACATCCAGAATCTGACTTCTGGAATATTTTTGGTAATGAAAGCCTCAGGCCCACATGATGTGAAAATAAACATGTTCATGTCTCTTTAATAACTTGGAAAGAAAATAAAGTATAAAATATAAACTCTGGTCTGCTTCTGTGTGCCACTCCAGATGTTGCTTTATCCACTCCTCTCTTTTGGGGTATGAGGCTGACAGAGGTCCAACATGCAGCAATTGTGTTTTCCACTGTCCCCATCCATGAACACATGGGGTACATGAACAGAGCTGTAAAAATCTTGGGGTGCTCTCTTCTCTTAGCTCTTGTATTTTTGAAGGTACCGTCGGCTGGGGTGCCTCATGCTGTGCTTGCGCATCCTTGCACTACACAGACCAAGCTCCACCATTCATTAAGCCTTGTTTTTCACCCTGCCTTTGACAAGCTGCATGGCAATATTCATTCAGTCTGCCCTACCATCACAGGCTGATTTGTAACCTGACTGCTCAGCTGTCAGGTCCACTGCAGGTCACATTTTATTTTAATAAAACTGTGGGAGTGAGACAACTTCTTTGTATGAGCATGGCGGAGGCCTGGAGCTTGCCTGACTCAATCCATTAAGGATTTATATATTAGCTGGTCTTCAATATCTATTTAAATATGAAGTGTTAGTGATCTGACACAATGCTCAGAATAAATTTAATTGACTTTTGTTATTTTTTCCTTTTTGGGGTCAGAAGAACTGAGTGATGTTAACGCTCTGCTACTCTACCCATTAGTGACTGCAGAAGAGAGTACAAACCTACCAAACATACCAACACACAGGACTACACCCCAGCCTGCTGAGGATACCCACACTTCATATTAAAACCTAAACATTGTGAAGTATTTAATTCAAACAGGTGAAGTTTAATGAGGAACAGGAGGTTAACCAGCTAATCTTGATGGACTAATTATTTTTTTCTCAAATTTCCAAACAATTAATATAAAACACCCAAATCCTTTAAAATAGCTTGCACATCCTCAAAAAATAAGGCACCTGGATTTGTCCCCCCTAGAACTACACTAAACTCACAGCACTTGCATTTCTCAAAAGGAAAATGTAAGCTCATGGGTTAAAAACAGATAAGGCTCGCTTCAATGGGAATTGAGGAATGCAGAATCTTTGCAAAATTTAATTCATAAAGTAAAACAAAGTAAAAGAAGTATAACTAAATATATAGGAGACAACTAGAATTAGATTCCCAGGGCAGCAACATTACTGGTTCTGACAAGGTGAATTTATCCAAGCTTTCACAAACAGGATGTCAGATTTACCTCAGAACATGCTTGTATTTTCCTGTTCCATCTTTTCAATCTGATGATATTTCACATACTGCTGTGCCGTTAGCAAATAGGTTGCTACTTTTATAAAATGGCTTTGTCAAGCCCAGAATTTAACAGAGAAATACAGTTCTGATTCTGACACCTGTGTTTCAATTCACTATCAATCATCAGGTTAATTATTGCTCAAGAGGTAAATGTAAACCAAGGTGCAAAATAACCTGGAACAACTTTTGCACTCTCTAATGCCCTTTTCTGCCTCACTGATGTAATCAACAGAAGAATAAAAAAAGGGCTGGAATTCTTTCCATTATAGAAAATAACTTTGTTCAATAAAAACTTTTTTGCGGGTCTTGTTTAACTCCATAAATGACATTTTGGTCTGATTGATGTTTTCTGTTGACTTGCATAAAGCTGCAAATCATTGCCTGTCTTCTGCTTGTAACAGCATATATATACAGGGTATATATATATATATATGGGTATTTTAGGAATTTTCTCCATCTGGAAAAATAGCTGTTTTTTAAAAGGTAAGAAGTAAGATATAGGTCTGATTCTGCAGCCCTTGTGTTGCGTTGTCTTAGCCTTAATATAGGTAAAAAATTCCAAGGAATGACATACAGTCATTAATTGTCTTCAAGAAGGATTTTTACCGTTTTAACACCATTTCAGAAATTATATGCAGACCAATGACAAGAGTGTTCTCTCAACTTAAAATTGTTTTAATTTGCTTGAACTTCTATGACAAAAAACCCCACGAAAATGACTGAAATAAACATGTTTCAAACCTCACTAGGGAGTTGATTTACTGTCAAGAACTGCTTTCTGTGTCCTGCACTGCCCCTTGCTGGAGTACCTTACAAATGTGACAGTGTAAACTCTAATAGCAATACTAATTAAAATGTTTTAATAGCATCTGAACTCTGAAATAATTTTAAGATACAGTGACTGCACAGTTTATAACATTGCTTAATCAACAGTTCATTGTCACACATGTGGACTTCTTTTCTGTAAAACTACTGACCATTCCCACTTGCAAAGACTAATTTTGATCCATATAGAGCCGATGAACATTGTTAGCTTTTTGGGTTTTATTTTTTCTCATAAACAGTTACTGTTGAAGAAAGAAAATAGTGAAGTGAAACACAGAAATATTGCTGTTTTACTGCTAATGAAAAGTGGCGAGGAAACCAAGTAAGGCAGATGCTTTCCTAAAAAACATAACATGTCCAAGATGTACAGTAAATGTGAACACGACCTATATATAGAAATGAAATAAGAAAAAAACCCAAAAAAATATCTCTTACCTGTGAAACTCCCTTAGCATCTCCTGTTATTCATCAAAAAAACCCCCTGAAAATCTGGTGTCTCTTCCCTTTGTGTGTGTTACTCATCATTGATCCACTCATTCATTCTCACAATTCCAAGCTTGACAAAATAAATACACTTGAGTACTTGTGCCTGCAACTGCATTTTCCAGCTTTATTGTTCTGGTCATTGTTTGATTTCTTTTAAGTTTTCCATCATGGATAATATTTAACCTCAAAACAATAACATGTTTTCACACAACTTTAAAGGTCATTTGTACAACTGTGTATGTAGAAAAACTGGATTACATGTTAGAAGCCCAATGAATGCTTTCCTGCATTAAAGTAAATCCTACCACCACACAACTTCTACACCACAAAATGATTTGTAATATTCCTCATCTACTCATAATTTATTCAGTTGTGCTCGTATTTTTAATTGGATCCTAACTACATATATTAGGTTTGAAGAAAGCTCTCCTATGATGCCGGATTTATGTAAGCTGATGCAAGTAACTCTATCCTTGCCTTTCAATGGAAACAATCCTTTGCTGGTGAGTGAATCTGAGGACTGACCTTCCTTGAGCTCTCTCTCTGGAACTACACCTTCTCATTCGTCAACAAATAGTAAAGCACTCTACTGTACACTTGGTCTTTGCACTGGACTGAGTGACATCACTCCTCTGAAAGATGGGGACAGTGTAAGGGTTAAGACAAGTCGACTATATTTGAAATATTGCCTTTAATTTTAAAGTGAACTGGGAAAAAAAAAAAAAAAGAGCCAAAGGCAGCTAGTTACATAAAAGCCTTTAAGAACTTGCAGAGAAAGCCTGAGGCGAGAGCCTAGCCCTGGCCATACTGACAGCACAGTACCTTCTGACTTTCTCAAAGCTTTGATTTCACCCTCAGACTTATAAAAAAACTTGGAAATTTGGCCCAAAATATAAAGGGGCCAAGTGGCAATAAGAGGAATTAAATTGTACCTCTTAAATAATTCTCCATGCTGACAGTTCTGTGGGTGGTAAGAACATTATGGGAACAGAAATTACTAAAAAATATGAGGCAATATTGGAAAAGAGCACCACCAAGCACCTGCATCTCTTTAAGAACTTAGAAAGAAAATAAAGTATAAAATATTAACTTTGGCCTGTTTCTGTGTGTCATTCTAGGTGTTGATTTAGTCACTCCTCTCTTTTGGGGTGTGAGACTGACAGAAGTCCAACATGCAGCAATTCTGTTTTCCTGCTGTTTCCCCACGCAGGAAAACATTGGGATACATGATTGAAGCTACAAACAGTTTAGGGTGCTCTCTTCTCTTAGCTCACACACTTCCTGCTACTCAAGGGAAGCTCAGTGTGCCTATTTAAAATGTCAACTCGCTGCCACAGCTGATTACACATCTTCTCTAGAATGGAGAGTCATCAAGGGAAAAAAAAATCTATGTGTTTTTCAGAGTGGAGAGCTCTATGTGAAAGCTAAATTTAAGCCTGCCAAACACACCAAGCCCCTTTCCAGGAAGCCTGCAGAAGAGCAGTTCTGTGAATAAGAATCTGGATGCCACCACAGACATAGCATGACAAAAAGGATGACAGTAAGTCTGAAGGGTGAGACGGTGTCGCTGTGCTCCGTCTGTGTAAAATGAAGCAGCCCAACTCCCAGTTTACTCGTAAGACTTGATTGAGGGGGACAGAAGGACAATATATTACTTCTGTGTTTGGCACCAGTGTCACTGTGGCTGGAACACTGTGCCTATTTCAAGCATCCAAATTTCAAGAAGGATGCTGAGCAATTGGACAAGGTTCATAACAGAGCCTAGGGAATGATTAAAGTATTAGAAGACATGCCTTCTAGTGAAAGACTCCAGAAGGTTAATCTACTTAGCTCATCAAAGAGGAGGTTAAGGGTTGGGTCTTAATCATAGTCTTACATCTAATACAAGAAGCAGAAGTTTGACAGTAGAAGAGTTTATCTTCTGCCTCATTATCAGAGGTCCAGTGGTTGAAAGCTGAATATAAATACATTCAGATTCAGAAAAGACAGAAGGCAGGTTTTTTACTGGTGTATTTAATTTTAACCAGGAATGGTAGTTAACTACTGGGGAAAAAAAAATAAAGCGTGCTACATTTTACCAGTAATGTCAAATCAGATAGATGCTTTCCTAAAAAACTATTTTGCAGTTCAAGTACAGATAATGGATACAGGTTGTGCTTTTTACTGACAGATTTAAATAACCCAGAACAAACTTACAGAAACAATGTCATTGACATATTGGACTAAAGAGAATTGCCATGATTTCTGAATAGAAGTCCTTTAACTCAAAAGTAGTTCTGCCTAAACCTGAATTTAAAAAGATGCCTACTGAACACTGAATCAATAAAAGGGCATATCTAGCAGCAACTTGTAGGTAGAATTAAACATGTGAATGTAACCAACTGCAAAACACATACACAATACACAATATCCACTTCATTAAGGGCTATATTCTGAGAGACTGTTTTGCCACAATGCTCCCCAAATCATTCTCAGTTATTGATTTGCAATGTCCAAATGGATGAATGCGACTCTGATAAGGATGATGATAAGGATAAATGCTTCAAAGTTGAATCATTGTCCATAGCTGTCTGACAGATAAGCTTCTGAATATGTCTGACATTACTGGGAAAATACAACATAAAAATTGCACAGGTATTGCTCCGATCCTAAACTAAAACTCCTTTGTATATGCCTTCACCTTCACCAATTGCCTGCAAGCCCAAATTTCACAAATAAAAAAGTGTATTGTTTACATCATATTAGCTAGTAGACAACTTTTTGGTAGACCAAAGAAAACATTACAGTGACCTGACAGGCCTTAATATTAACCTGGAGGTATGCCAAAATCTGCCTATTTCTTATTCAGATTGACTTTTTTTATCTGCTTATCAGAACCTGAACGTATTGACTGCAGAACTGTCCATCCCTTTTGTGTGTCAAGCTTGGAAAAATGGTTGTCAGTCAGTAGTCAGATTCATACTGTTGCCTTGACACACAAAAAGTGGATTTCATTAGAGACAGCCTAGCACTTTCTTCATTCACTGAGTAATTTGGCTTCACAATTTGTTGCCCTGGGAAAAAAATTTAAAAATACATTACAAGTACATTATGTCTCATTTTAGCATGCATATGTTCTTGAATGCTTGCAGTATTTTCAGCAGTCTCTTACAGTTAAAGGTGAGAGCAAGATTCTTTTGTCCTGTTGGCCAGGATCACAGGATTACCCAGCTGAAAGGCGCCATGAGCAGCAGGACAATAACGTCACAACCCAGCACTGCCTGGGGCTGATGCCCCATTTGAGTCTCTGGAGATTTTCCAAAAGGAAAGGGAATGGACGTGTTGCTCTAGGGCTCAGAAGAGGTTCATGGTGCAGGTCCATGCCCCAGGCAAGCTTGCAGAGATGGGCATGACTGCATGCAGTGTAAACCAGCTCTACGCTGGCCCATGCAATGCTTGTTGTCCAAAGCATTCAGACAGATTTAAACCAGCTGCACACCTAAAACATGTCTGTGTTCTGAAGGACAGTCCTTTTTTTTTTATTTTCAGCATATTTTGCTTCTTTTTATGCTACTGCTGTCTATTAATTTTACCCTTTTAGAAAAGTTTAGGACTAAATCCCTTTGCTTTTCCACATACTGATAGGATAGTCTTATCAAGAGAGACATTAAAGCAGCCAGTATTTCTGAGCAATCTGCATCAATCCAGGTTAGTATAAAAGTATCCAGGTTACTATAGAGCTGAGGAAATGAAACACTGATCCTAGGCAGTAGCACTAAGAGCTTTACAGGTTTAGTGTTTTACGGCTGTGGAGGTGTATGTTTGTGTATTTCTAAATGCTTAAATCAGTGGGATGCAATACTGTAAGCCTTGAGAATCAAGCTTATTTTTGAAAGTTCAGGGGACAATAACAAATGCTGACACAGATTCTCTGTATTATTCTGAGCTATATTTTTGAAAGTGTAAGGTGAATTCAGAATATTTTTACATTAGATAGACTCTCATTGACTTTTTTCTTCCAGATAGGCTTGAGACAAATACTGAAATTTTCCTGCTTTGCCATATTGTGTTATTTTTTGCCCATCAATTACTGTGGGCACAATACAGCTCCCCAGCATCAGGGCAAGGTGAAAAAGGCAACTTACCAAAACTCAGTGGCCCTTTTCTGATGTTTTGTTCGTAGAGGGGTGCTTACTGTGCAAAGGGTGAAGTTGCAAGGTCTGTCTAAGCAGATTTTACCAAGTTATTTTTGTGCCATTTCAGTGACCTGAACTGGTTTGCTGTAGATGGCAGAAGGTGGGTGGTGTGAGCAAGACATTAGGCTTTGAGGGGCAAGAATTGAAGCTCTGCATCTGGGCACTAACAATCCAGATAAAGTCATACCCTGAAACTCAGCCTGGAGGAGCTTTTTTTCTGCTGTTTAAGGGAACTGAGTAATGGAGGAATTCTCCTGAACAGTTCAAGGAACACTAGAGCCAAAGCAAGGGAATACAGTCAGCTCAGAGGTACGATGTGGTAGAGCCATAGCATAAGAATATATTCTGGCAGATAGATAGTTAAAGAGAAATAACCATTTCATTGCAAGATTTTTTTTTAGAGGTTTCTGTTTAGCCCTACCTAGCAATAGCAACCAGAAAATCCTGTTAAGGAACAGCAGCAATAATGCACACAGAGACATCCTTCTGCAGAAGGAAAAATGTGAGGTCAGTATGAGTTGGGGCCTAAGGATGAAAATGAATGACACTGCATACATTGCTACACAGCTAAGAGACATGATCATCCAAGTTGCATAAGAAGCAACAACAACACAGGTCTTACATTCTTTCTCCTCCAAGTTACACAAATACACCAATTTAACATCAAGTTGTTGATTTTTAATCATTTGTAGTGGAGCTATTACAACTAGTACCCTTGAGCTAACGCTTTGAAAACTGTGATTACTAGATAATAGTCAATAAAAAGCCTACATACAAATTTTTGTGCCAAGAGGGGCAAGTTTGGTATATGAATGCCAGCATACCGTATTACTTGTTAAAACCAAGGTCTCATGAATAGCATGCTCACAGGAAACCTCATTACAGAGAGTACACTAGCTACTACCTAGCAAAAAATGTATCTGAAAATACGCTGTTAAGAAGCTGGATATTGATATACTGCATATAAATCTGATGGGGAAAACTGTCAAAGCTTCCAGATTTCAATAATACCTGTGTTAGCCGAGTTAATTGGAAGTCTTACCTATAACCTTTTCTGAATATTTCCTCTTCTTGCAATGATCTGTTATTTCCTTGCTTGTTAATGGAACAACAGGTAGAAATTTCTCAATTGACAGCCTGCTCTGCAGGCTGGCTTATAAACACAGAGGAGTACATTATAGCCATCCTCTGTTAAAGCTATCATTCTGGGGATACAATTTGCAATCTTCCTAACCAACCTGAAATAACCTCAAATATTTTGTTTTGCTATTAGAAAGGCAGAAAAACAGCACATCAATTTGTTGATTTTTTTTTCTTTGAAGGAATTCTTGGATACTACAAAGACCTGCTTCAATTTTTCTAAAACTTCAATAGTATAAAAAACAAACACTTGGAGATACTGTGGCATAAGAGCTGTAACTGAAGGGAATAGAATGATATTGTGGCAGATGGAAAATACACTGGTAGAGAGTAAAAATTATTTCGTTGGGAAATTTTCTCTTTAAGGTTTCCATTCATTCCTACACAGGAATAAAAAGTAGAAAAGATCATAAAGGAAGAGTGTACAGGCTAGACAGCTGCAGTCCTTTTTTTTTTAATGAAATTGAGCAGAGTATAAATATGCACATATATTAGCTTTCAATATATTAGTGTTTGTTTTCCCTACTTTTTTGGCATAGAAGTTAATTTTAAAAATAAGAAACGTGATGGGATGTTTTTCTTTAATTTAAAAGAAGATCTTATCTCCTTCTCAGAAACCTTTCTCTATTTGGGTCTTTAAGTCACAGTAGGAGTTTTTTTAGCTCCTCATTACATGATTCAACAGAGGTATAATGGGATCTCTGCTTCACAAGAGGAGAGGGAACATGGCACAGGAATATTCTACAAGCTCAGAGCAGCATTGTAATCCTAGTGGAGTAGGCAGATCAAGTTTCTTTGTTGGAAGTCAATTCTGATCCCAATTGTCTTATGTTTAAGGTGAAACTTGTAAAACAAATTAAAACTGAAGCATTCCCATCTAAACTGTAAATCTTGTCATTTATCATTAGACCTAAAACTACCAATGTATAGATCTCCAATGGCCAGGAATGATGGAAAAACTACATTACCTGTTGTGAATACTTGTTTGCTATTTAAACTTTTCCTATGTTTCCCTTCCTAGCCCTAACGCTAACCCTTTCACTTTCTTAGGTTACAATATTAATATTCCTTTAGTGGAGCTTGTCTATGTGAATTAAATTGTACTTGAGTTCTGAGGGATTCAGACGCACTGTTATTTTTCTCTTTTTTTTTTTTTTTCTCCAGATTACTTATTTTTCCTGAGAAAAAAAGGCTTCAGCAAAAAGGTGTTGCCACTAGCTCTCAGCTGCATGAAGATGTCAGAGCAGCACTTGGAGCATCCAATTTAGATAAGGGTAAGTTCTATTTGGAAAATTTTAGAGAATGCTAGGATAAGAAGGTTATCTGCTGACCAGCTGAATGACAGTCAAGAAAATGTAAGCATCCTTCTCAAAGGATGGTTGTATCAGAGAGAGTAAATTAGCAAAATGAATAAGAACCTCCTACTCAGAATCATTTACAAAATTATTGTACCAGATAAGAAACAGCTAGAGTTCAGGAGTCTATCTCTTACAAAACATGATTAGATTCCTTAATCTTAGGAATGATGAATATTTACTCTTGAGCTCTTGAATGTATCTGAAGATTTACATACATTTATTCCAATAATTTAAGATTTGACAAAATACTGATACAGCTTGTAAGCCTTCCCTCGTGGAGGCACAGCTGAACTGGCAAAGCAGCCTTCTACCAGTAGAGCTGACAGTCAATACTCCAAGTCACATAAAAGAAATCATGGAATAATTTCTTTTTCTGCTAGAATCACTGCTGCATACCAGGGCTCCTGCTCCTGGGGAAATTATCAACCAGAGGCCTCCTCCTCTGCTCCTTGTGCTCTTGCTGGGTGGCCCTAGAAAAACCCTGACACAGACAGGAGGTCTCAGCACAAGGGGAAATGTCTTAAACAGCTCCTTGAGCAAAGACACCAGGACAATGTGGTCTCTGTGCCTGAGGCACTGGGCTGACCCACTAAGGAAGTGTGAGTTCCCATGGGATCTTCTCCCATGGTGCAAGCACTGGAGGGACTGCACTCATCAAGGGGTATCTCTGCTGCTTGGTAAGTTATCAGGAATCTATCAAATCTCCCATTTACAAAACAAGGATAAAAGAAAAAGGTAACTGTAAATGACCAAAAGGATGGAAAAGTAACTGGATATACCAAAACCAGAGAGCAAAGAAACTGAACTCAGTGACAACACCACTGCCTTCCCCAAAGAGGGATGTAGTATTACTTGCAAATTCCTACTGCTAAGACTATCCTTTCTTACTTCTTTGATTATGATGATTGTTGGAATGTATATATATCATATAAAAACCCCAAACCCAGTATATGACATGTAATTTACAGAGAAAATAAAGTTGAAGGAATTACCTAACTAGAAGTTATATTCTTAGCTCTTACTCCAAACTAGGCCACTTTACCAGATAATATGATTTATTCTTAGCTCCTCTTTGAGAAGGAAATACGTGTCCAGCTATGGTCCAGAGATAGTGCATTTCTTCTAGACCTCTATGGCCAAAAATGATCAGTAGCTTGGTAGTTTTATGCAGTAAGGTCTATGCAATAAGAAAAGTGCAAGCTTGCTTTGCAAACCAGAGGCTTACTTGGAGCCTCCCTCATCTGCGTCACCACTTCTGAAGAGCTCAGTTCCTTGCAAGCAGAGGAACTTCTTCTTTCTTCTCTAAATACTATTTCCTTTTCTTCTGTTTTATAGCACTGTGGTTTTCTGCCTCCTGATTACCGATTTTGCTGTAACACTTCACAAAGTGTGAATACACATCTGTGAGCATAAGAAGTGCTAACACTGCAGTATCTACATTTTAGTAAATGTTACCTTCAATAAGCATGCTTCATTGGAGACAGCAAGAGTGTGTTTGTGTGAAACTAATCTTCTGGAAAAAAGAAATTGAGCCATCTTGATAATTTCCACCTAATATTTTAGATCTGCAATGAAGATGTCTACAGTCAAGCTAATACCCTGCACTTTCTTTAGAGTCAAGGAAGAGAAATAAAAATTGGATGATATGATTTAGGTGACCAATTTTCAACATAATTTAGAATGGACTCATGTACATCCTACAAGTGGTTATTACTTTCTATGAACTAAAAAGATGCTAACTGAGAAGATTGGCTACGTCAACATTTACACTGTAAACATTTATTTTGACAACGTGAGTCCCACCTTCTCTAAAGCAGAACAGAAAAAAGGGAAAAAAGAAAAGAAAAAAGCAATTAATGAAGCAAATCTGATTGTCAGAACTGTCTTGAAGAGCTTGAGAGTTGTTAAATTCCTTGCAGTTCTCTAGCTTTGCTGCATAACTTCATAATTTGAATCTTCCTTCCATCTACAACTGGATGCTGTTGATTTAATTTCACACAGATACTAATTAATTAACAAATCAATTTAATCAACTAAGCACAATCAGTGCAAGTCCAGCTACAAATTTGATTTGTTGATTGTACTAGTCGCTTGTAATCAGTTTTGTAAAATAAAAAATTTACAGCTTAATTGATTTTTATCCTACTGGCTTGTTAAACTTCCATAAAATGCTAAAAAGAACAAAGAGCTTCTGCCCCTAAAAAGAAACACAACCTGTAACTCTGCAAGAATATATATAAAGCAACCAAACCTTTTGCCACTTTGCCATGCTACCAGCTTACCACAGTCACCCACAGAAGATCAAGAAGTTAAAGCACTTTGAAATGATAATGAGATTCTCCCACCAGCCAGTAGGAACTCTTAGAGGATAGGTGAAATGTGATAAGAATTTGTCTCACAAAGAGAGGAAAAACACCTGTCTGAAAGACCTGGCACAGAAATCTGTCCTGTGTTTCAACTGGCAAATACGTCTGAAAATTTGAAGAAAACGGTACTGGGAAATAATTTATCCTAGAGTTGCATGCTCTCAATTTACACTGTTCCACCTTACAGGAATTGTTTTCCTTCCTGGACAGCAATTCAAGAGAAGGGGAAGATCTTAAAGGGACAACAGTGTAAGGAGGCTTTTTGTCTATGATTAACAGATTGTGGTCACCTAGTTTTATGTATCCTGAAGTACAGAAATAAGAAAAGGCCCCAAAACCAACAAACCACCCAACTTGATTCCTTAAAAAATAGGGAGAAAATGGAGCCTTCCAGAGGAGCAAGAACTGCTGCCAAAGGATACTAAGAATAAGGGAAATGAGATCTTCCATTTCCAGGATTGTTCCACCTATGTTTATGGTCCCTCAGCATCAACATATTCAAGGTGAGAGATGTAAAAATGCGCTTGTGGGCAGTGGTTATGGTACCAGTTTATTGATACACAGTGTATCCATTCTGTGTGTTTTAGTGCACAGTTATCAATGGTGGTTTGTCAGCTGTGCATGAAGAACTTCAAAATGTATTGAGGTTGTCATATGATCCGAACTGGGTGTTCAGCTGCAATTTGAACATTATTTTCTCTGCAATGGGGAGAGAAATCTGTGAAATTGGTTACTTTATGAAGTGGATTAACCCTGGCTGGATGCCAGACACCCACCAAAAGCTGCTCTATTACTCCCCTTTACAAGTGGATAGTGGAGAAAAAATATAACGAAGGTTTCATGAGTTGAATAAGGACAGGGAAAGATCACTCACCAAATAGTGTCATGGGCAAAACAGGCTTGAATTTGGGATAGTAACTGAATTTATTTTTAACAGAATCAGAGTAGGATAGTAAGAAGTAAAATAAATCTTAAAAACACCTTCCACCACTCCTCCCTCCCAGCTCTACCTCCTCCCCTGCAGTGGTGCAGGAAGAGAGGGAATGGGAGTTAGGGCCAGTTCATCACACATTGTTTCTCCTGCTGCTCAGGGACAGGAGTTCTTCCCCTGCTCCAGTGTTGGGTCCCTCCCACGGGAGACAGTTCTCCATGAACTTTTCCAAAGTGAGTCCATCCCACAGGCAACAGCTCACAAACTGCTCCAACGCTGGTCACTTTTTCATGGGGTGCAGTCCTTCAGGTACAGCCTGCTCCAGGGTGGGACCCACAGAGTCACACGTCCTACCAGAGAACCTGCTGCAGCTTGGGCTCCTCTGTTCACGGGTCTGCAAGTCCCTGCCAGGATCCTGCTCCAGCAGGGGCCTCCCATGGGGTCGCAGCCTCCTCTCAGGCATGCACTTGCTCTGGTGTGGGGCTCCTCCATGGGCTGCAGGTGGGTCTCTGCATCCCTTGGATCTCCCTGTGGGCTGCAGGGGCAGAGCTGCTTCACCATGGTCTGCACCATGGATTTCAGGGGACTCTTGGTTCTGGCTCCTGAAGCACCTCCTCCCCCTCCTTGGTGTCTGCAGGGTTGTTCCTCTCACATGTTCTCACCCCGCTCTTCTCTGGCTGCCATTACTTCTGCACAGTAACCTTTTTTCCCAGCTTAAATCTGTCATCACAGAGGTGTTACCACCATTTCTAATTGGCCCAGCCTTGACCAGCAGCATGTCCAGATCTGGGGCTGTGGTGGCCTGTTAAACCCGCGATTCTGAATGTTCCTCTCGTTCCCTCCCTGGCCTTGGCCACTCCCTCGGTTTCTCCCTATTTGCTCCTGGACCCCAACCCTGCCCAGGGACCGCCCTTGGGCCCCTGACAAAACCATCCCGCACTCAGAGCACGCGGTCTCTTTACCTCTGAACATCATGGGGACAAGATGTGATTAAAGCCATCTCAAACCCTCATGAGATTAAAGCCATCTCAAACCTTTCTTTACCACCACTGCGTTGTAACGCTGCTGGCTGCCGGAGCCAGATCGCGGGGCTGTCCCAAATGGACTCTGGGATGTGACTGATGGCATGGCCCTAGGAAAGCCTTGCTGAGCTCTCAGGGAGCAGCAGCCTGCTAGGCAGAGTCCAGCGGTTACAACATGGGGCTACCAGGGATTGGCTCTGCCAGACATGGAGGAAGCTTCTGGCAGCTTCTCACAAAAGCCATGCCTGTAGTCCCGCACTACCAAAACGTGGCCATAAAAACCTGGTACACCATATCACTGCCAAAAGGTAGCAGATGTTTTCCTATAACTCATCAACCAAAACAGTTCTTTTATCCTCCAAAACAAGGTTCTAATACTGATAGAACCACTCCAATACCTAACTGAGCATTAACTAGAGGAATTAAATCACAAAGTGGCCAACAATAAAGTTTTTGCCAGTGTGCAGGCCCCACAGCTATAAACAGTAAGACAGAATTGGAGGGAAATCGTAATTTTTCCAGTTTTCATTCTTGTGAGTAAGGACATCAAAGGTAATGCTGAGTAGAGAGGTAACCTCACACACTGGAAGTGATATATAAATATGACATCACCCAAAGATCCAGCAACATTTCACAGACTCAAATACTACTTTCCAGCAAAGCAAGGTGCAAGAGGAACTGTTTCTCTTGTGCTTACTGGTGCTGTGTCTGATCTGCGCTTGCGTAGCTGACCAAGACTCAGCTCTGAATATTTATGATATATGATCAGCATGTAAGGTATTTATACACATAATTATTGGTTGTACCTATTTAAGCAGTTGAGTCAGTGGAGCAGAATATATCAGTATGAAATTGCTGAAATGACTAGCACTGGACCTTAATGGGGTGGGAGCACACTGTGTTGGTGTTAGGGAGTTTTGTATCAATATAATGTTAGAGTTTTCCAAGAAAAAAATATTTTGATACAAAAAGAAAATAAATTCTTCCCCCTCCCCCCCAAAAAAAAAGTCCTTGTGCTCAACTTAAGTAGCAACAGTAGGAAAAACAGTAGGAAAAAACACCAGATCTTAGTGATAAGCTTTGTCTGTATTTTCTTTCTCCTAGATTTTTTACCCTCACACAGGCCTGACTCAGGTCTTTTAAAGGATATAAAATACAACTGTGGCTACTTAATTTCTGAAGGCAATACAAGAGAAAAGAGAGAACAAGGAAATGAAAGGCTAAATCACTAGCTGGACTAAAGCAAGCTGTGGTCCCCGTGTTGTCCCAAGCACATACAGAGATGATCAGTATTTCAGAAAGAAGGAAATTACTTCTGACCTTGCACATGTGATAGTCTGGCTATCTGGTCATTACAAAAAGAAGCTTATGATCCTCTCTGATCTGAGCTGATGTGGAAATTTGGCCTGTGTTGTATTAAGTTGAACGTGGAAATTCAACAAGGGAGATTCCTTCTGTCCTTTTTACAGTTTATTTTAAACCTAATTTATAAAGCAGCACCCCTAATCTGCTTGTAAACTAGTTTTAAACTGTCAGAGTTGTGCAGCTATTGAGGAAAATTGTACACATTTTAAACAACTGCCTAACTTAGTATTTACTCTAGAGATATAGCTGCATCCAAAAAAGGTATTTCATCTTTACAGGCAAATATTTTCAATTTTTATAATTCCGTAAATGATTTTTAAAGAGAATTTAAATCTTAACTATGACTCCTCAGCAGCCACTGAGAGAAAGAAATGGAAAGTAACACTGTCCTTCAGTGCCTCAACAGTGCCCTTGTTTTGTATTTTTACAGCACTAGCTAATGTTTCACTTGCTGGTTCCTCCTTTGTGTCATACACCTGTCTGTCTTTTGTCACTTCTGTGACAACCATTCTGTTATTTAAACATATCTTTCCCTTACATCTAATATAATCTTAAGCCTATATGCAAAGGTGAAGCTGCGTCTTCTCACTTGTACTTGAGCAAAACTCCTGCGAATTTCAGTGAGAGGATGGAATCCTGTTTGCTAAATTTCTAAGGGTAAATACCCTCAGCAAAAAGGAGAAACATGCAAATTTCAGTGGGAACATCCTTACCAAGATCTGCCTTTGGCCACAGACAGAGACAATTCCTCTGCCAGCCTGTGAAGAGGGCTGGGGAGTGCATGGAGACATGACTTTTTTTCACTGCAGAGTTAGCTTCAGTTAATATTTGTGCTGTTGATAACTCAGGTCCCATTCATGAAAAAAACACCCACCAACAAACCAGTAACTCTCATTCAAGAATAGCTGTGCTTTCAACAGGAGTTATCTTACCCAACAGTGGAAATCAGCTCAGGAAACTGATTTCCTGAGCTGATCAGCTCAGCTACTCTACATTGCTATGGTGTTAATTTACAGGGTGGCTTTCCTCATTCAAGCCACATTAACTTGAGGGGCATTAGCTTGAGTGTATGCAATTTAAACTAATTTCTTTAGTAAGGACAAGTTCTATCGAGTACCTTTTAGCATAACCTTATAACCTTTCTGCCAGTAGTTCCTTACCAAGAATTCATTTTAAAAGAAGAGCTTTGTCCCTACTCCTAATGGAGTGTTGCACTGGGAAAAGCAACCAACCATTTCCCAGGTATTTTAGCAAGCCAAACTTGCTGGTCCCGCCTAGATCAGAACAGAGTCACAACAGAACAATATTTATTTCACTTGTTGTTCTATGTGCTTTGACCTCCAGGTTTAGTCATTTTTACCAGGAGGACCTATTATCATGAGTGCTTTTCACTAGCCAGTGTAAATCCTTGGCAGCCAGTCCCCTAAGCCTGACTGAAGCAATCAATCTGCCAGAAAATCACAACAGTATCATGTGCTATGAATATTTTATAGTTTACTTACTCTAATTGCCCAAGCACTAAGGTCATGCTGGTCACACCTGTTAGGATATTTTGTCCCCATGAAGCTGAAAAGCAGGTCAAACCCCAGAATATTCTCATAATTTGGTTAAAGAAGTATGACTAGGACTAAGAAACAGATTAATTGATGAGCTTCTCCAGACCACAGAGCTATCAAAACAGTTTCATGACACCTGACCTCTTTTCAGCCTGCCCACACATCTGTCAGATGCTTTGTAAACATTCTCTGGGTCTGGAGCCATGCAGTGACCATTTCATTGGTTTGTGCAGTGCGTTCTGTGGTACATGCTGAAGTGGAAGGCTGATAATTACCTCTGCTTCAATGTGGGATGCTTTTAAGTTCAAAGTCAAGCTCCTCCCAGGAGAAATGCTAACCATAATAAAAATTTACTTTAGCAGCTTCTTTTAGGATTTTTGCATCACGGGACCTGATTTGAATACCAGCCTCTGGAACACCAGACATCTCTAATACACTTATTGAAAATGTAACCGTGAAGGTTGTCCTGCACTGGATTTTCCTGTGTTCATGTTATCTGAAGAAATACCTGTGCTATATCACAGTTCCAGATTCAACATGTTCTATGCAGCTGGCACAGTTATTTTCGTCCCTCTTTCTGGTGAGGTTGAGATAGATGCCAAATGTATGTGAAGCATGGATGTATCAGAAAGATTCTCAAGAAACCTTTAAAGAATTCTACTACAGTAGGGCATCCCCCTGAATGCAAGCAGAAGCACAGTGTATTAGGCACATTAGGGATAAGAGTGATGCTCAAGGAAGAGACAAAAAACTGTCCTAACACAACAGGGAAATGAACTTGATTCTGGTCCTCTTTTCCTAAGACAGGCTATATAGACCTGGAAAAATGTAAATGGCTTTGTTTCAACACTGTATCTGGGCTTACTGTTTAAAGAGAAGAACACCTTCACAGGTACACTCAAGTTATACCACAGTTCTAGCAAGAAGCACATGATGTCTGCAGCATGTACTGCTGTGGTAATGCAGTGGGTGCTTAGAGATTCAAACAAACCCATCTTTCTGTGCAGGCCACTCTGGTATTCCACAGGCCATGATAAGAGCTGCTGGGTGGAGGCCAGCTTTGGATGTATAGCAGTGCTCTAAGCACTAAAAGCAGTTGGGAGTCCTGTTACAAAGCTTTGGAATTTGGCATTGTGGTAAAATAAGATTATGGCCCACAGATTCCGAACAGACATAATATTCCTGCCAGAAACAGGAAACAATAACTGCGGTAGCATTCGTGTTCAAGAACAGGCAGTTCTCAGCTGTCATGCATATTGAAAATTGGCAGGAATCCCTAAAAAAGAATGTTTGCTAATCACTTCTGTCCAGGTCTAACCATATTTAGCACAGAAAGCAGTTTACCAGATTCATTAGCATATTACATCATGTGCTATCTGTCTCTCTGCACCTCAGTTTCTGTTGGGATTCATCATTAGAAATTAGAAAAAGCAGAACAGAATTAAGAAGCCATCACAATTCAATAAATCCAATGAAACTATCACTAGGGCCACATGGTGGTTTATGCTTTTCATGGATTTCCTGTAAAGATTTTGACTTGGCAAATTCGTGATGAAAATAAAGCGGCATATAATGTTTCTCATTTTTTGCTGATTCTTCTGCTGGTGAATGACTTTTGATATGTAATGCAGTAATACACCAAGGCTATTTCTTTGATATGTTAGTTACAGTCAGCTGCTTTTCTGGAATAAAGATGTCATCAGAAAATTCTCTACCTGATTCCCCTATGACAAAGATTCTTGTACACACACATAAAGTGAAAATATGATCCTTTTCCAAAATAAATTCATTACCATGCTTTAGCAGCTGTTGAAGTGATTTGAAAAGTTTAGTGCAAACCTGAACTGGCACTCATGTATACCCAGAATGATCTGTAGAGACACTAAGGTTATGTGTCTATCACATGTTCCCCACTGTACTGAAATAGATTTAAAATTGTTTAAGCACATTTGCCTTAAAGTGATGTGAAAGCCCTTGGCCACATATATAATGTAGGTGATATATTTTTTCTAGGAAAATCTTTTATATATTTTTCTTTTCAGGAGGACAAATGCCTTTGTATCACAGGATAAAGCACTGTAAGCTTGTTTTTCGTTTCAGCAACAGGAAGCCAAGTGATAGTTTTGTCTCAGTGGAGGAAGCTCCAGGCCCCGTAAGCCTCACACGACTGCATTCATAATACTCTGCTGAGATAAGACCAAGAAGGAACCGTTATCAGTCAAAATCTGTGAGAAAAACTGCTACTGATACATGGAACTTCATTGCCCTGGATCTTCCAGGTCAATCTCTTGACCTGGAAATACTGGACCTGGATAAGCTGCCCCTTCTCCAGACATAGATGAGAAATGAACACCATTTCAGGGCCTTGACTATGCAAACAAAGTAGTAGGCTACTTCTGCAAGAGAGTAGGTCACACCACCCAGCACAAGCCTGCATGGAGTCACTCTTCTGATATTTTTCCAGTTTTTGTTAGTAATACCTGAAAAATGCAATTGTCATTTCCAGTTAAATCTTTCCAGCAGCAGTAATACAAACATTTTATAGCACAGCACATCTTACTGAGAGTCTCTTTCCTGAAAAACATGTATGTCAAAACGTTCTGCTATGTGCACCATCAGCTGAAGAGTCACAGCAGTGTCACCATCATGGATACTGCCTACATTCTTGTAAAGCAAGTCAGAACTTACTCAGCTTAAGCAGCTTGCCTTAGAGCTAGCAAATTAAACAAATATGTTGAAGATGCTGCTTTAGTGACAGCATCTGTACTTACTAGATGAGCTGCAAATATGAGAGAGCACTGATCTAAGATTTTCAAGTGTGGCCAATGGGGACATCTGCCTACAAGCAACACAAATCACAACACATTTTTATTTATTTTATGACTATACTAAGCTTCTACATTACAGTACTCAGCTTCTACATATCTGATAAAAAAGCAATTTTGCTTTTGAGATGTGCTTCATGTTTACTAAAATACTCCATCATCCTGCTGTTCTTCCATAAACAAACCCACATCTTATTGATTCAAACCAAGTTTCTTACTTTTAAGTCAATCTTACAGTAAGCAGCCATTCTATTCTTCCTCTGATTTTGTTCTGAATGGGCAAACTACCCTGAGTGTCAAAAGACCCCTGCTGTGCTTATGGCAAATGGATAGATGTACAGACAATGACTGAGCTCTCTCCTCTAATTCAATAGAGTAAATAAAGTAGATTAAGGGAGGAGTGGACTAAAACTTTTGCATATTTGGTATACAGGACTTGATTTGCTTTAAATGACAGTAAATTACATGTGGTTTCTGAGAGTTAGTACTGTACATCAAACTAAACATGACATGATAGTTTTCATAAAGATTAGAGATTGTCTGCTGTGGGCACTGGGCGTCTGGAACTGAGGGACATGAAGAATACAAAGGCTGAACCAACCTCAGGTTTCCAGGGCTGTTGTTTCTTCCACTGGCTCAGAATACTGGGCACTGTTCAGTAGTATGGAAAGCTAGATCCTCAAGGACAGCTACTCTCTCACCTATGGTTAAAAAAACCCACATAGTACTTTCTGCTTCTGACTGCTGATTTCAGACTGAAAGCTATATATTGTTCCCTTGATGAAGTTTGCCCTTGAGTAAGATTTGAAACTTGATTTTGTGTTTGTTTAACTGGAAGCAGTGGACCACAAACACATCTGTCCTTTCCTTCAGCAAAGGAACAGCAAAACCTTCATTAATCAAATACAATAAATGTTAAACACAGACTCCATTAACTCAGAGTAAATAAGCTACATGATTACATTCAACTTGGAGGTCAAGACCAAGGGGATTTGTCAGAGTCCACTTCATAACAGGCTACCCTTCTGTTCTGCCACACCCTTTCCCCTCTCCATATAAAGCACAGAAAGAAATGGGCACTGACCAAAGAGGAACCAGGACATGAAGTCCATGAGTAATTCATCTTGATTTTGGTGAGCTACCTTCTATCTAGAGGCTTGAGGGAGTAGCAGAATTCACCCTCATATGAATAAATAATTTATTCTGCACACGTGCAATGCATCCACACATTTACAGAAAAAGAAACACAAGAACATAGTAAAAACAACTGTAAGTTTTCCAAAATGTGATTACTTACAGAACTTCCTTTAATACATTTGCAAGCAAACTCATATGAAATGATATGCGTATTCACAAATGCAATGAGTACATTTCTCACATTTAATTAGCATGGCAGAATTTCTGCACCGATAATCTAGCTGTGAAAATTATGTTAAAGATTTTGCAGATGATATGAAGACATTACAGTAAAAAACACCCAGCAAAAAATGTGAACTAATTACATAATGAACCTTGAAAAATCAAGTTCTCACTTGGTACGTCACTGGTGGTATATCAGATATCTACATCAGTGGCACCCAAAAGCAGCAATCTGTTCTATAAACATTGGTGATTATACTTAATAACTAGGTCTTAATTTTACTGAACTGACTCTCTAGGATTAGGTGTCTGCAGACACCCCCAGTGCTTGGAATGATTCATTTATGTCAAACCAGGACAGGTAGTTCCCTATAGCACATATTTGTTTTTTGGAAGTGTACCTCAAACAATCCATACTGTAAATCCTCCTTGCTCTTCCTTAGCCTATAGGCGTCTTTTAATGTCAATACATGCCTATATATGTCTGTATGTCCCTTATCCCAACATATGTGGGAGCAAATTATTTTCTAGTACTCAGCTGGAAACTGGGGGAATCTCTGCCCACATGAACATGCTGCACACCTGAGGTCACAAGGGCTGACCCTACCTTAGCCAGTTGGATGCACCAGCAAAAGCAGCTCGGTGGAGCAAAACACTTGTAACTGGAGATCTCACATTTGCAATTTTCCCAATTTGCAGCTTTTCACTTCAGAGCAGCCCTGGTCTGATTCCACTGGCTGAATACTTGTTTTCAGCTGGAACATACTATGAAAACCTCTGGAGAAAATCTTACAGCTTTGTTGCCTCCCAAAGGAAAGCATCTCACGTTCTGAGACAGCTCTGCACTACAAACCAAAGCTCAGTGTGTAGGGAGAGTTGGGAGAGTTGCATTGAAAGGTGCCCTCCTAATTTGAGCTAAAAAGTTAATGTAGACATACCCCCTCTCACCAAACCATGCTTATGCTACAGGGTGAAATTCTCTTTCCTCCATCTCACCTTTCAGGAAAGCTGAGGAGTTACAGTGCCAGGGAAATTTAAATGCAACCATAAACTTCAGCAAATGGTAATATATGTGAATATAGCTTCAATATGAAGATGCCTCTCCTGCAAAACCTTGGACAGAAAGTGATGGGCTTTTGCTGAGTGGCCTTCCACAGAGCCAAAAACCTGTGCTAATCCAAGATGATGTGAGACAGGGTTTCCAAAAACGTGTGCTCTGCAAAACTGTTTGCTTGCGATATACGCTCTGTGGTAAAGATTATATTTTTCTATTAGTCATGACTAATTTGAGGGTCAAGGTCAAACAAATTTAGAACAGATCTCTGCATATGCTTCTACCTCCTTACACGAATTGCAAGCCAGTTTACACCAGGGCAAAACCTGGAGGGCCTGCTGGAAGCTTCAGCAGATAGTTGGGTCTGTCAAGAAGACATGCTTCATAGGTGCAGTTAGCTTGCAGGCAGCGTGAAAAATATTGAGTGCTCTCCATGACTGTGTGTGTTTTAATTTGATTTAACAGTCTTTTAAACCTAGGTATAATTAAAAAAATTATATATTCACACAACTGTTCACAAATACAATAATAAGACCTTCTCCATGGGAGAACAAGGAAAACTATGAAAAGAATCAATGAAAAATTTGAAATCCCTTCATGGAATTAGCACTGAAAGAGGTAAGGCAGTTTGTGACCAATTTAATGTGGCTTAAGCTGTACTGAGTAGAGCTTCAGAATGAGATTCTATGTGAATTTAAGGTGTTTTAAGTTACATAAAATGATCATGTAGGTACTTCATGGAGTATGGGGATGGGAAGGACTCAGTGATCTCATTCACTTTATATCAGTGTTCCCAAATATAATGTGCTTATTATTCAATAAATTTTCTTCAAAGAAAAAGTGTGTGCAAAAATGAACTCTCTCTACACATCGGAATGAATTCACGTTGATAGAGAACAGCAACATCATACCACACTGCCATCACAGAGCTCCAGTTCTGGCTTAGTTCTGATCCTCTAGGAAGATGTAAGAAATAGGTCTAAGACCAAAATAACTGGGAATGCGTATGCCTCCATAAGGAGCATGTTACGCTTTCCAAGGCTGCAAAAATTTCTCCCTATCCAGATCTTGTTCTGTAAGTGACAAACACTTGTCTTTATGTCCCTTCTAGGAAGAATAATCACTGTCATACCATCATTTTGCAACAAAGGTGCCAGTGATTTTTGTCTTTTAAATCACCTTAATGAACAGTACAATTAATTTAAAACAACATAAATTGTTCCTAATCTGCACTTGGTGCTGTTGTGCCTGTTTTCAGCCTAGAAAGAAAAGTTTTTCTTCAGGTTTGTTTGTATTTTTTTGGTCAAATGAAAGATGCTTACTTTCCTCTATCTCATCTTGCCTCCCTTGTACTTGTAAAGGACATTTCCCCATCTCTGTAACTGCTCCAGCCTTTAGCTGCTTCCTGAGCATTCACATGGTTATTGATTTCTGTCTATAGCTGCTTGCCAGTATTACATATAAAAACATACCAGTAAAAGAGAACCATAAGACACTGAACAGAAAACCTGTGTCAGAAGTAAATTAGGCAAAATTCAGAGGGTGATCCAAGGAATTTCAGCATACTTGTATGTATTTTTACTTCTTGCTTCTTCACTGTCTGCAGTCCCCCTTACAAAATTCTTCATTTAGATCCTAGAAAAATCCTATGTGTGGTTCTCAAGGAGATTTACTAAGTGCACGCCTGAAGTTTGGGAAGGCAGAGTCACAACAGTATGTTGCCTTTGAATGTTTTGTCTCTTCCTGATATTGATAATAAATAGATTTGCATAAAATTTGATGCACAGGAGTCATGAACTGAAGGAAATAAGCTTGTAATAGATGCTTGTGACACAGCATTATCAGATTTTGACATCAAAAAGTCTAAATTAAGGTTAATAAGACCATGTTCCATCACATTTTCCCAGTAATTCTGGAAGAAAGTATTGCTTGTGAGACTATTTCAAGAAGTGAGAAGACTAATGATATTTTTGATCTTAAGTTTATTTCTCTTTGGGTGTCTTCTTTCTTTGAATGTGTTTTCTTTCACATTGATTATTGCTGTGTTAGTCAAGCTCTTTTTGATTATAGTTGCCTGTGATAGTTTCTACTGAGATGAAATTCAGCTTTTAAAATGTGCTTTACTATTTTGAAGGGTTTTCTGTCTACTTTTCTTCTTTCTAATTTCTCAGTAAAATTAGGAGCTCTTTGGAAATGCTAAAAACTCCTTTAGGCATGCCTGTTATGCTCTTTAAAACAGCTTTAATTCCTATTTTAGAAAAGTACAGGGAAGAAACCAAAAATGGAGTGCCGTGAGTGTAATCTCACCACCGTTCAAAGTTCTTAACCCATCAATATGATCTGTAGCACAGCTCCTTCTTGAAACATTTTTGCCATTGCTCATTCTATTTAATAAAGCAGAGGGATATGTACAGAAGTGAATGTTATGCTGTGCAGCCAACATTTGTAGAAAAATTAGAGAATCTGCGAAGCCTTGGTTTATTGTCCAGTGTCACAGATTGACATAATCCAGGTCTCTAAACAGAATCTACAGCAAGACATAAGCATATATTTCAGAAATACAGCAATAACTCTCTAAAATTTACCTTCTTCTCTTATTTCATCCCATAAAGTATAAAAGACAATGCCAAACAGGAAAAAGAAAACCAAGATGAGAGTGTGTTATCTAGCTAGGATTCTTTATCTAAATGCAATTTCCCCATGGACTCTCTCAGTCTTCAACCTGAGTGTTTGTGTTATTTTCAAAAATTATTATCTTTTAATGAAAAAGAGCCAAAGCACTACAGTCATGCAATGGGAAATCCCACTGTGCAGGTGTTTATAAACAAAAAGACCATTTTGGCACTGAAGGCTTTATGACTGTTCCCATTGTTCTAATTCATTGAACACTTAAACTTTATTATGCATCTGGCTTTATAGAGCTTCTGACTCATCACTGCTCTTCTTACTTCTTGGCAACTATTTAAGGAGTAAAGTTTGACCCTTAATCACATGTGGGAAAACAAGGACCTTCAGAGTAAGTGTCTGAGAATTCTGTTACCAGAAGTTCAGAGACACAATCCATGAGGGCTCAGCACTGAGAAGCAGCAGGCACTGTTAGAACTGCCTACAAAGATAAGCCCAGAGGCCCAGTCGAGGGCTGGTAGGTAGCTGCAGGAACAGAAGACAACAGTTATGGCAAGAGAAGGAACCAAAAATGGGAAGACAAACTAAGAAAAAAGATGTGGTCAAGAAAAGGTCTGAAGACAATGCAGAGCAGAAGCAGCTGTGAAGCTACGTGACTGATCTGAGGAAAAGTGGGAAAGTAAATGATGGAAAAGCAGATGCAACATGGTCAGTGCTGAGAGGAATCAAAATCTGGTGGACGTAAGCACAGTCCATCTCAAAGGATGCAAGGATCTTGGTGATAACGGGACTATACTGAAAAGATGCATCAGATTGCTGAACCTCAAGTAATTCTGGAAAAGAATGAGGGGAAGAATGCAAAACGACTTGTGATGTACCAAATCTGTTCTATCTGTAGATCTAGCAGACCTGAGAAGTATTGAGCTGTGCCACCATAACCTCCAAAGCAGCTATCATGACAAGAAAGAATGGAACAGAGGCCTTTGAACTCCTCAGTTTTTCAGAAAAAACCCATCTGATCAAAACTACCAAGAACTATCCCACTGCAGTCAAGGCAAATCTCAATCCCGAGCTCAAAATGAGCCATTCTGCCCCATTATCAGCATCTTCTTTCCAGAGTGTAGAATAAGGAGAAGAACACACCTGAAGTAAGTTTGACAAGGTCACCAAAACAATGTGCCAGGAACTGGAGATTTAACAGCAGTATATTTATCATTTGGTAAGACAGCAAAGCTGTTCATTCTCTAAGTTAGACTTAGTGTTGAATTCAAATCCATTTTGCACCCACAGTTTCAGAAGCCCTAGCAAGGTTTTATCAGCTACTTATAATTTGATTTACATAGCAAACATGTGCTAAAGATTACTGAAAAGGTTTCTCACATTGATAACATTAATGAAAATAATATCCAGGGAGCAAACCAGAATTTTACAATGCAGACTCACATGGATGATAGAATTTCTTTTAATGTACTTAACCAAAGTAAAGCTTGGCAGTACTCCCCTGCCAGAATAAAACTTTATCGCATGAAAGCTGCCCACGTAGCTGAATAGATGGAAATCTTTCATACTAGTTAAATAATATATGCAGCTTCATGCAGAGCAATAAAGTGACTATCATCAGAATTTCATATTGACAATGGAGAAAAAAAGAAGTAATGGGCCTCATTTATTCCTAGTATGGTTTTATTATCTACAGTAAGGTTATACCTTAAAATATAGTTTGGAGGCTTGGGTATGTCAGCTTTAGTCTAACTTCTCCTTTTCAGACTATCTGGGCTTTGATTTGATAACCCATTGTAATTTCATGTACTCAAAAGGACTGCCTTCCAGGTCCTGAGGTCTAAGTGGTAAAGTAACATCAGGAACTATCTAGTCCGAGCGATTTTTGTATTTGGCTTTGAGTTCACGTAACAGCGTTAGCACCATGCACTTTAATAAATCAGGCAGTTCAGCTTAAGTTTATTCCCATACAGCCTTCACAAAAGTTGAGTGGGGACACTCACAACTGAGGAGGCTCTGAATACAATACTCTGTGAAAAAAAATGCACCCTCCTACCTTATTAAGCTAAGTGCCATACCCAGTAACAGAACTGTAGCAATATAAGCCTTAGTGTACTAAGTGCATACAAAAATGAAACTAGATATTTCAGCTGGTACCTGACAGACTATCAGCCATTCATGTCTTCCCAAGAAATGCTAAAAGATCTTTGAAAGGAAGAGTTTCCCACATGAAAAGTTTTTCTTCCTTTCTTATTGAGTGGTGTTTTGGTTTGATTCTTATTTTATTTTATTGCCAGAAGCCTCTCCAGCTTTGTAGAGTGTCTGTTATCCTCGGTAAGAATTCAGACAAAAGGAGCATGCCAAGACTCATGTCTGTAATGATCATGAATACTGGAAAAATGTTCATTTCAGAATTTCCCCGTTTTCATCATGGGGAAGCTGGAAGATAATCTTGAATTACTGCATGTGGTGAAGATAAAATTAGGGATCTCTGCTTCCAAGCAAGCAGTGAAGGAAAAACAATCACAACATCTTGCATGCACATGGCTGGTGTCTAGCTGGCTCTAAAAGAATAGGATGTACTGCAGCCAGGATTTGCAAACACATTGGCATAAATCCCCCTTCCGATTTTTCCACCAAATAGAGACAATACAAAGTAGCATCACAAGCTCTTCTACAGTGTCTGTTATGTTAATGCTTGAATACCCCTCAATCCTTCTCTCTAAACACTTGCCATCTGTACTAACCCCATCTCAGAGGCAGATATGTGGGATATTCCAGGAGTACACACAGTGCTGAAATAAGGTTTCTTTGGACGACAGCTGTGCTACACAGCTCCCTCTCTGAGTCTGATCACAGCTGTAAATGCATTCAAGTGGAGAAGGATGTCTTACTTCAAGGTTTAGCTCCTCTGATGTAATCTTTGGTATAGATGTCCCTGTAGTTTCATGGTTTATTTTATCTTGCATTAATATGTAAGCCAGTAGCCATAAAAAGATACATAGCAATGGAACCAGTCACATAAAACTCGTGGTCATTTGGCTTCATGAAACTAAATAAAGCATGGTCGGACAATTATGAAAGAATCACAGTCAGAGACAGCAAAGCTGGGTATCATCAACTGAAACACATCTGAATAATTTTTGAATTGTGTTATGTTGTAGCAGGTGAGGAGCTATTACACAGATTTATCAGTTCACATTTACCCCTGCTATAACTCAGTTAAAAGAAATGGTGGAACAAAAGGAATAGATATAGTGTATTATGTACTATACTTTTTTATAGCTTTGCTGAGTGAATAAATAATGATAGATAGGTTTTGTTGTCTACTCTGGCACTTATTTTCTTCATTGTACATTTGTATTCATAGCAAATACAGTGATTGTGTTTTAAGACAAAGCAATCATAGAGTTGCACATTAAGTTTTATATCCAGTGTGAAAATTAAAACAACAGCAAACATATCCCAAAGGATATAAACGTTTAGTCATGATCTTATAAGCAAAACAAAAAAATTGACCAATGTTTCTAAACAGAGAATCTGATCTCTGGCAGTGTTCCCAGAGATTTATTCTGTGGGATTAAAGTGCTGAAGCTCAAGATGTAACATTCTTGGACATCCACCCTCTTAGCAATTATGGTCTTCACAGCAAGGACAGAAGAAACAGCATGCAAAAAAAAACCAATGGCTCTCTGGACACTGGAGTTCACAAGTTCAGTGAATTAGTTTAAACTACACTCATTCTGTAGGATTTAGTTGCAGTGTTTAAACAGTCCTCAGCAGGATGCTGAGGAGAACAGCATTCCCCTCTGCCTCTCCACCACATACCTGCTTGTCTCTCATGGCTTGGGCTATGGACACCTGGAAGCAGCAATGTCCTTATTGCTGTAGCTTAATCCAGCACAGACCAACCCTCCGAAGCCCAAGATCTCTGTAAACTTCCCCAGAGAAAGAATAAAGGGTTTTACAACATATTTATATTGTACATACAGCTGAATTTTAATGGTCTCCAACACAATAAAAGTTTGAGCATCCAAATTTAGAAGGTTCGTGGAGCTTAGACAAGGTGTGAGACACTCTGAAGCATCCCTTGGGCAATAACATTTTGCAGAGATTAGATAAGGAATCTTAATACTGCTCTGCTCTCTTTACCAAGGAATAAATCTTGCTCCCAAGAAAGCAGTGGCAAAATTTTCTTTTACCACATGCCACTGGGATCTTGCACCAATCCAACAACCCACATGTCAGCAGAAACTGTATATATTTTGATTTAAACCCAAATATTATACCCAAAGAAAGCAATCTGGCCCATTGCTCTGCTCCACCGTAGAGAAGCCTACTCCTTGTGGCTTCACAAAGAGTGAGGGAGACAGTCAGAGTCCTTTTCACTTCTACAAGGGGAAATGTAAGGACATAGCTATAGTATGTTCATTGATGTAGTTTGCCATAGGGTGCCCTATAATATTGCACAATCGTGTGACTTTTATTGCACAGAGCAGACAAATACTAGCTGTTAAAATATTAGTTCAAAAGTATTAGTAATTAAGCAGGTAATGAAAATTTACTCAGAGCAGTTCTCCTTTGCCACGGCTAAGAGTTCAACCCCCTCCTGCTTTCAGTCCAGTCAAGGGAGGAATGATAGACTTTTTTCTTAAAGTGAATTTAATAGTTCATTGCACGAGATTAAAACAAACTCAGACATTATCATAGGTAGCACTGTATTTTCCTAGGTAAAGCTTTTGTGCTGAGATAAACACACACACCTCTAAAAGCACTACTCCTTAAAAATACACATTTCACCCTGGGATAACTCAAACTAAATTTGAGGTAAGGAAGGTGAAGGTGGGGTTACCAAGGGAGAGGGAAAAGACAATGGAGGGGCTCCCAGGAAAACATTTTTTCCTTTTATCACTCACACACATATACAACGACTCTGCTGCTGAATGACATTCTACTGTTCAAGCAGATAACCTGCAGGTTAGACACATACAACTACATGTTATTACTGTTTAAGCTGCAGTACACTCAGGAATGGACTTTCACCCTAGTGTGCTGACTGGATTACTAACAGAATTTTTTTTTAAAAAAAGTTTTTGTCCCAGTAGACCTTCACAATTCTGTAAAATTACAGAAAGGTCACATCTTGATCGTAAATTGAACCCAACACTTTTCTGGTTTCAAGACACTCAAAGTGTTTTATATTACACCCTTGGGTTCTCTGTAGTTTCTTTCAGTCACAAAAGCATTTGGCAATCACATTATAAACAGTTCAGAAAAATTCAAAATGCAGGGGCATAAATTACTTTAGACACCTCAACCTTTAGAGAGAGAAGCAGAAAGAGGGGAGAAAGAGGTAACATGAATGTGAAATGGGGGACAAAGAAAGAGGAGCAACAACATTTCACTGCCAAACATTTTCTGGCATCCAAGTCAGAAGGAAAGAATGAAAGAGAATTTCTCAGGAGGTTCAGCCTCCCAGAAATCAAACGGCAGCCATTATAGGGAGGGAAATGATCTTAGGCAAAATTTGCCACCTCACCTATAGATGCAAGGAATAGGCGCAAGATACGTTGGAGTGTTGCAATTTAAGCTGATTTTTTCCTTACTCCTGGTGAATTGGATGTGCTAAACTTGTCAGCCAGTTATGCTCTCCATGCGATATGTTCCTGAGAGGTGCACAGGGCGAGGCAGAGAAAGTTCTCAAAGGTGAGACTGGGATGCAGAGGCAGAGATAATGAACAGGATTTTTTTCCAAGAAAACAAAAAAATGTCCAAAAGGCAGCAATAACAAATTCTGACACTCTCAGACCCCAGGATTACATTGATATAGGGAAGTGATCTCTTCATTTTTTCAGCTATGAGCTTGAACATTCAGATTCTCCATGTTTTTGATACAGCTGAGATCAAGATGAGGAATACCTAACAATATGTTTTGTACCTTTTGAACAAAAGTAATAAAGTTACCCATCTTTACTATGAGCACAGAGTTAGTTACAAGCAACATTGTCCACCACTAATACAGAAGAAAGAAAGATGTATGAAAGTTGCTCTGTCTTGGCTACTTTTGATATCCAAATGCTGAAGATGCTGCCTGAGATGATCCAGTTTACATATGTTAGTGAAACAGAGATAGTAATAATATTTCAAAGCAAGTTCCAAACCCAGAAAAGTGAGGCAAACCAACATCTGTGACAGTGGACTGCAGTCCCTCTCCTGTGGTTCTGGACGTGGCAGGAGCAGCAGTTAATTACCAGTACCATTTTGCATCACAGGAATAAGGCCTTCAGAATAGGATCACAAAAGGAAGGATAAATATTTTTAACTGTAAACCAGAACATAAATACATGGCATAACAATATGTTGCTAAACCACTCAGAATGCTTAGTTTGCACACAAGCAGCAAATCTGAGATTAGCAGCCTCCCCTTGGATTTATTATGGAGATCAAAGGCTCAGAAGTCCAAACACAGAGCTTTGAAAAACAGGTTGGTGGATGTGGTGACATTGCACACCGAATTCATGCCAGGACCCTCAACCTTGGCCTGGCTGATCTGCAGGTATGAACACCTTCTCTTAAACCCTGCTGATGGTATCAGGTCCTTTGGATCCAAACAACAGAGGCAGAATACACACACACACACACACGTAGTAGGTGTCTGGACAATAATTTACAGGTGACTGATGAGCAGCACTCATGTAGTTAGACAGCTACGTTGTGACTACTACACTTCCTGCTTTAGTGCTTCACCTGAGAGAGCACTGTCTGAGTTAAGAGAAGCAGCAATTACTCAGCCAGCAGTGGGAAAAGTGGGAAGGAAAGGAAAGAGCAGTGTAACTACTTTACTGAGGACATGAAGAGCTTGGGCAGGGGACTTCCAGATTACACTATGCTGGCCTTTTCAAGGATTAGTGACAACTCGGAGTGTCATTAGTGTTCCTAAGAGCAATAGGAAAACATCTCATCAATATTTGCACAAAGTAGGTTAGGCTTGGCTGTGGTCTGACAGTCAGTACCAATGTATACAGATGTTATGCACTTGATTGCTTCAGACCTCAGCTGATAATTTGTCAAATGGGACCCCAGAAGTGAGGTCAGTCTGACAATAAGGATGCCCAAACCTCACTGCTGTCAAAAGTTTAAGGTCTTGCTTCTTATCTCTCCTCTCCTGCTCCTCTCATCCACTATCCCACAGCCAGCCCCATGACTCTTCTCCTTCCCTTGGACTGTGTCTGTGTACCTTCCCTTTGCTGGGTGAGGTTCCTAATAGGTCAGATGAAAAAAGCATTTCCCAGAGTGGCTGACCAGGCACTACAGCGGACACAAGGTACTGAACAGAATTGTGTTACCAGGACAGACAGGAAAGATGATGGAAAGAAATACAATAACATCCCTTCTCAGTGGCCATGGGAAGTTGTTAGATCAGCTCAAGGCTTATTTCTTTTCACACCTTCAAATACATACTCCCACTACAATGTAAAGATTTGACTTGTTTCACTGAGTTGACAACATTAGAGGGCTCCAGAGCAGGTGATGCCCATGCACAGGTGACAGGGTTTTAAGCAGGTGGAGAAAGGTCAGGAGAGGCCTACTAATCTGTGTGTCTGGGCATGAATTTAACATGCAGTATAAAGAAAGGTACCCTAACTCTAGCAGGCACTAGAGATACATGCAGAGCTAATGGGATAAATTCACATTTCAGATATACAGGTGTACATCTGACTGATCGAGAAGTGCAGGAAAGAGATGAAAGTGGAAATAGCAAAGAGAAAAGCATTACAAAGGCATACATAAATACATACAAAGGGGAAAGTGAAAAGAACATCTGAAAACTAACCTTTGTGTACCATGAAGCTTTTGCCACCAAAGTAAAGTTTTAGGTGCTAATGCCCTGCCCTCCTCCTTCTCCCGATACCAGCACCAGCAGCGTGATGAGCCTGAACAAGGACTGATCCAGCTGAAAACTGAGGCCATCCCTGCTTACTTTTCAGCTGGATCCCTCTTTGAATCTAAGTGACCACATTCACAGCACCAAACTCTGCCATCGCCCTGGACTCCATAAGGCAGGTGTACAAGTCCAGAAGAGCTGTCCAGTTATGGAGCCATGGTTCTCTGCTTTGTTACCAGTTGCCACTGTCTCATTAAGAGATAAGGAGAAAGCTGCATTAAATCCTTTGCTTTTCATTTTCGTTCTGAGCAAACTGTTCTAATTAGGGAGCTGGAGCCAAAGGATGAAATGGAAAGCAGTACATAGGCACAGTGTGCTTACACAGCTGTCTACTCTAGGAAATAAGAAGAAAACAGATGTCCTCCAGAACCTTATCATCTTCTACTTACCTACATGTCAATAACTGAATCTCTTTAAGGCCACAGAGACTTGGAATAAGCAAGGCTAGAGAAAAAAAAGAAAAAAAGTATGCAAATATAAAAGGCCAACAATTTCACTGGTTTTGTGAAACAGGTCTTAAATAAGTACCTTTTACAAGACTTACTGGAGTCTTTAATGACTACAATTAAGGGAGGTACTGTTCTTGCAAAGGGGTATTTTGAGAGACAGGTAGTTACAATGCACAAGAGGTGTCTGAACCACCAGTCCAGAACCACAAACACCATCTCCCTTCATGTAAAACACAACCTCAGCATCTGGTCTCTGATGGCAGCTCATTTACAGAGCAGTAGCTCTGATGTCATAATTACAACATTAACAGGTAGAAAGCTGTTAAAATGTGGAATTAAAATAAATGTGGCTGATACCTAAGGATTATTTCTCAGATGAAATACAAGGGAGAAATATTCATGTTTCAGTAATTATGGTGACATTGTATGAATAGCTTTCCTCAATTAATTACATACATTCTGAACCAAATAAAGGCTTAATGTGGCTGATGGCAGCAAAGCTGAACATGGTCTTTTTTGCCTAAGGAATAATGGTTCTGTTCACATACTTGGCACTTCTGAAAGGAAGATGAATTCTGGCAACCCGATCTGTTTTCCTTAACAGATGTTTCAAAATATGGTAATGAGGTGTGGGTTTCCTAGGCTGTCAGCTGGAATTCAGTAAGCAGGAAACAGGACAAAATGGATCTGACGCAATTAGTCTTTTCACTTTAAACCTTTAAAGACTATGTTAGATTTTATATTAATTTTACAAAACACTGCTTGCAATGAATTATGTAATAGTACATGCACCTCTGCTAATCCAATTTACTCTGAACCTTTCCTTCACTAATTCATAACTGTGTGTGACTGACATCATGTCTATCTGAAGAGTTTCACGGTGGCTCTGGCATCCAGAATGCTACCCTCAAAGGAAAAAAGTAGAACTAAAAAAAATCAGAAAAAACACACTTTCTGTGACATATTCAGTCAAACTCCAGTATGAAAAATGCAACACATTTTTAGATAGCAAACAAAATTCATACTGAACTCTAATCTTAAGTAATTTCTTAAACACAGCTTTATCTTCATACTGATGAAAGCTGTACTAATGAAGGACCAGCTAGAATTACATGTCTAGCAGAGAGATGAAAGAGAATGACTCTCTTCATTAAAAGCTGAATCACGTTTAAATTTTCCACTTACAGTAGTTGCCAAACTCTGGTTTCCTGTATTTTTCTGGAATAACTCTCCTATACATCCCAGTACAGAGGAGCAAACTATATCATGACACTGGATATATTAAATGTTCACATACCTACAGAGTAAACAATTGAGAAACACATCAAAACCTTCATCTTCTGGCATTATTACTAATGTGAATGATAAATTTGTGTGCCAGATGTTATATGTTGGGCATATTTGTTTAGGAGTTAAAATACCCTACACTGAATCCTGGCAACACAGAAAGAAGAGCATTAGTCATTTTTAGCCAGTGTGCCTTGTTAGAAATCCAACAACATTGGTAGCTGTATCAATAACATTATCACTGGCAGAACTCATAGCTTTGCCAGTCACTAGGGCTACCTGCCAATTCTTCTTACAAAGCCCTGAAGAGAAGGGAAAATAAACAACTAGGTTGTTATTTTGACAGTCTGGATTTCCCATACGTGATCACACCACCCAATTTCAGACACAACTGTTCAGACATTTCCATGAAAGAAGTTTAAGAGCCTAATATTCTGCAATTTCAGACAATTCAGGTGTTTGTTCCCTGAGAAACTGCAGCAACTCATGCACTGAAAGAGTAACTTGCAATATGGAAGATTGGTGGGTAAGATTTTATGTCAGAAATATGCTTCTTATTCTTATGCAAATCCTCCCAAAGTTGGCTGAACTATGAAAACAGGAACTACAGCTATGAAAATGCCTGAAACTCTTGTTCTTACTAAGAAAGCTCCATTCTTTCCCTGTCCCTGTCTATGACTGAACTTACCACCAATCACCTGCCCTGAGGAACTCAGAATGCTCCACCAGGGAGAGACAGAGAGCTAAACCTCCTTCATCCCCTTGGTTGGCAGGAGTGCAGGACACTGTAATGGAAGACACCAGCTCTACCTCTTCTTCAGCCACACCTCAGCACGCTGCAGCTGCTGGACTTGAACATGGGGAAAGAGCAAAATTTAACATTGTTGGAGATTTATTTGAGTCTCATTATAAAACTTACTTGTGCTCTCCATCACAATCTCTCAGGCACCCTTTTTTATGTTCTTAAAAGTGCCTGAAGGGTGTTACTGCTCTTGTATTGCAAATAAACTACTGAACATTAGAGATTCAGAGCAGCACCCCCCCAAATGCCAGTTGTGTTGCAGAGCAGAAAGTGAATCCAAGTTTTTGATTTTTTTCTACTTTTCTGCTAGCCTGATGAGAGGTTGGGATAGAAGGAGAGCAGTGACTAGGGCTTAGAAAAAGACTAGGACTAATATCGCTGATAGTTTTTGTCTAGTCAATTCCCACCTGTAAAATGAAAATATGTGTTCTTCATTATCTTTAGGATCTACTGTGAAGATAAATCCATTGAAGAATTTGAAGTCACCAGATGAAAACTATATAAATAAGTTAAACTTGTTCTAATAGACATGTTGATTTTATGGTGAATATGACTTCAGTGAAGTAGGGTTTATTTATATGCTAAAGAGAAATATTTTGCTTTCATTTTGCTTTTTTACTGACTATATAAAAGCACGTGTATGTGCCCATGTATACCTAAGGACAGATGGGGATAACATATACAGTAAATTTAATTATAATAAAAATCAAAACTTTGGTATCAAGCTGGTTGTTTCCCTCAGTCTACCATTAAATAATTCCTTCCACTCCCCACAAAGTTAGACTTGCCCTTATAAAGGAGAATTTGAAAGACAGTGGCAAAATAGGGTTTTTTTTACTGTCTGCTGCTGGCATAAAAACCAGTAAAATGCAGTTTCATT
>NW_008239054.1:4113843-4114794 GCF_000691975.1 Corvus brachyrhynchos | reverse complement strand
AAGCAAGTAGTCAAGCTTCTGTCTTAAGTTTGATGTGTACAATAAATAATGGATAACTGTAAAATACACTGATATATGCCTCATAAGCAGGTCTTTATTTTCTCTGAGTGCTTTAAAAACTATTATATTAGTCCTATTGCTAATTGCAGAGCTTATATACAGTAAGCAATGTTTACATCAGTCTTTGCAAGATGTTGACACCTCACAGCCACTCTCTTTTTCAGACCATGTTAAGTTGTTAATCCCGACCCAGTTTTGGCTGGATAATTTTCTATGCACAAGACCTCAAGCAAGCACAAGACATTAACTACAATAACATCAAAACAGAGCATTGGGAAGCTGAACCAGCACACATTTCAATTCCATCACGTATGCAGGGGTCCTTCTCAAGCAAGGAAGTTCTTAGAAAAAGCATCTCATATTTCAGGGGGAATAAAAAGACTCTTTTTTGGACCTCATAGTCCACCATCTCCTACAATCATTGCAACATTCATGCTGAGCAGGATTGCAAAGCCTTCCTGAAGAAATCAGAAGCAAAGTGGGTTTTCATCACCTCCTTAAACAACAGTCCATTCACTAACAAAATTTGTTCATACTTCGCTGTTACGTAGCATTGAAAAACCCAGCAAAATAAAAGTAAAGCCCCTGGACTTGAGCAATTTCGATAGTTACCATCACAAGACAAACCACAGCAGGACTTGCTCAAGCTCTGAAATCAAGAAATGCTGAAGGCATTAATAATTTACACTGGTGTCACCTTTTTTTTGCTATCCCCATCCATATTTCACACATTCATCAACACTGTGTTGCTTCAGTGGCAGCTGCAAGTTCATGAGAACACTGGAATGAGCTGACCCTGTCGCTCAAAGGCATTCTTTTTTACAGGTCTTTTACTACCAGTCGGGTGTTTCACTTATACTGCTGTGCTCTCCTCTTCAGTATTGCGAGGCT
>NW_008239054.1:4103631-4113784 GCF_000691975.1 Corvus brachyrhynchos | reverse complement strand
TTACCAATAAGTCATTCAAAAATGCTCAGAAGTTTCTTGCACTTGATGATCTGTTATATTTGAGAGACTACTGCCAGCTTGCCCCATGCTGCTGTAGCTATCACAGAGCAGCCTTCTGGTGCCTAGCTCAGTGCGGAGTGGAAATTAAATCCAGATTATTTAGGAAAAGCATTTGATTTTCATAACTAGTGCCACATCACAAGCATCCTAAATTCAGTTTTGTTGATTAATGTGCAAGGTATCATAAAAGTATCACTACCTTGCACTTGGTTTTAGACAAAAGATCTGTTTGCCTCTGCCTGTCTTTAACCTTTCTGCACATCATCACTGGTCCCTGCTGTGTAAAGCAGCACTCTTCAGTTCTCTGTATCCCAAGGGCTGTCAAAGAGATGTATTCTCGTCATTCTTTCTTCAGCTGAAAGTGAGATGTGATCCCTGTATTAGCACACTAACCTTGCAGATGGGCACCCTCCACCACTAAAATACTGATCTGTGCTCTGACAACACCTGCCAGAGGCAGTGCCATGTTATTGCAAATTTCCAGTTAACTGCCCATGGCCATTCCAGTGCCAGAATTTCCATGCTATCACACAAATTTGGTAGGAGCCATAGAGTCAGCATCTGGTCTGCAGGGCTGTCTACCCAGTGCCTTTATGTTATAATACAGCACTACTATTTTTCCTTGAGAAGGATGAACCTCCTGACTCCATGCTCTCTTCTAAAAATTCAGTCCCTTCTCCCAGGTGAATTTTGATTTTTGGCAGTTCTCAGGGACATATCTCACACTTGTTCTAACTTAATTTCATTTAGTGGCAAGTGCCACCTAGTATTGCTCGTCTTAAATACAGTGCCATGCAAGTGTACACAACCCAGACTTTAATATCACAAGGCAAACAAGTGTAAATCTCAGATTCACATACTCATTGTTTCCTATAGCAAACAGACACTATCCCCATTCCACAGATGAATTTGGCAAAAGATTTAACCGTGGCAGTACAGTAGACATTGAGACGTCTTCTGCAGTCTGAAATCTAAGGTTTAAAACGCAATCTAAAATTTACTGTTCTGTTGTTGTCATCCACAGTTCTGTTAAAGACTTCCTTGCATGTGACCATAAATATTAAATGGAGTTCAGTCAGAACATTCATTTCTGATTTCATCTGTGGATTGTAACAACCAGATTTTCATAGGGTTCACAGGCACACATTTGATTTGAATTGCTGCTTTATTCCTCACACCTGCATGCAGAACAGAAAAAGAAAATCGGAAGCTCAGTTACCAAATTTGGCACTGCAGGCCAAGAGGGAACTCTGGTGCAAAGAGAAATGAGAGCAAACCTACAGTCTTTCTTTAAGGGTATGATTCTTGCTGTTTACAATAAGATCTGACAGAGGTATGATCCACTAGTGATTTTCAGTTATAAGCTGCTTTGTTTTTTTTTTTAGAAATCAAGTAAATATTTCATTTCAAGTAACTTGACTCAGAAATAAATTAAAAAA
The DNA here is from genome assembly GCF_000691975.1 of Corvus brachyrhynchos. NCBI lineage: Eukaryota > Metazoa > Chordata > Aves > Passeriformes > Corvidae > Corvus > Corvus brachyrhynchos. The sequence continues at coordinate 4,112,285 of NW_008239054.1, read as the reverse complement.
CATTACAAAACATGCTGCCAACACTTTCCAACAGTGCATTAAATAACATAATTAACATCTGACGCATGCTTTTCATTGACTTCTCATCTTCCCAGTGCAAAGGGGTACCCAGTTTAGAAACAGGTTTTCTTGCTTTAGAGAATAATAATAATAATAATAATAATACAATAGGCATAGAATTCAATATTTATTCATTAGAAAAAGTGGTACCAAAGACATGTGTCTGTATCTGGAGGTGAGAATGATAAGACTGTGATCATTCTCACTTCCTAAGAAAGATCAACCAAGAACGTCTTTCTCCCAAATTCTGTTTCATCCAGCTACATTTCACCCATATTGCCAAACAATGTTACTTAACCAGGGACTAAGGAAACATTGGAAGATGGTCCAATAAGTAATAAGAAAAACCTTTTGGTTTTAAGCAAAGATTTAAAAACATGGAATGAACATTCTCATTCATTACAAGTAAACAAGTAGAAACAGGGAAACAAAAATAATGTAAAACAACTTAAATAACCTTTTTGTTGTTGTTGTTGTTGTTTAGTTGTGAATTTAAATAAATATGGCAAGTAATATACTGTCCATCTGTTGTTTTCAAAAATGTTTGTGTGGCTCTTGGATTTGTTCAGGATAGGGCAAGTTATCCACTTGTATTTAAAAGGAGTGAGAAATTTACATGTATGTAAACAGTTTAGCAGTATGTTAAACAGTATTTTTGAGGCAGGTTCTTGCCCTGGGATGGAGCATCCCAAATGCCTCCAGGGGACCACTGCAAGAGAAAATGGCTGTAATTCTGAATTTGATTTCAAATTCTCAGCAAAGTCAATAGAAAGTACAGACAGTTTTAATTTGCACTTGGCATAGCTTGGACCATTGAAGAATCACATTGAAGCACTGTGTCCTATTTATTCATTTTCAAGAGTTCAGATTTTTGTTCTAGTCTGAATTGCAATGTTGAATTAGATATTGAATTGCTACAAACTAATCAAAAGAGGAATCACCTAATCAGATTACTTGCTAGCTATATATGCTTAATGAAAAGAACAAGGGAAAAAACATGTTGGTTGGGGTTTTTTTTTGGTGATATTACACAAAAGAGAAACTGACTCTCAAAGAGAATTTTCTTAATTAGATTTATTCTGCAGATTAATTTTTTTAAGATGAAGTGACACAAAAATGGGTAGCAAAAATTAAAATTGAAATTTTCAGATATGAATAATTTAGTATTAAGCTTATGTTTGCCCAGCACCTATTTAAGCCCCCTCAATTCACAACTTTCCTGATTCAGTATCCTCAACCTTTCATTTATTAAAAGGGCCCAGAAAACTTCTCATTGCTTAGTCATTCTTCTACTGTCTCCTACTGTGATTCTTAGTAGAGATGCTTCCCTGAACCCAGCAGGATGAAAAGTAACCATAAGAAAAGCAAATTTTAAGGAATATTGCTTCCTGTCATTAATGGTGTGGTAGTAGGATTGTTCAGAAATTGAGAAGTTCTTATCGGGGCTTGAACTGAAAGGAAAGAAAAGGATGGGTGTGTTTGATCAGCAGAGCAGACAAGCTGCAAGTCCTCACTGGGTTCTTCCAGTGGTAGAATTGCCTATCAGCTGAATGATGTTACATGTTCATTCAGTTGTGCCCTCCAGGCTGCTGGTGCTGCACTAGGAAAGAGCTTTCATTGTCCTTTTTCAAGCCCAGGTCCAGGAACACCGTGCCAGTCAGAGCATATTAATCACTGTCTTGAGTAAAACTGACCCAATTTCACAATCCTTGTTCTCTGAAGTACTCTCATTGGCCTCATTATCGCATTGAGACCTTAATATTTCCATCATACACAAAAAATGAAACCACCATGAATTTAGCTGAGATGAAAGGGGAAAAATCCTGTGAGATAAAGTGACTAGACTTATGACCAGCACAGGAATTTATGAATAAGAAGCAAGCTGAATGCATGACTTCTATGTTTTTGACAGATACATAAACACACACATGCTGATGAAATATAAGAGCCCTACTTTGTAATCTTAATTCAGTTTTCAGCCTATAACAACCTGTATTCCTCAATACATTATTTTTTGTAACATCTACAAGTGTAGGCTCAAATATGAGAAAATAATACATTTTGAATACTTACATTCAGCAAGAAAGTCAGGAGTGACAATGCTCTCAGCAAGAAGGGGTCACAGTCATTACACCATGAATGCATCTGTCATCCTGACATCTAGCTATGCTTACTTACTTACATCTTTATGGAATGGTCCAGAAATATCCCTTTTCTTCCATACTACTGATCTTTTCTCAGAATAAGCCTGCATTATTATTATATGAGAAATATAACAAAAGGACAGCATGACAAGCATTGCTGTTATAGGATGTTACTTGTGGTATAGTTTCATTATATCTCATGGTCTTTTAATTCAAGTGACTCTTCATATATTTAAAAGTAAGAAGAGATGTACTCTGAAGCTATACCCAAATAGCTGTATTTTGATTTGAACTGAGCAGTAAGCAGAATTTCTGTTCAGCAACAGCACCGTTTTGAGATAAAAGCCAATCCCACACCATTTTAATTGAAAGAAGAGCTGCAATACCTTGCTTCAGAAACACCGAGGTCTTGCCCAAACTTGGAGGCAAAGGTGCAAATGGCAATGATCAAGGAAAATAACACCATTAAAATACTTCCAGGTTTCAGAACTGTCTAATCTGGAATGCATATGAAGTTTCATGAATATAGGCATAACAGGATCGTCTAAACCATTTTAGCTGATTTATCCCTGACAGAAAACTAAGACCTGGGGATTAGTACTTTCTGAATATGAAGTTAAAATGCCCTATAAACTTATCTGGAATGTGAGCTTCAAAACTGAGTAAGAAATGTTTGACTTTATGTCTTTCCCAATAGTATATTTACAGGCTGTTTTATCTTGCAAGCCTGAATGCATAGCTCATGAGAAGAAAGAAAAGTACAGTTTTAGAGCAAAGGCAAATTATTCTATGTTTATTTCTTTTAGTTACATGAGACTAAACCAGACTTAACTCCTCGACTTTGATGGAATTATTTACATCCTCTTGTAAAGCAGAGGATCTCTTACAAGCAGAATTTGATACTCCATTACTTTTAAGACTATTCCCAGAAGCAGATACATGAGAATGATCATTAAGACAAAATCCATTATCAGGGATATTAGACATAATTTTTCTAGGAGTGGGAAAAAACATTGATATCTCAAATACTAGGCACTTTAAATTAGATACATTAATATTTATTCAATTGCTTCAAAAATGTAAACATCAGCAATTACTTAGGAAGTGCTGTAGCCATATAGGCCAAACCATTTGAGCCAGGTGAACAGAGCTGTTCCCTCAATAGTGCTGATCAGACAAGTTACTGCCTTAGAATCATGATTCCCAAAGGGATTACAGTATTGATGATGACAAAAACCTCTGCAAGCAGCTATGATTCAATGCCTTCAGAGTGCTATGATATTTTCTATGGATCCATGTTTGGGATTCTCACACTGCAGCTGTGCAAAGCCCCCAGGCCTCGGAGAACCAGTCCAGCCTCCAGATGAGAGCTTGGTGAGACCTGCACTTGAGCCCTGCCAAACGCTTCAGCTGGAGGGAGGCTCATCGCAAAGCTCAATCCTCAAACTCTGCCTCCAATTAATTTATGGGTTAAGAGACTCACCAGGCAATTCCCCCTGGGACACTGTTCTTGCATTTGTCTCATTTACCATACACTACTGCAAGTCCCCAGGGCTCTGGTTTAAAACACCTCTTTAAATATATCCCCTATGTTTTTCTCCTTCCATTTTGCCCACTCTTCACTAGGTTACAATCAGATTTTAGCCCAAATCCTTCGAGGAGACTCTTCATCAACCCACTCATTTATACCTTCCACTCATCTAGGAACCACAGAATGTTTGCTCCTGCATGTAAGAAAACTGTAAAATTTTGAGGTTTACACTGCACCTCACAACCTCTGTGCAATGAATCCCAAGGGGAAAGCTGGGAGCGGTTTGCAAAATCCTCACCAGCAAAAAAAACCCACTGCAGGATCTTGCCATGCTCCTGGCGTGAGGAGCCCCACAACAGTCTACAAATACCTCCTCTGTGATGAGAATTTCACCACATCTTCTGCCATATAACTTAGAGGAACTCCAGGAGGACGCTTCTGTCAGCCCATTCCTCTGAATGGGAATAGCTGTAGTAAAAATGGGTAGGAAACCTCATGTTGGACTCTACAAGTATCCATCAGCCTTAAGCTTTGCTATCAGTGGCACAGTGCATTGGAGAGAAATACTGGTGAGGAATAAGGGAGTGAAAGCAGGTGACATTTGCTTTATGTTTTCTCTAAAAATAACGATAAACCCTGGAGCTATTAAACTCCACAGAGATAAATAGCTTTATGAAGTATGAGTAACAGTTGAATCTTTAAGGCAGGAAGAATGTTAAATGACCTCCTGGGTAATATTTCTGGCATTAGTTTTCCTTATTCTAGAGGTCCAGTGAATCTCAAGAAAACTTTTATAGCTCCCTGATTTTCTTCCAGTCTTACACTGTCCCTTTTACTTTCATAAAGTTAACAGCTACCACCATGCAGAGCTTGAAGGAGGACTCTCAGGAGGCTGTCAACACCATCTTATAACTACACAGAAAATCAGTTATATGGGGTGTCACAGGGTGCTTCTGAAGAAACTGGAACCGGACTAGGAGTAAAGTATGCTAAAGGCATGATTTTCCAATGATGATGCAATTATTTGTCTCAAAAATTAAGACTTTGGTTAACAAAAGGTAATTACCATAGATAGAATACAAGAACAGATGTTAAATTATCTGTGATTCATACCAAGATCCTACTATTTTCTATTTAAAGCTATATGCTCCACTTTTAAGTCTGTCACCATGGAATTTGCTTTGGCCGATTCAGCAAAAGGACTTTAGTGAAAACAGTAGCGGTTAATTAAGGGGAACTGCCAAATAACTGGAAGCAAAGCCTGAAAGCCCATGCTTGCTAACTGTTAATCAAAGTCTGCTAGAGCAAGCTCTGAAACTGAGCTGCCTTCTGCCATGCTTAGGGACAAGAGTCAGAAAGCAGAAGCTATTTTTTTTTTCCAAATATTTCTGACTGCATGCACAGGTAGGAGAGACAGGAAGGAAATGAGACATGATGAAGTGCTGACACAACACAGACAAAGCCCCTGGCCCTGTGATGAATGCCTTCATGCCTGCAGGACAACAGAACATGACCTTCCAGCTTTGTTTCCCATCCAGCTCTTTGAGGAAGCTACAGGGCAGAACATATGTGTAGAGGGAGTGCAGTGTCTGCACAGCACCTCAGAGAATTCCTGATTCCCTGGTCCATAGATCTTCAGGAGTCTAGCACTGTAATATTGATTTCTCATTGCTGTTTTAATTCTGCTACTTGTCTTCTTTCTACTGAACTCTGAGAAATCCTAAGCATGTTTAACTGTGACTGCTCCAAAGACCTTTGTGAGAAGGTGAAGGTAAATGATAAAGTCATTGAAAAGATCAGACATGAAAAATATCTTCTGCAAAACTAACTGACAGCTTGAGACAGTGAACATCGTTTAAGAAAAAAAGATGCACGATCAGATAGAGTATAATTTAAAAGTTTTTCTGTGACAGCTGTTCTAATATTACAAGAATATGAACAATAATGAAGATGACCTGCCTGATGACACCTTTGAGAGAAAGGAATGACTAGACACATGAAGATAATTGTTATTTCCCTTCTGTATACCTCTTACTTCCTCTTTGCCTTGGTCTGGATCATAGATTGACACTGACCACTGAAGAATATCAGAGTATGAAATGGCTTAACTGCCAGGGCCTTTCTGATGATGCTACATATCCCATCCAAAGCAACACTTGAGCCTAAGTCTGTTTTTTCAATTATATGTGTTTAAGAGTATAGTTACAGGCTTCATTTTTTTTTTTTTTTTTTTTTTCTTTTTAGGTTTCTGTTCTGCACGTCTAAGATACAGATAAAATTATACCTTCCTGCAAACAGGCAGGAAATGTAGGCATGCTTTCATAATTATCAGAATTCTGTAGAATTGCACTGGCGTGCTGTTACATGCACAGGTAACATTTTTTTTTTTTTTTTTTTTTATTCTGTTTAGGTTTCTGGTTCTGCACGTCTAAGATACAGATAAAATTATACCTTCCTGCAAACAGGCAGGAAATGTAGGCATGCTTTCATAATTATCAGAATTCTGTAGAATTGCACTGGCGTGCTGTTACATGCACAGGTAACACAATCATGTTATGGGTAAAATCATAAACACGTAGGGGCCATATATGTGCAAGAGGGTATTGAAAAAAATGAAGCTATTAGAGGATATGGTTCTGTCAGACAGAAATAGGACTGTCTTCTACCTTTGCTTAAGTGCTAGCCTACTCAAAGGATAGAAAAAAAGATAAAACTAAAGCATAACACATCTTGCTAAATGCACTCTTTATTGCATACTCATTTGTATTTTTGACATAGATAAAGAACCATGCTGCCGAAAGCCTGTCCATCTTTCTGACTTTATTAGTGATTTAATGGAACATACTAACCCTGCTTGGACACCTTGCATTACTCATCTGTGCCACAAGTACCCTGCTTATTTGCTTGAAAAAACCACAAAATGCTTAAGACCCACTGTAACAGCCACCCCAAATTAAAATATTTATGTATTTGGAATAGTTTCAAATATTTTGTTGTCTAGTTTCTGAGTTTACTTCTGACTTGGGGACTAAAATAAGAATAGATAGAGATCATGAACATATTCATCCACAGAGAAAGGCCACACACATCTGTGATCAGAGCAGAAAACACGTCTCTTGTCTTGTCACTGCCCAGGCAGCACAATAAGAGCACCTGGTGACAAGGATTATTAGAAAGTCCTGTAACAGTTGAGCAGTTCAGAGAGATCAGAAGGACATGTAGAACTAATGAAGATAACTTTTACACCTAGCACTCTGGTTTGCTACCTTGCTTTGATCTAGTTGTGCTTTGCTGCAAAAATACCTGGGAGACAGTGAGCCTCAGGCTGCTACCCAAATGGGAATCCACTGGAGGGACAGTCCCAGCTGATGAAATGCTACACCACACACAGCACATGCTTGCTTTTGTCTCATAGAGGTATCAGGAAATCTGAGTTAATGAGGGTGGAGGAGGGGTACAGAACAGATATTAACTGTTAAGTGCTTGCTTAACTGCTCCAAATAGATAAGGTTCTGAGGCCTGGGGAAGTGGAAGTGAAGTAGGACCATGGCAGGACAGCTGCTTGAATCAGCAGCCTTTCCGTCTCTCTAGGTATGTATGGAGACACATGGCATCTTCCAGCCGCCACTTCTTGTGTGAGCATCAAGCATCAGCATCTTTATTCTGCTTGCATAATCTGTAAGCAGCTTTCAATCAAATGAAAAATAGCATCAATTACAGGTATTAACGTGACAAAATTTATTTGAAAATCTCCAATGGTAGGAAGTGGTGAGGGATGAAGAAAAGGATGTGACACATCATCATTCTCACCCCTTCTATGTGTTTGCATTTCAGTACCTTTAAAATTAATTTAAAATTAAAAATTCCCAGTCATATCACAAGGGAATTTCAGCCACATACTGTGTCTGGGAGACTAAAATTACTAAAGACAGCAAGACCAATTCAAGTACATGTCTCTTAATACAGAAAGGATATTTGAAGAGCCTTTTATCACTTATGTGTTTTATTATTTATGAGGCCATCTGCAGCCAGTCAGTTCACCTAAGCCTGGTCACAGCTGAGAGCCCCTTTTTTGTTGTTGTTTGTGCTGTTTCTGACATGGAACCTGCCTCTTAAAATAACATGATATGAAATGCACTACTCACTCACAGCTGCACCTTCTTTTCCACAGTAGCCATATGATTGTTTTATGTTAATGTGACCAAGGTATGCAGGAGGTTGCTTGTTACCACCCTAATAAAAAGCATCTAATGTACAGACAATTCATATTGATGGGCTAACAAAACTAGTGTACTTACACTGATTTTTTTCAGTTGTTGCAATCTTTCTGGACCTTTTATCATTTAAATATCTTTCAATGGCAGGAAGGCCTGCTGAATAAAATACCCGAGAAATGTATTTTAGAGACATATTAAAATATACCAGAGCACATTTTTCTAAATCAAGATCAAAGTCAGTCTTCTCCTATTTAGTCTCACATCTTTCACATACACCCAGCAATTCATAGTCTCTGTGAAGTCTCTCTTTCCTCACACCTCATTAGGTCAGGCCTGAATGTTCCATTTGTGGACAGAAAAGCTGCCATTCCCCAAAGGAGGAAGAATTAGTGAGTATCTTTTTCCGTCTGCTTTGTGAGAAGTTACTCCTTGGAAAACATGGAAAGAAGGGTGAGTATTGGACCACGATAACCACCACAGGTAAGTCACTTCTAATTTTCTGGGGACAGCACATCTCAGGTTACTGTAGCTATCATTGCTTATCTCAAAGTTGCATTTACAACCCCCATCTGCAGCTGAGGATCTGTTGGGGTTTTAGGAGCTCTCCTGGTTTTTCTTCTGTTAAAGGAATTTTGCCCATACATGTTGCTGGGGGAGCAAATGGCTGGGTACTTAAGAAAAACAAAAGAGCTGCCTATAGAG
>NW_008239054.1:4076565-4103270 GCF_000691975.1 Corvus brachyrhynchos | reverse complement strand
CGCCCCTGCCGGCTGCGAGCGGAACTGCACCCGAGGGGAAAGGGCCTGACAGCCGAGAAGGCTGGCACTGGGTTTGTGATTGTTTGCTGTCACTGCCGTAGTTATTGCTGTTTGTCTGACTGGTTATACACACATAGATATATAATAGTAAAGAACTGTTATTCCTATTTCCCACATCTTTGCCTAAATAGCCCCTTGATTTCAAAATTATAATAACTCAGAGGGAAGGGGGTTTCATCTGCCATTCCAAGGGAGGCTTCTGCCTTCCTTAGCAGACACCTGTCTTTCAAACCAAGACAGGATCTTATTTCCGTCACCAGCTCCAAACAGGACAATAATTAGTAGCCAAAGACAAGCCAAAGACAATTACAAAATAGGAAGTTTTAAAAGTGACTTTGAACCTCCAAAATGCAGCAAGGCTGTATTTTCACACTTTTCCCTGTGATCATGAAGACTATCAAGTTTCTTCTACTGGCTTCTCACAAGAACTATAGATTTAAGAAAAAACTACAACTATATGCCTTGCAGCAAAACCTCCCAGAAATGACAGCACCATTTAATCACTAAAGGTTTGGGTATGAGGGATGAACAAGTCATGCCCTGTGACTGTGACCATACAAATAGAAAACACTGTGCAGAAAATTTATTCAGTGTTCAAAGTGGTACATCAGATATGCAGATCTGGTGGATTGAAGAAAAAATAGCAGTAACCCGTTATCTGTATAAGTGGCCAGCACTTCCAAGGCATTTTCTGAAGAGCCACAGCATTTCCACAGCTTCTAGAGGGGATCTCACATCTGCTGGAGGCATTTCTCTGACTAGACACGTCATTTTTTCAGGCTCAATAAAGCCAAATGCTAGCTTAGGTAAGGCTTTTTCATACAGATATTTCTTTTATTATTGTTGGTTTTGTTTTTTCTGACAGACTTCTTGAATACTCTAGCAAGTAGCATCCTGTTATCTTTTCCTAACATCTAAAAGTTGACATTTCAGGCTGGACATAGAAAAATTAACTGTGCTACTGTCTAAAACATTATTTTGTCCTAAGGAAAATTACACTGGGCAAGAGATCAGAACATATGAGGGCATTTCTCTCCCAGAATCTTCTAGATGCATTTACAAAATTTAAGGCTGAAGAACTAATGCAACATGTCAGATCTAATTTAGAAAGTTCAATATCTAAAATGTTATTTTTTTACCATTTCTCAGATGTTCTGTAGCTCAAGTGCATTCAGAGAGAATGGTCTTTGCTAATGTTATCTCCTAACTGAAGTTACCATGTCAATCCAAATTATCATCATTTTACACTTAAACTATTAATCACAAATAACAAAGCAGGACCTTCTGCTTGGTTCACTAGATTGGCAACTTCAGATATGTCCTTGCAATAAAGTATGAGCAGAAGAAGCTTGTCTTTCCAAAATGCATTCAGACACCTTGCTCTGTGTCAGCACTGGTAAAATAAGACATAAGAGTAAAGTATTTATGCAACCTATCATCTATTCTCTCCATATGAAGTACACAGGTTCCTTGTCATGTCTCCTCTGGAATAAATGAACTTCTACCAATTCCTTGTAAAATTATTCCACAACATATTGGTTTTTGAAGTTCCTGAGCTTCTTCCTCAGTTCCTTCCACCCCAAACCCCAGACAACTATATTTTAAATCTGAAGCCATATTCTTCCAAATTTGCACCAAGAGACAGCAGCAGGTAAAATTCATGAATGTATTTTATCTCCTCGTATTCCTTTGTTGGCCTGTTTCTTACTTCAAAAGTTGCCTTCAGGTGAATCAGCAAGCATCTTGTGGGAAACTGAGATCTGCATCTTGTAAATAAAAGAAGAATCTGGTTCCATGCCTGCATCCATGCATCTTTCCTCCTTATATAATCCAAATATTAATATAAACCTTTATAGGTAGGCAATAAGCACGTGGAGGTGCTAATACACTCGCATTTTTCTTGCTGAGCAAGGCCCTGTGTACTCCAGAGGAGAGGGGTTTTGGATGTTGTTGGTCAATCATCATATTCTGAGCTTGACAGAAATTAAAGTTTGAGGTTAGTCAATGAATATTCCTGAATAGTACAGTCAGCGTATATAGTGGTTGCTCTTTATCATCTCCATATTATCTTTTTTATTTTTATCTCCTACTTTGCCCTCTGCTAGGGCAACTGACAGCCAAAAAAGTGAACAACTACCCTCCAGGAGCTGAAGACTCAACATACTAAAGGGATGAACTGAGTCAGTTGTAATTTCAAGTGTTTCAGTCTGTTATATACCAAAGTATACATGAATATATGAAGCTTATACTTTACCCTACTTTTTTTTCCCACTGGTCCTGCTGTCCCCTCAATAACATCTCTTCTATAGTCAAGCAGGTTGCAGTACTTCTGTACTGAATGAATTTCACTACTCCTTCAATTAGCAGCTAGTGCTTTAAAATACACTAGTTTTTTAAAAAAATGTTTGGTGTTGTTATTTTGCAGCTCTCCTTTTTAAAAACACCTCTCCTCTGCAATTTCTACCTGCACCTGCAGGTGATAACTTTTATTCATTACCAGACAAACAAATTTAGGCATTAATCCCACAGGAAGTACCATAAAATTGGTTTCAGCCTGCCTTTAAATTTCCTTGCTATTTACCTCAGCTAAATCCATGAACCAATCTCCAGCTTTGCCGCTTTGCTTCCTCAACTCATGTATTAATGATATGTCAAAATCTAAAGCTCCCTGAAGAAAAGAGGTTGCCATGGGATACTGAGCGCTTAGGAGCAAAGAGTAGAAAGATGTATCCTGCTAAGAAAGGCTCCAAAGACCTTGCTGTGTCAGGCAGTATTGCTTTTTATCTCTTTAGATGAAACAAAATCACTGCTGTGGGAGGCACTGGGCATCTGTCAGCCTTGATTGCACCATCACACTGACCATTTCAACAGGACTATAGGAATCCATTAGTTGAATGGAAAGACCTCCAGTTCCTCAAAAGCTCTGACTATGCTGCATGGTATTGGAGCTGCTCTCTGGCAACAAAGACAAAGAATTTTTCCTCAACAATACCTGTCTGTAATTACCCTCTTCCCTCTTAGCTTTTTAAACAACTCCAAACCCATATGCAAAGAATTTGTGCGCTACAGATTAGTGATGCTTATGAGGAAGAAAAGGAGAATAAAATGTGAATGTTTTGCGTGGGGCTAGCTAGCTGGTGAACATCATTTATTCAGAAGTAAAGATGACTTTTGAAAAAGACAAGAGAAAAAGAAGAGGTGAAGACTAGAAGATGTGATTCCTGAAGCACAGTTTCCAAGAGAGAGCATATCTTCTGCAAGAAGTGTGTGCTTAGTGAGAAGAATAGAAGTCTGAATTGTCTGAAGGGCTAACAAGAGAGGATGCATTTGTGACAAGTTCTCTGTGTGCATCAAAGACCTTGGCCACTGATGTACTTAGCACCATAGAATCATAGAGTTGTCAAGGTTGGAAGAGACCTTTAAGATCATCAAGTCCAACTTTCACCCAGCACTATCACTGTGCCCCCTAAATCACTAAACCACATCACCCACTGCCAGATCCAAGCACCTCTTAAACACCTCCAGGAATGTGACTCCACCACATCCCTAGGAAGCCTATTCCAATGCCTGACCACCCTAATGGTGATTTTTTTTTTTTTTCCTAATATCTAATCTGAATCTCCCCTGTCTCAGCTTAAGGCCATTTCCTCTTGTCCTCTCACTGCAGTCAAGGCAGAAGAGACTGGCCCAACCTCACTCCTTTCAGGGAGTTGTAAAGAGCAATGAGATCTCCCCTGAGCCTCCTCTTCTGAGACTAAATAAACCCAGCTCCCTCAGCTGTTCCCCATAAAACATCCTCTAGTCCCCTCATGAGCCTTGTGGCCCTTTGCTGGACATGCTCCAGGTCCTCAAAGTCCTTTTTAAAGTGAGGGGCCCAGAACTGAATGCAGTACTCGAGGTGCGGCCTCACCAGTGCTGAGTACAGGGGTATGGTCACTTCCCTGGTCCTGCTGACCGCACTATTTTTGATACAGGCCAGGATGCCATTGGCCTTTTGGCCACCTGGGCACACTGCTGGCTCATATTGAGCTGAATATCAACCAGCATGCCCAGATCCCTTTCTGCCAAACAGCTCTCAAGCCCCTCTTCCCCCAGCCTGTAGAAGCATTTATATATTCCCATGGCAATGTAGTCACACTAAAATCTTTAAAATTTCACTTTCTCTGAACACAAATTGCTGCCACAGAGCAATAGTACATACCCAGAAGGGGCTTCTGACACAATCTTTAGTAACAAGCAAGTTGACAGAAATGCAGTTCTGCCTGAGAATTATTCACAGAAGTTGAATTTAAGTAAAAATTTACACCCTTTTCTTTTCCATCTCTTGTAGCAAAGTTACTCTTTGTGAGGGTAGCTATAAAGATTTGATTGCAAATGTTGTGCAGAGTGTGTTCATTGTTTCAAAAACCTACCTAAGGAGACAATATTCAACCAGTAAAACCAATTGTGCATTTACATGTCTCATGTTTCTAACTCATTTCTTTGAAGGAAAATGTAACAAAATTTTACCTCTGGATCATCAATGATGTTCAATTGACACGCAGATGATATTGGAGATTTCCATGCACTGCTACCTACAGAGTCTACAGCTATCTACACGCTCAGCCAACATACAGGCTCAGGTCTTCTTCTTTTGCAGTCATTTACGCAGAGGGGAGTGAGGCAAAATGATGCTCAGGGAACAGCAAATTCTCTAAGAACAAGTGCAGTGTATCTGCTTCACCAGTCAGTGACTGGTGGAGGTAAGAGAAGTTTCCCTATCACAATGGGTCACAGCTGAAGACCATGCTGGATTCTGTCAGCAGGATCTATTTTATATCATGAGCATCCAATGCTAACAAGAAAAGAAGCAACAAAATACTCATTTTAGTTGCATGCTACAGATAACATTTTACAGTAGAACAAGGAATATGGCATTATTTACCTCCAACACAACAAAATCCCAATGAATATATGACTAAAACATGCTTCAGCTCCCTTGCAGAGTATAGAGAGCAAAGAGCAATGCAGCAGAGAGCTACCTAGATTACCACTTACTTACCCAAATACAGATATCTTCAACCACTCAGCCCTTTCTGTTGGAGACTGGCCCTTGGAAATACAAAACCCATCCTTTGAGCCTGCACTGAAAGAGACACTCTCATTTATTTTAATATAACCTCTGCTAAACACAGAAAGTTGGAGCAGCTGCAGTTTTAGTTCCTGCTATAGGGTTGCTGTCAGCTTGTTGGTGTATGACATATTCAGGCTTGACTTCTCAAGGATATGGGGAACCATTTCCATTTTGCATTTAAATAAATAACCCAGGATGGACATTAAAACTTGTTAAACCCCTAGCTTTAAACTATTACTGAGCCTCATCAAGGTTGTCTTTGTACCTCAGCTCAAGGATGACCTCAAATTGCCTATGAGAAAGCTAAAACTACCTTACTCTTGCCCCCACTGTCATAATAAAGCAACACCTCCGCCATCTAAATTTAATGCAGTGTAAAGACATGCCTTTTCTTCAGTGAAGACATGGCCTGAGGCTGCTGCTTCTTCTTTCTCTGTGTGTGGGAGAATGGATGTCTTTTGAACTTCCTGAAGTCAGCAAGATCCCCATGGTATTATCATGTTTATTTTAGAAAAGGCCTATTGTTCTGGAGACTAAGACCATTTCTGAGGCTATTTTGAAACTGCTCTTTGAAACTGTTAATTGTTCTAACCTTCAATTTTAGGGACATCAGAGGAGAAGTGATTAAAGATCCATTTCCCCAAACAGAGACACTATTTTTATTCATTTCTTATGCCCTATCTGGCTATTTATTGCCCTTATTGTTTCTTTTGATTGTTGCTAGGGAGAAGGAGATTAAAACTCAATGTGCAGCACAGCTCATTCTAGGGTATAATTTTTTCTGGTATTTAAAATAATATATGCTAGATAATAGATATAAATTACTGTGTTGAGCTTAAAAGAGGATATTATTGTGCCATATTTAGTTTTATTTTTTCCTAGTCTTCAAAAAAATGTTTCCTGAGGGATGCACAGGAAGAAGACAGATATGATAAATGCAAACAGATTTCCTCTGTGAATGCAAGAGGAGAAATATAAGCCCCCAAACAACTGCCGGTTTTCCTCTACAGAAGTTCCTCTCTAGACACTTTAATTATATTTTTTGTTACTGAAATATGTGCTGTCATGCATTATTTGGATCATACGACATAATTCTATGAATAAAAATAATTTCCTAGTATAGCTATATTAGTGATTCACCTGTAAAATATGGACAAATATCCCCTACTTGGTGGTCAGCTACATTGGGCAAGGCAAAACCCAGAGTCTCTCTTGGAACAAGTAGAAAGTTGGCTAATCATCGTGGTTTGCTTTAGGTCTCTATCTTTTTTCTGAAGACATTGATTTCTTCGAGAAGGTTGGTTTTTCCAAACATGATCAGCAGGGAAGCAACAGATTCTGGGTAGACCACATGAGGCATCAGCTTCACTGATAAAGGTCATTTCATGAAACTGAAGCAAGTGGTTGAGGAGAAGGGCTTCCATATGAGCACTGCTAATCTGAGCTCAGATTCCTCCCAAGAAGAAGGAATGATTTGCCCACTTCTGAGGCTATCTGGACCGGATTTGTGGAGGGAGAACTGTTGTGTGAATATCTGCACAGCTAAAGCCAGGGCTGTAGGAATGGCTGTGCCACCCATAATGCACCACTTGGCTGGTGATATTTTTCAGTTGAAGTGAAAGAAGAGGGAACAAGTTTTATCAAGCAGGAAGAAAAAATTCTTTCAAGGTGACTGACAGATTTTTAAAGCTCCTGAAACCTGGGAATGAGTAGAAACTTGTGAGTGAGTTTGGACAAAGTATTTATATTCTCTTTAGAAACAATATCCAAAACAAGGTAGTTGATTCCTGTTGCTGACATTTGTCCAGAAGAATTCAGAGGAATTTCTCTGGTGAGTTGAAAGAGAAAACATGCCTGTGGTCACAACCTCCTCTTACCTCCTCAGGCTCAGTTTCTACAGCTGACTGCCTTTGGGCACATGCCTATGTGCTGCTCACATAGTTTTAACAGTGTCCCATGAGAAGGGGAACTTGGTAAGAGCAAGGTTTCATTCCCAGCACTACCAAAGAGTTTCTTGTGAGCCCTGGAGCATCTCATTTCATCTGCACTGTTCAATTCGTTCAAAAATAAATATATAGCACTTACCTATTCTGCTGTAAACTATATATATATAAAAAAAAAAAAAGTACATGTATCACTCATATGTTGCACTAATAAGCATCACACAGAAGCATCCCTAAATATTCACAGTGAACAACAGAGAGTCAGATCAAAGCGTTTGGCTATCTTACATGAACTTTGGATCTTTCTCTCACAGGTATTACCGTATGCCTCAATTGTACAACCAGAACTTGTGAAAGTTGAACATTAGTTACCAGTGTCACTGATTTAGGGGGAAAAAAAAGCCCAAAAAAACCAAACTTGAAAGAGCTTTGAAAGACTCCAGTTTGGACCTCATGACTTAGCCTGTGATAGTTCCAGTCTGTGACTGTTGCAGTGGACATCTTCTGGTTACCCAGAACTCTCAAGTTATATTCAGAGTGGTCTAATTGGCAAACACTGGAAATAGTGGGAAAGCTCTTTTTATAATAGAACCTTAATTCACCAGTTTCTCTCAAGATCAATGACCTTAGGAATTACAGATATATTTTAAAAGAAGTTACAAGACCCAGTGGTAATGGATGCGAGACAGAGTTATGTAAAATACTAACTCAGCTGCTTTCCTCATGAATCCTTTAAAATCTGTGATCCCTGAAATTGAGTATTTATAGATATTATGAAGTGTTTTATTTACCGGTGCAGTTTGCATCCTCTGTCAAACAAAAATAAAAGATTCCCAGAGTTCATAAACTTGTCAAATGCAAGACCTGGCATAGATATACGTGACTTTCTTCTGACTAACAGGTTCCAGAGAACTTTCATTTCTGAGAACACATTTTCCCCCAGCTTTCTATCTGCTCTTGTATGTAGGTGCATGCTACTCTGACTACTTTTGTTGATATAAAGCCTAAGATATAATATAGCAACAAGAAGTTCAACCTCAGTATGTATTACAGGGTGGAAGATGCTTCCTTTGAAGTAACTTTAGTTTTATAAACATAAACATTAGGAAGCTGAAAAAAATGGGGAACAAAGTGAAAATAATGATCCTGCAGAGGTCAAGTGATAGAAAGCTGAAAACGTGACTGACTGCACAGCTCCAAAAGAAAAGCAACTCAAGACACAAAAAAAGAGGAAAAAGCTCGAGAGACGGTAGCTACTTGAGAGTCAAGATTTAAATTAAAACAAGACATGTTGTAGGAGGCAGGTGAACTGAGCTGACATTTTAGGGAATTAAACAAAGCCTTAAAAATGGAAATAGGGAATAAAAAGGTAAGGCAAAAGTATTGTTTAAAAACAGTTTTGAAAGAAAAAGAAGAAAGCACATAAGGTGAACTTTTAGCAGATTTGAAGATCAGCTATCAAGGGAAAAATGAAAATACTAACATTTAAGGAGATGATGAAGGCTACAAAAAATGACTCCCAAATACTATGGACAATGTTAAAAGTCATTAGAAAAATGAAAAGGTCTTTCCTGAAGATGTGAAATGAAAATATCACTATACTACAGTAGCACCTTATGTAAACAAATGGTTAGGGTGAAGTATAACAACTGCATCAGCTATACCATTTCACCATTTTCAGATGAACTATTTCCATGTTCAGATATTACCCCAAGTTGGGACAAAACCAAAGAGTGCAGAACTCTGACTAGTGTACAGGTGTGTCACTGCCACTTCCCAGAAGGAAGACTTAGGGAAATATTTGCAACTAAAATCTCCCCAAATCACAGAATATGTTGAATTGGAAGGGATCCACAAGGATCCTCAAAGTCTGACTCCTGCCCCTGCACAGGACACCCCAAGAGCCACACCATGTGCCTGAGAGTGTTGTCCAAATGCTTCTTGAACTCTGTCAGGTTGGTGCTGTGACCACTCCCCTGGGGAGCCTGTACCAGTGCCCAGCCACCCTCTGGGTGGAGAACCTTCTTCCTGATATCCAGCCTAAACCTCCCCTGACACAGCTTCAGGCCATTCCCTCGGGTCCTGTCACTGGTCAGCACAGAGAAGAGATCAGTGCCTGCCCCTCCTGTTCACCTCACAAGGAAGTTGTAGACTGCAGTAGGGTCTCCCCTCAGTCTCCTCCAGGATGAACGGACCAAGTGACCTCAGCTGCTCCTCATTCAGCTTCCCCTCAAGGCCCTTCACCATCCTTGTGGGTCTCCTTTGGATGCTCTCCAATAGTTTAATGTCTTTCTTATATTGTGGCACCCAAAACTGCCCCCAGCACTCGAGGTGAGGCTGCCCCAGTGCAGAGCAGAGCGGGACAATCCCCTCCCTTGCCCAGCTGCTGATGCTGTGCCTGATGCCCCCCAGGACACACTTGGCCCTCCTGGCTGCCAGGGCACTGCTGACTCATGGTCACCTTTCCACTGACCAGGACTCCCAGGTCCCTTTCCATGGCACTGCTTTCCAGCATCTCCTTCCCCAGTCTGTCTGTACATCCAGGGTTGTGTCCAGCCCATGCAGAATCCAGCATGTTCCCTTTTTGAACTTCATACAGTTGGTGATTGCCCAGTCCCCTAATTTGTAAGGAATTATGAATATATATATACAGTGTATGCCCCTTGGATAACCACAGTAGTTTCATTCACAGAAACAGCATAGGTATCTTCTTCCAGTCTAAGATATTAGATAACCTATTTGATGTCAGGTATGTTAATATCTGCAGTTTCTATGAAATATATAAAATACCAGTGTGATATCAGTGTGGATGCACATCTTCTGTTCTGCTTTACATTTTGACAAATGTATTGCAGCTTCGAGGAGATTAATATCAATTCTGCTGAAGCATTCAGTTTTAATTTAGAAAAAAAGCCGTATAAAAATAAGAACCTTTAATAGATTTAAACACCAACTTCCTTTGAAGGAGAAACTAATTTAGAAAACTCCTGCACTGGATATTTACCACAAATTTGTTCAATTGTGATTTAAATGTTTCAATCAATATGGCTTCAGAGCTTGTCCCTAGTGAGATCATTAACTATTCAGCACTTCTAGCTCATCTACCATCCTTAACCAAATCACATGATATCTAAATGGAACCACTCCCATTTTTTTATCAGATAAACACATTTAAATTTTCAAGGGAAAATAATCAAGTCACAGCAAGAATAATTCAGAAACATATCAAAATGAACTCCTGTTTTAAAAATCAGACTCTCAGAATGATCAAATTTGATCCTGTTTTACTATAACCCCAGACTATATTGAGACAATGCTTTTATTTTTTAATTTCCCTTTGTTGCAGTAAATTTAGATACCAAGATGAGAAAGTACTCACAATTTCTCAGGTTCATCTTAATTTTACAAGAAAAACTGAGCTCAAGACTCTTTTAGAGAATCTTATTGCTCTAATCAACTAATGATGTCACCAACTACAACATAGACACAGGGCCAGTACTGAAACTGCTTTAATTACTGTTTGAAGCCCCACGGAAGATGTGATAAAGCACTCACCATCAGAGATTTCCACACCCTTAAGTGATAATCTGCAAAGCCCTAAAAATTCTGTATGTAGCTACTCCAGCATAAAAGTCAGAAAGATAAGATCAAGAAGTTGCATAGCATCATTTTTGATTTAAATCAATACAAAAATTCTCATAGGTTTATAATCACAGTCACAAGTTATTTTGCTTAAATTGGTAAAAAAATCCCACAAATATGCAAATTTAGAAAATAATAGGTGAAGAAGGTTAATCATCTTTAATTGAAACTTTATTTTTTCATTTTTCAGTTTTATTCTGTATGAGAAACTATTGCTGGGAATGCCAAATAAGCCAAAAAGACATTAATTAGCTAAATAAGACTACATAGCTATATAAACAAAAATGAAAATGAAATGCTTCTAAACTTAATTTAGGCATTGGGCATAATAATTTTGAAACTTAATAAAAGGTAAACAGAGTTTTAAGAATCACTTTTCAATTCAATTGACATGTAATATGCTCCATTTACATGCAAAACCTATCTTGGCTAAATAAGCTACCCACAGGTGGAAGAGGTTCAGTTTTCCAGTTATAGCTGATAGGCTTCTTACTGTAAGTTGAGAGAAGAATCACATGCAATATAAAAGCTTGTGATGACCAGGTAAGTTGAGAAGGAGCAGGTAATCAATAACAAGCAAGATCTGGAGTAGGAAGAGCAGCTGTTTTTTCAAGCGGGGGAAAACCACTGCAGAGACAACTGAATGGACAGATCCTGAGAGCTGCTGGTGCATATCAGGTGTGCAGGGTGGGTATGCAAGAAAAAGGAGGAAATAAGGTGAGAATCATTTACCACTGAGCTACAGCTGCGAAGGGGATGTTTTGCTGTTGCCCTTCTCTGCTGTATTTGACTCATGTAGAGGTGCTGAAGCCAGAGACACCATGTCAGGGTGAATGAATGGACACAGAATCATATTCTGATTTTTCAGGTTTTAAATGTATATTTTTGGAGAGGGCAGCAGTCAAAAGCACCTAAGGAGCATAAGGGTAAATGAGCCTTTCTGGAGGATTGCTTTTCAAACTGTATAGAGACAGAAAACCATGATAATATTAAAATATATTGTTATGTATGTTATACCCTTTAGCCTTCACTAACAGTACTGGTGTTATTTCAGCTCTTCTACATTATTACAGGGATTCTTCAACAAGTTTTGCTTGTCAAGGGTCCTAACTGGGTAGTCAGGAGGAGTCAGGTCACCTCATTTGGATGGTGTTGCAGAGGTGTTTCTGGCTCTGGTTTCAGCCACAGGCACACATTGCCCTTCAGGCCCTGGAAACCCTTCCTTGCACTAGCCATCCTTATCTCCCTGTGTCAAGCTGAAGCCTCAGAGATATGTTGTGCCCAGAAAGTGCAGGACCAAACAGAGGTGTGGAGCAGTCCAGAAGGTATTTCATGCTATAGTTGGGGCTGTAGCATGAACACTCGGCTGCTCCCAGCTGAGCAATGTGCAGAGACCTCCAGAAAAACAAAAGTCTACTGCACACACATCTACAGTGTGCTGCAGGAAGGCCAGGCAGGATTTGCACTGTCCTGTGATCAGATTTCATAACAGGAGAGAAATGCAGTGAATTATCTTAGAAAACATTTTTTTGGATTTCTAGAATGACCTAAATTATTAGCAGTGTTAGTTGTGTTCTGCACTACGTCACAAGGAAAACCTCTCCGAGCAATATCTTAAAAACAATTAATGGGAGAAAAGAACATTTTTTCCTGCTACTGTTGCAGGTGCAAGTGCAGGATCTGTGTAGAACAGGAAAGAAGGGGAGGGAAGAATGGGATTTGCAAACAGAATTAACCATTCACAACTGGGTTTATTTTGTGCAATAAGTAATTTTATTTTCTTGGTGGTTTTCTTTTTTTTGGGTTTGAAGTTTGAAGAATAAAAGTGAGATGTGAAAAAGATTGTGAAAAAGTTGTTTTATTAGCCTGTACAATTCATACGTTCAGCCAGTGCCATGATAAAAAAAAAAAAAATGGGAGAAGCAACAGCCATAGAGGTAAGAAAGAATTGAAAATGCATGAAGGAAAGAAAAGGTAAGTAGAAAGAAATTAGGGCTAAACATAGCACTGTATCTTATTATGATACTGTCTTTTGATGTAAAGGTTTCCACTATATGCTTCAACAAAAGACTGTCTTATACAGCCTAGGAAAAGGTTAAGCCAGAAGGCAAGGGCAAAAGTGGAATTTTAATACAGGAGAAATAAATTCTTTTTTGAAAGGCGTTAAAAGCTTTCCTTCGTTGTTTTATTCCAACTGAACTTTGTAAAAAGCACATTTTCATGTGAATTCATGATTTTTTCTGCAGCCTGTCAAGTGTTTTTCTCAAAATTTAACATCAAAGTGAGTGTGTAGCTAGATCACAAGGTCACCCAGCCTATTAGTCTACAGGATTTATAACTGTTGGTAGCTAAATAACTTTTTTATGGTGTAATACACCTTGTATTGGAAACCTGAGGTTTACAGTATTCAGTCTTCACTTCATCTTAATCTGAAGGGTAAGGAAACCTTCAGGCTGACATCGTGGACAGAACAGAGAGGTGATGTGGCCAAGATTAAATGAAGCCAGTTTTCAGTGTGTAATCCGAAAAGCTCACAGAGAATCTCTTCTTGCAGATACTGACATGCTGGAAGGAGGCACTTGACTTTTTTGCACTGCTGTCACTCTACACACATGGATAGGGCCCTATAATTGGGATTCTCCCAGGGTCTTGTAAGGTCCTACATCACACATGAGTGTAAACAGTAATATCATTGCTGATTTAGCTTTGGCAGCTGAAATGTTGATCGACTGAAGGTGTCTTTCTTTCCCTTTCCTGGACAGTGTGCTATGAGATCTTGCAGTTCTTTATCAGGGCAGTCAGAGGAACTGAAAAAAGACTGGTCCATTGGCAGAGACACCTCTAGGAACAGCTTCTTCCCGGTGGCCAAAGAATACCACAAATTAAAATACAAAGACTAAGAAAATTATTCTGAAAATCTTGCCAAAACTCAACATATTGGATTTGCAGAGTTTCTTGCAAATATTGTATTTGTTGGAAAGATATTTATAAGCACACATACAGTGAATATATACATGTGTGCATATGTATTGCATATATTACTATGTGTTTGTATCTAATTACACCTAAGTTATATACATATTTATCCAAAATAAAATGAGGCTTTATTATTGCTGAGCTATATTGCCAGAATTTTAGGGTGCAATTTATAGCAGAAATGACAGGAAATCATGAGATTACCAGCACATTTGCAGCATATAGCTTGACAAAATCTCTTCCAACTACTGTTGCAAATAAAAAATGAGACTGACAAAACACAAATCCATTACTAAGCACCTTTCAGCCCATCCTGTTCTTCCATTTTACATATTTCTACTTAAAGGCATGCCCCAGCTCATGCTGTTCCAACATGGGGTGTAACTAACATGCATTGTTTATTAAAAATAATTACATTAATGGGAAGAGTGTGCAGATCTCTGGCATGCCATCCAGCTCTCCCTACAGTTAATAAACACATCATAAAGTCCTGTTCAATTTTACTAATGCTCCTTCTACAAACTGTTGATTATATACAGCATTTTAAAACTACTGCTGCATGCTAGAGGCCGACACATAAGAACACACAGGAAAAATGAGTTTGAAAAGCCAGTCTCAGGTTGCGATTATAACTAAATTTGAGCTGGCACCATGCTTAACTTAATTACACAAATTGAAATGAAGGCTAGGGAGAAAACCAGGAAAGCTATACCAGTGGCTTGTGCAACACAAAGGCAGTGCCCCTGCAGGTCAGGCAGTGGAGGAGAGGAAGTGGGCACACAGGACATGAGGAGTACACGGGAGACAGCCAGCGGTGGGTGACTGATCCCAAATTCTGCTGAGAGCTGGCCTGAACTGTAGCTTAAGGTTCTGGGTAATATAAATCAGTGTATTTATCTCACATAAATAATGCTATATTGAAAATACAGTTTTCAATACACCTGTTGAAAATCCAGTCCAGTACATTTCAGTTGATAGGAATGATAAATTGAGAAACAGATTAAAATTCACCACTTGCACTAGGTGAATCAGTAATAGTGAAAATGCAACCAACTGGGAAAAATATCCCTTCAAATTAGAGCTTTACAATGCTGACATTATGTTGCACGTTTTAAAAGAAATAGTCTAACAGGTTGATTAGCCCTTTCTAATGGTGCCCATCCATTATTAATAAAGCAATCTTATTTTTAAGGCCTGATTCTCAATTATTTCATTATCTGAATGAAAAATTAAACAAAGATGAAGAGAGAAACATTTTAGCTTCCTTAGCAGCCCTGGAGAGGAGAACCTTTTCTCCCACAGTGTATTTACTGAATTGCTTGACAAATGGAATAACCAGCCATTACTGCTAAGGAGTTTGGCTGGTGAGCATATGCCAACAAACCTACCAGATATGTTCATTAAGTCTGACTCGTGGAAAGGCTAAAAGAGTACATCATCTCAGCAGTAGGAAAATGCCAAAAAAATTAGATGCTTTGTTTGACCTTTGTTTGTGAATTGACTTCGTCTAGAAATGAGGATGAAAGCCTCCTGTAAAAATGCTTCATCTTCTGAAAAAGGGCAAAAAGAAGCCTTCTTCTAATACAAACTCAGTAATACTTACGCAAAAATCCATTTTTTCTAATTGATATGAAACTCACCATACTTTTTTCCCATTTAGCAAATCATTCAGAAGCAAAAGAGAGTTGTTCAGGCCAACTGTCTGAAATGAAATTCTTAAACAGAGCAACAGAACTTCAAAGAACAAGTCAATATTTAAAACTCAAGGTGCTTCCCATTCTTTTGCTCTTCTTCCCTGTGCTTATACAGATTTAACACAGTCAACACATTTCCTTTTCCTGACAGATTAGTACCCACTACCCTATGTGAGAGATGGAGATTCAGTTAATATCCTGCCATATGGCAAGAGATGCATACTGATTTTTGCAGACCAGATCAATTCAGCCTATCATATTATTTTTACCTACACGGGCAGGAGGGAACACCAGCATATACTGGTGATACTCAAGCCTTGGCTTACAATAAAATATGTGTCTGAACAATAGCCAAAAGGGGATGAAACCATATTTGTCTGAAACCCTTAAATGTTTTCTACTTATTCCTTCATTGTTTCTGAAAGACTCTGTGTACGCTACAGGCCTACTAACAGATACTCTGAAAGCAAAACTGCTGCAGAACATTGCCTATCAGAGACTTCTTTCAGAGGACCCAGGGACAGGACTGAAGGGGAGGCATACAAGAGCTAAAGCAGGGAGAAATGGATGAGAACATTTCCCCAGCGATTCCTCAAGCTGCTCCTGCTGCATCCTTGCAGCTAATGCACTGTATCTGTACTTTAGAGAATGGGCTTATGTAACATTTCCTTCCCACATTCCTTGAGGTGTCTCCCAGGCTAGGAACATAGGTGATCAGCCAGTCATGCCTTTGTGTCAGAAATGAAGTCACCTTGCTCACTCTCACTGCTTAAACCTCTTCACTGTCACCCAAAGAAGAACACTTGAAAGAACAGAAAACTGAGTATTCTTTTTCATATGCAGAGAAGGCAGAGCATGGCATTCAAGAAATATGGCTGTAGAAATGTTCAAATAAATACTCATTTGTCTTGGTGTTCCAAATGTCTTCTTATTTTCTTTTTTTCTCTCTCTTTTCCTTTCTTTGATTTAAATGCAACTCTACAGTATTAAAGTTCTTTTTATATTCAAGGCTGATACAAAGAGGGAATAGTTGCAAAGTGAAATGAAAGCAGAGACGTAGTGAATGGAATCTAAAAGTTTGCCCTAACAACACAAAGCAACAGAAAACAAGAGATTTTTCTGGGAAAAGATGATGAAGGACATGGTGAGATTCACCTCTATGGGAAAACAGACAACAGGAATATTGCTATTTTTTTAAAATAATAAACCATATAATTCTTCCAAAAGAATTTTGTATCATCAGACTAAGCTTAGCATAATGTTTTCCTTCTGCTGTTCTCGGAGAATAACCTATTTAAGAGTTTATACTATTTCTTCATAATACGGGTTTGTATTACATCCTCAAACCTTTGCTGTAGCCCAGACATGCCCAGTGTCTCTCCACGTGTTGATCCACAGACCCAGCTGCTGCTCAGACCCAGGGCAGAGAAGTACACCAAAACCCTTGCCTTCATCCAGGCTCTAAGCTGCCCTCCAGTCCAACCACACTGGCAGTAGGGAGTACTGAACACGCTAAAGATTATCCATCCTTGTGGCTCTCCCTGAGAAATATGTGGATGTCGGATCCATGTTTCCGTACATCGTTGAGAATGGAAATGGCGTGGTTCACGGTACACTGCATACACATGTGCTCTCCTGCACCCCTGCACCCACTGGAAGATCAGCCAGAAGCACAGCTTAAGCAGCAGCCAGGTGAGTAGGCAGGCCCAGTGAGCAGTCCTCAGGCTCTGGGACAACGGCAGGTTTTTTCCATTCGTTGTGTATGGTGCCTGCTTCCATGGCATCCTTTGATTACTGTTCCTGTAACTATTACTTACTACTAAAATTTTCTGGACTGCATGAGCCATGACGGCCACATCTTCCCTGCAAGCTTTTTAAGCCCAAATTTTATATATAACTTGTTTCCAGCACTGATTATAAAGCAACACTTTTTGGATCCCCATTGTATAACACTGTAATGACTCAGGCTGACTAAATGACTAAATGACTATGGAGTGACCAGGATGTAAAAGGCATAGGAAGGGAGGAAAGATTTGCTTCTATTAGCATTTTGTTAATGTTCTTCATATTGCTAATCCTTGACCTCAATCTGTGAACACAATATTTTCAGATTTGGAGTGCTGGGATCATTTTTGAGGACATCCATTCTGGTGCCGGAAATTCCATTTGGGCTTACAGTAAGTGACAGAATTAAAAACTGATGAGATGACAGTACAGCATATTATAGTACTGGAATATCTGATTTCTGATTTGCTTTTTGCAATGCTGTAGAAACATACTAATGTGCAGAGGTCAGAGGTCTGAAAAGACTGGAAGACAATATCCATATCCAGTAAATGAGATACTTGGTGCAACTACTACCACCTGGTTACCTGTTATTAAAAAAATCGACTAAAATACGTTCATAGTAACACACAATGTGGCAAGAAAGGAAGTGATGTATAAAACACTGATAACCCTGTGAAAGTCAAAGAGATGCTGTGTGTTTATGAGCCATCCAGATGTGATTTTTTCTAGTCATACTTTGAATTGATATATTTGTCATTTCAGTATCTCAGAAAAGGGTGAATTAACTCACTCTCTGCTATTATGAAAGAGCTGTAATCATAACTCCTGCATCATTACATTATCGGAGAACTAGATTATGAATCCTAATCTTTCCACTACAGATGACAAGAGCAGTTTTGTCATGAGATTTTTTGCAAAACAGAATCAGCCTGAATATTCGGAATCAGTATCTCAGCTTGATAAAATGGTCTTTGTGTACATGTTGACAAGCAGAAAGTGTTACTGCTCCTGCATGTTCAAGCAGAAAGTGGATGAATAATTATTAGAGAAGATATTTACTCAAGAAAATTTGAAAATTATGCACAATTTTGTTTTCTCCTTTAAAATTGCTTCTGATATGTAATTAATGTATTTCAGAATATATCCTATCTAAGCAGTAATCACTAAAAAAATAAAATTAAAATATGTGCAGATAAAATCACAGGGGTCTTCAACAAACATTTGACTTAGAGCAGCAGTCCCTGTTTCAGCAAGTCTGCAGAAACTGGTTGCTCTTCTTTTCTTGTCTATATCAATACCTTGCTGGGGAAGTTAGGGGAACTACATATTTTGCCCATCTATCCAATGGATTTCTTGGGACTTTTGATTAGCCAACATTTCTAAGTCATTTGTGTAATGTTTACAAAGAACTTTAGTACCTTACCAGTGTAAAAGAAAGAGTAGGAGATGGTGTTTTTCATAATTTGTTTTGTTTGAGGTCTTGTTTTCATTCATTCTCCTACAGCTGAGAAGAACTTTCGTTTAAAATTTCTTAATCATATTGAGCTTTTTGGGAATCAGACAATGGCTGAAATTTTTGAAGTAGAAAATGCTCTGACATGATGGAAAGAATTCGGCATCAATTAAAACCTTTCTGAACTCCTTGCAAAGATCGGGCTTTAAATCAATTATTCAAACTCCTTTCACTAGGTCAATGTTTGCATACACAGACTCAACAGGTAAAGTAACTTTTTTTCACATGGGAGGACTGTTTCATTGGTTTCTTGTTTTCAGCTACTGTTTAGCATGAGGGAGGGATTCTAGACTAGTTTCACTAGATTCCAACGTTGACACCATTGGGAAGTCAAAACCTGAGGCTTCCTCTAAATAGTTATTTTCAAGTCTAATAACTAATTAAAAATTTAAGCTTCTCCTGCCTTTTAAATGATGCATTGAGAATTCTTTGTAGCTGCATCTGGGTTTTAAGTTTCTGTAATTGCTTTAAAAATTGCTTTTTGCAGCCACCAGGGCTATAGACCAAGATCACGTAAGTTAGTATATGCCAATGAGAATGTGGGAAACAGAGCTGTAGGCTGGTAAAAAACACCAGCAAAGAAAATCTTACCCAGAATATACCTATGGGAAGCTGATTTTTTATTTTAAGGCATCATCTCTTCCCTGACAGAGGATCCTGACAAAATTTTATGCTCCTTTCTTCTTCCTTCTCTTCTCCTTTTCCTCTCATTCCTTTTTTCTCTCTTCTTTTTCTTTTTTTTCTCTTTAATTTTTTCTTTTTCTTTTCTCTACGGAAAGTTTGGCTAAATAATAGAAAAAAAATTACCTATGCATATGACAGTCCAAGCCATTGTTAAGCAACTGACTGTCAATGGCACAAGACATGGTAGGGTTGTAGACAGACACCTTCTTTAGAACATCAGGCAAAGAATGAAGCATATGAATAAAAAAAGCCTTCCCCCACATTCTTTTAACAACAACAAAGAAATTTTTCCCTTTCAGAATAGAACACTGTCTTTCTCTCTCGTCCTCCCACACTGCAGTGCTCAATTCCCCTAATTTCCATTATTAAACTTTGCTTAGACATAAAAATGCCAATGAAACAGCACAGAGAGAAGCATTCTAAAAAGAACTCCTTCTGGGAACTACAGACCTCCTAAGATATGGATATGAGTAAATGGAAATTTGAATCTGTGAAAAAGAAAAGGACCTTTTTAAAAAGCACATTAATAACTGAGGAGAATCAAGACAAAACTACAAGAAAACAAGCAGTGCTGTAACCCCAAGAAAAACTTTGTGTGATGAACTTGAAGTAATAAAAGTTATATTCTTCCTAAGTGGACTTGCTTGTATGCTACAGGTTCTAGGTGTTCTGAAGACACTAAACCAGCCACAGTGACAGCTGTGACTGCTGTGTTATAAAGAGCTTTGATTTCACAAAAAACCAAACAAAACCCCACCTCTAATCCCCTGCATGGTGACTCATAAGGGATTCCGTTTATTTATAACACAGCAGTCACAGTTGTCACCGTGGCTGGTTTAGTGTAAGGATTTTTTCAGTGAGTTACTGGTATTAGAATTTTTTCAGCTGCCCATAAAAAAGTGCTATAATTTCTCAACTCAGTGTCAACATGTCATTTTTTCTAAGACATTTGACAAACCCCTCACTCCCAGATCCAAATACTCATATTTTATATTTGCTTTTTATATTTCTGCACAATTTTTCTCAGAAGCTGTTACTGCTTTTCCTGATTTACTCACTTTTAAACAAATCCATTTTTTCCTCCTCTCTTGGCAAGAGTAAGGTATCCTCAATCATAATAACAGCTAAAACTTATTTGAAAAATAATTAATTTGTTTTTCTAGTTGCACCACATACAAATTTATTCTGCTTAAAAATGCCCTTGAAAACCCAAAAATGTCAGTTGTTTCACAGATCCGAAATTATCTAAATACTTTTCAGCACATTACAATTATATAGAAGATAAAAATTTGAATATTACTCTCTGTTACAACTCTTTTGATCTAGTTCTACTACAATGAAATTTAGATAAATTTTTTTCAAAGAGCACTAAAAGTCAGAACCATACCTAGTACATTGTAAATGAAACAGCACTTTACTTCATTACACAAAACTTTAGTAAGAGATATAAATGGGAGATCTTCCATTCTGCTTCCCCCAGGAAAAAGTCTTGCTACTAGCAGTTCTTTTTAAAATCAGTCACCAGTCTGATTATCACTAACTCAACATCATGTTACAAGGAGTTTTTCTTCCAGCTTTATAAAGTAGGAGGGAAATTAATAAGCATGTGGTGAAGTGTATAAATAATGAAGGATGTACTCTGCGAAATGCTGATAATCCTCGCTGAGACACATCAGAGCCTGTGTAATGACCAAAATGTCAATAAAAGCAGTCTCTGACAGGTCTCTTGTCAAAGTGATTTTCCAATTTCCTGTTGAGTCTACATTTTGCATTTGTAACATCCTCTATTGAGGAGTTGTATGTTCTACCATTCTGGTCAAGCAGTCATTAATGCGGCTCAAGTAATATATCCTTCCTGTCCACACCTGGACTTTTAATCCATTCATTCTAATGTTATAAATTGCAGTAGTGAGTTGACTACTGTAATTTGAATCTTATCTCCTTTGACTTATATTAGTATTAGTATTACACCTTACACAAATATTTGGAATTAGTGTCTATCTGATTATCTTCTTTCCAGTAAGATGTCGACATACACTGTTAAATTCATGTCTTCATTTAGTTATGAATTCCGAATCCATCTTAATTCTCTGATTGACACAATTTCTTTAGAAGTACACATACCACTGCTCTGTTCCTTTCTTGGCAATCTTTTAAAAAGATTCTCCATTTGTTTTTATTTTCCTATACATTTGGTAAAGAAGATAACCAGATATTCACTTAAGGATATCGATGTTTTTTATCTTGCTTTAGAAGCAGTATCCCAAACATCTATTCTTGTACCTAGTAGAAATGTCAGCATCTCAGTTAGTGATTATCCTCTGGACATCCCATGTCTGGGGGAAGTCTTTGGCTACTTCTCTTTTGCTTTGCTAAAAATTGAGCAAGGTATTTCAATTAATTTCTTCGGCCTGGCATACTGTTTTCACCAAAAGCTACAGCTGGAGTTATGCATTGCTGTGTACACCTGAATAGCATATACTTATGACCTGAAGAAGGTTCAGTTCTTCTATGCTTGGTATTATTAGCAATTTTGCAAATAATCTTACAAAAGTCAAAGCTTGCTACTATTGTCAGCAGTAGCTGTCTAGAAAATTGTGAGTAAAGGCCAAACACACTTCTCCCAGACTCCAGTAACTCAAGGACTCCCCAAGACAAAGATGTTATCTTCCATTTGGCAAACCTTGATGTTCTTTTTCCATTCATTTCTCCAATCTGAATCCATGTAAAGAAACCACTAGCAAAATTGTAAATGCAAAAGTTTTCATCCTTGGCCTGCTCTGACTGCTCTGTCAGATTTTTATCACGAGCAGTAACTACATCTTGTGCTGGAGCATCTGTGGATGTCAGTTATATATAAAAGACAAGAAGAGTTGTGTTTCATCCTTCTGAATTGACTAAATACAGAATGAGGCTGAGCTGCATCCCTGCTGGAATGAAACGTGGCTTTAATGCTTATGACTACTCTATACAGTTGAAATTTGGGAAGAGCAAAACAAAATTCTTTCTAAAGTGCTACGTCATGTCTTCCTTAATAGAAAACACAACTCCCCAGAGGTCAGTGGAGTGACACAGTTCACAGTGTCTCTCCCCAGTTTCTGCCTCCACCCTCAATGCACTGTCAGGTACAACATGCACCTGAAAATTAAAGACAAAACAAACTTTGTTAAGCTGAGAGGCTGCATAATGCAGCTTAAGCTATAAAATCCGTACCTTTAGGGGAAAAAAAAAAAAAAAAAAAAAAAAAATCCACCATCTGTTTCTGTGCGAAAGAGGTAGAACGCCAGACTGTACATTCTACTCCTTTTCAACAAGGCTACTTCAAAACTATGTGGGATGTGAGAAAAGCTCCTTGCCCAAGCACATGGTCCTTGCTTAGCTCTCCTGATCTTTTGGAAGACTTCTGACCTAGCAAAGTTTAAAGCCTTTGAACACTGTGTTGGGCATGCTCTGCAGCTATTTTAACAGCCAGGAAGTGAAATAGAAACATGGTGCATCCATGAGCAGCTGTGATGTGTTCTGCTTTCAAAAAGTGTAAGAAGGACCAGATACATTTGCCTGACTGCTTCCTCCTAATGTATGGCTTATCATTCGCTCTAGTTCAAAGCTCTAAAACACTGCATCTGAAAATGTAGACATTATAAGCAGTTAAACCCAAGCTAATGCTTCGGAGCCTCATGAGAGCCTAAATTAAAGCCTAAGGCCTTTATATCAGCTGGGCTAAAGAAAGAGCAGTAGCCTTCCCTTGGAGGAAGCAGAGAGAGCAAGAGAGGGAATGGAGAGGTAGCTCTATCATCCTGAGGATTTCTTCAACCACATAAACCAAATTTGTATATGGATATTCAAATAACTTTAAATACCCAGACATGCAGACATCTATGTACAGGAACTATTATTTATCCTGAAATTATGTCAAGTAGCTTCTTTTATTGCCTGAGACAAAAGTTGCTTTCTAAATCAGCTGTCTAGGATACAATTAGCATAGTGCCAAAACAATACCTAAAGGGAGTTAATCTCCAGAACCAGGGACTTCTCTACTTCTATAGGAAATTGAACTTCCATCAGTCTAAACGGTCTATGATTCTGCTGGAACAATGTCTATTGATGTGAGAAGCAGAAAACTGTTCAGGGTTCAATACAACATTGAGGGAAGAAAAATTGCTTACTTATCTATCATTTTAACATACAAGCTGCATTAATAAAGCTCTGAGAAATGACACTAACTAGGACACAGGTCATATCATAAGAATTTATTGGATGTCTTCTGCTTGATAAACTTAGACTTTGTCCACTGTATTTAGGTTCCTGAAGCTTTTATATTGGAGACTTAAAAGAAAATCACATTGAGATATTTAGGTTCCTTTAGCACCGACTTCACTAACAATGTCTGCTTCTCTGTGTCTGAAAGCTGGACTGCCACGACAAGATTTACTTTATAAATTAAGTCACTTTCTCCCCTTCATGCCTTGGAATTCCGTGGAGGCATTTCAGTTCACATAAAAACAGGGAAATCTAATAGGGAAAAAAACTTCACGGGAAGTGTCCTTGAAACCAGATATCCTCAAGGGAAAAACTATCTATTCTAATTTTTCCATGATGCAGAGTCCACACTGGTTTTACAACAGCCAGCCTGGAGACAGAGCCCTTACTGGAGGTATAAGTAAATGATGTCTCTGACAGCAGAATGCTGAGGCAGTCGTGGCTGGACAAGGGATCCAGAAATGTCAGCATCACATGCAACTCCTCTGAACAGCCCTTCAGTCCTGCTGCTACCACAGAGAGGGAGGCTGAGCTGGTGAGTATGGTTACTGTGAGAAAGGAAAGGTCCCACTAGGCAACTGCAGCTGACATCTTGCCCTTGACAGCATCAGGAGTAGCAAGCTCTGTCTACACTTTCACAAAGACTTGAGGTGGCTCAGAGAGAAGAGCTGATGTGTTCCTCACTGTTTCAAGAGAATGATCTCTTCTTTCCATCCCTTTACTTCCTTTGTAATCAGACTTACAGCAGATGAAATGCAACTTCATTCTGATTGCAAGTTCATCTTCAAAACATCACTCCTGAGCATAATTTCCCAGTGACTAGACACAGAAAACCTCTGAATTACTATCTGCTTTTAATACCTTTCTGAGTGAAGATTATGAGCAAACAGGCCATCTTCATGTCTCCTCAGTTAGTCTATTTAGATTCCCCAAGTCTGCCCACACATGACTGAAGGCGCTACACACAGAAGCCATGATATCTGAGTTTGGTGGGTGACTTCTCTTCCAAGTGTACTGCACTACAGATACATTAATATCTCCAGCAAATACCTATGCAGTATGGCGTTTTTCTATCCTGCTAGGACTTAATCATAACTGCATAAGGATTCTGAAAACTATTATTTTGAAGTCAAAGATTATTTTCTTTATATTAAGATGCATTAAAAAGGAAACACTTAAAATCGCTCTCTTTCAAACTTTCCATGTTGCTTTCTGCAAGAGCAAGGTCATTAAACAGATGCTTATTTTGACCCTTTGAAATGACCGTAATTTAGTAATGAAATTAAAGTTCTTCACCTGTCACCATACACCAATTTGTTAGAAGCTTTGAAATGAATTTCTGTGCAAATGAAAATAATTGTCACCATTGTACCAGCCATAAAAAATGAGTTCAGGGTTTCTTAACAGGATGCAAATGCTGTGAGTTTTTTCTGATAAAATAATTCACTGCTAAAAAGCAAAGAGTTTAAAAGGGTGAATATGAAGATGCAGTCAGCAAGACAGTAAATGTTAGAGAAGGGCAAAGCTGTAAGTGTGGGCACAGTAGGATGCCAAGACTACAGAGAAATATCAAGAAGTGCAAGAGTATAGAATCTTTTAAAATCAACATCAAGATTCTCTGAAACAGCCTTCCAAAGTTGCATTGCACTTTCTGTCGAGGTAGGATAGGAGTCAGTTAATTGCTTTTTTGCAAACTTACAACTTTATTGTGTAACTCATAGTTTCTCATTTTGGCTTACAACACATTAATAGCCAGCTAGAAGAGTGTGGTCCCAACATTGAAACCTGGACTGTTTAATCACACTCTTTGCATTTCAAACCTGATCACATCTAAAAATCCTCAGCCCAGTGACATCTCAAGTAATCAGATCCCTGCGAGGACTGGTGCATTAGTGTGCTATTCTAATGCATCACTGATATAGATTACTGTGTCTGGTCCATTTCTGTCTCAAAAGAACTGGACAGCAAGCAAGGAAGATTAATCTGACCCAAACTTTGTCTCCTTCTGCCTAAATTGCCTTTAGGAAGCAGCCAGACTATATAGGACCTAGATATCGTCCAGCACATATAGTTGCAAGGTCTAACAGACCCTCTTGTTTATTTTCAGGTGTACATTATAAAGCCCAGTTTAGCTGCCTACATTTTTAGTTTATCTTAAACATGGCAATAATAGAATATGGAAAGGGGAACTCAGTTTGCCACAAGATGGCTCACAGGAGATTTTAAGGTTGTCTGCAGAAGTCTTCTATTTTACAGGCTCATAGGACCAGTCAAGTTGTGAGGGACCTTGGGAGGTCTCTGGACCAATCCCCTGTTCAAAGCAGGGTCAGCCATAAGGTCAGACTGAGTTGCTCAGGGCTTCTTCTAGGCAGGCGTTGAAATCCTCCTACAATGAAGACTTCCCAGCAATGCTGCTCCCATGCTTAGCTGTTTTCAAGGTGAAATAGTGTTTTGGTCTATCTAGCAGTCTGAATCTTCCCTTTTCAGTTCACAGCTCTTGCCTTTCATTCTCCTACCACTTATCTCAGAGAAGAGCCTGGCTGTGTTTCCTTGCTAGCCTCCTCAATAGGTGTTTCCAGGTCACTGTTAGCTTTCCACTCTTCCCCCAGGGTGAATGAGCCCCATTCCCTCAGCCTCTCCTCACAGGGCAAACGCGTATTTCCCAGCCATCTTGGAGATTCTTCACTGAATGTGCTCCAGTTTGTAATTTGCCTTTTATTAGCAGTCCAAGAAACAAAGAGTAACTTTGTTTGAGAGAAATCAACTCCTTTGATCTAACTGCGGTCCCATTAATGTGTACCCATCTATTACCCAACTTCATTGCTTCCAGGGCATGCTGTTGACTCATAAACAGCTTCCTCTCCACCAAAAGTTGGATCGATCACATACTGCTGATGCCTTTTCCTGGTCTTAAAATCAAGAGTCAAACACGGTTAGGGGAAAAGGGATTTTATCTTGGTATTTATTTTAAGGATCCTTAGGTGCACACGTCCAGGTCGAATGCACCTCCATGCACACCACAATGCCCCCCC
>NW_008239054.1:4069678-4076472 GCF_000691975.1 Corvus brachyrhynchos | reverse complement strand
CCTTCCCCTGGATGGTTCTATCTTAGTTTACAGAATGTGTTCTGGAGAGCACCTTGGGGTCTGGGGCACACTGATCCCTAACTACGAAGCTTCTAAAATGTTTAGTCTCTCAGCTTGACAAACAAGTCCAAGAATATAGGCAAAAAAGCACTAAGGATACAGAAGTTGTAAAAATGTATAAAAGTGGTTTAAAAGAAAAGGCAAAAAATCTTCATGGCATCACTGCTTAGTCCTCCTCTACCCCCTTCAATGCTAATAGTTTCTTCCAAGAACACAGTCTGAAAGTTTGGTGCTCCTGAAAGATGTGCCAAGAATGGCATCACTGTGGCAAAATAGGTGATTTCCTAAAGAGGATCACAAATAGCTTAAATACATTATGCTACGTATCTTTACTATAGCCATTCAAATCCTACACTTAAACAATGGAAGCATATCTCAGTCCTAGGCAGGTTAAAAAAAGACATAAATGATTGATTAATTTGATCCCTATTTGCAATGGAAAAGACGTGTAAGAAGTGCAAGAAGTAAAATAACATCTACATCCAACTGTAAGAAAAATTAACTACACTAATTACTAAGGAGGAAAACAAGATAAATAGTTCCTATACCTCAGGCAATTTTTAATCTTTAGTCTTGATGTTCTTTTTCCGCTGACAATTACTCTTAAGACCTTACAGCAAACGATAGTTGAATATTTCAACTGTTTTAACAGGACAAGGGGTAAACCTCCTCATTTACTCAGCATGTCACAGGGTTATTATGCTGAAACTAGGATCTATTGGGCTTTCTTTTTCTTTTGAGAGTGTTAAATATACACAAAAGGCATTGAGGAGGGAAGGTAATAAAACTGCTCAACTTAACATCACTGATTCAGAGGTCCAGGCATCTCAGATTCCCTGGCCCTGGTCATCTTTAATTGAATGTAATTTTAAGAATTTTCAGGTTGATCACAAGCAATGCTACATAAGACTTTTTCCTTACATAAGAAAATTTTGTTGCTTGGACAATCACTATATATCTGTCTGCTAATAGTAAAGACCACTTTGTAGGACTTGAGGGTTCAACATTGATTTTATCATATTGTAAGGCACAGACTCTTACTTAGATCTTTTAGGACTTCTAAAACCTTGTGATCTTCACAAAGACAGTACAGAATATTCCATTTCTGCTAGTTTAAAGCTAAGATAAACCCAAAGAGGGTTGATGGTATCAAAGTGGGCTTTCATCTGAAAGGTCCTTGTTTAAGGTCATAGCAACCAGGCAATTTCTTATG
This sequence comes from Corvus brachyrhynchos, assembly GCF_000691975.1. Classification (NCBI taxonomy): domain Eukaryota; kingdom Metazoa; phylum Chordata; class Aves; order Passeriformes; family Corvidae; genus Corvus; species Corvus brachyrhynchos. The sequence goes on along the minus strand of NW_008239054.1, from coordinate 4,075,199 downwards.
TGTTTTTTCTTACTCATACTGAACTCAAAACACCTATTTGATTGCATGCCTTTCTTCAGACACTTCCACATTCTCCCCAGGTCTCTGCATGCTCCCTTAAAAGCATGTCCATTCATTGGTTACCTCCAGTCTCAGAATTACATTAACTTCTGCAAGAAGGTCAACATTATTCTGATCTCATCCTTTTAGTGAAGAGAAATTAATTCCAAATATTTTCACCTTCCGCGCACATGGCATATATTAAGTGAGTGCATCTGCACTTTACTGTACTGTGTCAGACTTCTGTCACTGCAGAGATCTTCCTGAATTTTCTATTCTGTTCCTGTTTATCTTTTCATGGGCTTCTGGAGAATCATTTGCTAATTGTTTCTGTATACAGGGACACGAATTTGGCTTTTTTCTATTTAATGTTTCTAATAAAGTTCATTGTGAATCATCATCATCTCAGGCCAAATTGCTCTTGAGTGAAGAAGGAAGTGAGCAGGGTAAAACCTCCTGTCTCCTTGTCTGATTAGATGTATGCAAGTTGCAGCATGAGGAATACGACTCAGTTATGACAAACATAATGAAGATCCTTTATTCAGGACATCGGAGACTGTCAAATCCCCTGCTTCTTCTGCAGTCTTATTAAACAAACTGTCCTCTCTGCTGCTACCATCTCAAGAACTTTTTATGCCCATGCATGTTGTGCAAATCTCCAGAACAGGACTTTGTCAACAGTAAGTACAGCATTTTTTTCCTTAATTAATTGCCCTGTTCCTGATAAATACCTCTAAATCTTCAGCATCAGTGAAAACTCAGTCTATTTTCATTAATAATCACTTATCCCTCAATTAGTTTCAAAAGCTCATGTAATACTTCCTGTCTCTTCTTTAGAAGATGCAAAGCTCTTCTGGCATTCATTTTACTGTCAATACCAGCTTTGTAAATACCTACCATTTTGAATGTCACTATTCTTTTCAAATTGTTAACATTTTAAAGCTGTCCTGTTTATATGTGCTCAATTCAAAACTAATAAAAAAAATTTGTTTTGCCTTCATAATGTAGCTCTGCTTTGAAGATATGGATGTACCATTTATTGCTCACAGAGTTCTAGTAAAATCTATAAATAATCCCCAGAGAAAACACTTTCTCTTCTCACTACTTTTCTTCAGACTTTGTGCCATACAGATATGAAATTCTAGCTTGAATTGCATTACAATTATTGCTGTTTATTTGACTAAAGTGCCAGGGTTGGTGGAGTCAGATTTCAGTCGTATGATATGTGGAGAACATCTCTAAGGAAATCTAGAGTTATTTCACTCAAATATGTGTCAGTGTGTCTTGGGGTGACTTTATGATGTGTATCCCATATCGCTGCCCTATGCCCAGAAATTAATTCTTGTGCCTTTTTATGCCTCTAAACTGAGCCTGAGAGGGGGAAGGAAAAACTGAGAAAAACTTTTTCAAAGCAGTTTGCAGCTTGTTCAGGGTCACACAGAGATAGCGACTTTGCTTCCAGCTGTGTCAGGGGAGCGAGGAGGCACCCAGCTTGTGGTTTTTCCAGTCAGCTTTTGGCCAGTATTCAGTTTCTTTTTTCTCCAGAGAAAGACTGAGAGTTGAACGTTTTTCCTTCCCTGGAATTTCGGATTTTCTCCCTTTTCTGCTGGACTGCTTCAATATCAGAACACGTCGGGAGGACTTTCCACCGGGCACAGAGGGCCTGGCCCTGGGCCAAGCCCCAGCTCCGAGGAGACCAAAGGGAGGACTCGAACACTTTCCCAGGTTTTTCTCCACAGTGAGAGATTTTTTTATTTAGCATTATTTTCCTTTTCCTGTGTGTTTGTTAAATAAATAGTTTTTATCTCCTTCACTTCCTTCAAGGAAAATTTATTTTTCCCGAACCTGGTGAGGGAGGGATGGTTGTGACCTGCCTTCTCTCAGAGGATGTATTTCTAAATTTGGCCAAACTGGAACACAGTGGAATCAGAGTCTGCTTGCACTACAACTGGAAATCCTGATTGTTATGGTTTGCCAAAAGTCCCAGCTGTAAGATGACCAAGCCTCTTTAAACATACTGGCTGGCTGGAAGCTGTACAAACAAAAATTAACAACAGCAACTTCCCAAATGCTATCATGAACCATTACATCATCCACAACAGCATTCAATGCTGCTTGGCTAAAAATGTCATTAAATAGATTTTCTAAGTACTTCAGCCTTCAAGTAATATTAGAGGTGGACTGGCATAATCATACATTATTCATGTGCAGTCAATGTAAAAAATTGTAAAAAATCAACTTCCTTGTCTGAGAGACTGACTATTCTTCTGAGAATATCAGTTGAACAGCTACTGCATTTTAAGACAAAAGACTTTCAATGAAAAAAAAATAGAAAATCCCTGTAATGATATCTATATCTATGTAATATAAGTCTATGTCTACAGGCACAAACCATCAATTTGGTATAATGAAAAGAGTATAAAGTTCATAGTCTTGAGAAAGAAGAGAATTAATTATATGGATGCCCTAAAGTATCAGGGTGGAATAAGCCCTAGAATTCTCACAATTAATTGTACAGGACACACATAACCAGAGGCATCAATATTTATATGACCAGGAAATTTAAAAATATAAAAAAAAAACCCCAAACATCTTATGCTATCTAATTATATATCAGTATAAAAACAGGTTATTAACTACAACAAAGTGAATCTAACAGATACTTAAGGTTAAAGAGGAATAAGCACTCAGCAGACTATAAAAGTTTATATGCTGGAGTTAGTGCAGTCAACTAGTATGTCTAAGCAACATCATATCTACAAGATTCTCGCTTTATCACAGTCAAGAGCCCTAGCAATTCTGCTCTGCAGCACGACACAACAGCACTCATGGTCAAAGCAAGAAAAGCAGACTACTTAGTGTTCTTCATGTTCAGGTACAACTTTAATAAATACATGCCATGGCACTTCATGGTGTAAAGAGAAAAATTAACAAAATGTTCAAGATGTCTTACTATGCTGAAACCAAATCTGTCACCATGTGACATGGTGCAAGGTTCCCCAACTGTAACTTTCTCCCTGTATTTACTTAAAACAGGAATGGTTAGAAATAGATAATTATCTGAGGTGTTAATGTCCACTGATGTTTGCCTGACCAGAGGCCTGACAGTTTTGTTCAATATGGTAAAGTGCTTTATGATTGACTTGGGCATCTCTGCACCCACAGATCTAAGGCAGAGGGTGTAGTAACCTCAGCCATACAATTGGAATTGCGAGCACAGAATTTATTATCCTCTGTAGCTTGTTCTGAAGAGAGAAAATTTTTGTAGTAGCTCCTTGGTAGGCCACTTAGGAGAAAAAGCAGTATCCGGTACTCTAAGATAAAAAATTATCTCATGTTACTTTGTTTTTACAAATCTCCTTACCAGTTGAAGAAAAAAAAGTTTTCTTTTATTTTTCCCTATTGCTTTCTATCAGTAATGAAAGATATATTTTCCTTCTCACGCAGTTTTATTTTTTCATGCATTGAGAAGCAACTCCCTTTTAAAATCTTGCAGATTGCTCCCAACTTCCCCAACATTCCAATCTGACACTGAAAAAGACGTTGCCATTAAATCTTTCTAGGTCAAACACAAATTGTAATTTCCTATTTGACAGCTGAGAACAACTTATCCTTCACTGTCACTAGGTAAACACAATATTGCTTTTCAGAGAAAATCACAGCAGGAGAGGAAGTAAAGTAGATAGTAAAGGAAAAAAAAATCTATCAAAACAGTGGCAACATTGTCCAAAATAAAACCAAAATCCTACAACTCTTCTACAGTACTCACTCATGTAATTTTTCAGAGACAGATGGTTGCAAAGGAAGCTCACTATTTAGAGAGACTTGGTTCATTGAAATTAGGAACCCAGCAATAATTTGGGTACAGGGCTTATTAAGAAGCACTGGTTTAGCAGTCTGAAAGTGAGGCCAATGTGCCACCATCAAAACCAAATAGGGACCATATGATCTTCAGCACTTGGTTAGCACACATTTAATTTCTTTTTATCGTGCTGATGAAAGTGTTCATGTTTCTCTGGTCAAACTGGGAGTGCCTAGGACAAGCGACTGTGATGGCACTATGCTCAAAGGCACAGAAATTTATCCTTCATCTCAGCAGAGTCACTCTTTGTTTTCACATTTAAGCTGTGGTCACGAACAAGGCATACAATAACTCTATTGTGACCTGGGAAAGAACCCACTGCAGATGTTTCAAATCTTGAATGGCTGTAAGAATTAACTGCTATTGAAATGAAATTTTGCATATAACAGGCTAAAAACTAGAGAATAGACAGTAACTCATCTGTTAAACAAAGGTAGTGAGGAAAATATTGCATTTGCTTTTCCCAAATAATCACCTGAACATTTACTGTGCCACATGAAGTGAAATACTGGGCAAGACAGAGCAAGGCACCCAGTTCAGAACAGTGTCTCTGGCTGGTGTTAGTGCTTTAGCAGAAGTGTGGTGTCATGTAATAGAGAGATAGGAAAAAGAGAGGGCAGTCTCAGCAGAATAAAAATACGAACATATACATCCCTGCAATGAGAGATTCATTGTGAGAAGCCTCACAAGAGGAAAAAAGAAATAATATGCAGCTAACCCAGGAAATGGTTTTGCTAAGAAATTTTCTAGAACTGTGAGTAACAATAGTAAGCCAGGTGAGCAGAAATTTTCTAGAACTGTGAGTAACAATAGTAACCCAGGTAGATGAGGGATCAGGTTGAGGAATGGAGAGACATTTTATGTCTGCAAACTCATACTTTTAAAATGTCTTTTGGAAATTCATCCTAAGGAAGCTTGTGGGAAAGGGAGCTCTATATCAGAAAACCCACTGCAGCATCCTCGTATCAGAGTCACAACTCGATAAATTGAGAATACAGCAGACACAACTTTCAGTCCTGCTTCATCAGTCCTTTCCTTTCTATAGCCCAAAGATTTGACCCTGTATCCTGCTGGGGAAGCCAGGCCCATCTGTTATTCCAGATTCCCAGGTCCACTCCCCAGAGCCTGAGGAATTCCTGCTCCCCAGGAATTTTTCCACATACTCAGCTCATCTGGTTGAGCATCCTCACCCACTGTTGGTTTCTTTCAGAGACAAGAGATTTCTTCAGCTGGCCTCCTATCAATACAGCAGCTCCCTGGCTATCCTGAGGTGTGACAGCTCAACTGCTCCCTAAATAGGAAGATACTATAAGTAACAGGAAAGGACAACAAGAAAATGACAGAACTAGGAGAAAACCTTATAAAATTTAAACCAAAAAGTTAGATTACCAAACATTTTTGGTAGATCCTAATTTGAATCTTGAAACAAAAAATGATTTTCAGGTGACTATGTTACTAGATCCTAATTTGAATCTTGAAACAAAAAATGAAACAAAAACTCCACATCCCAGAAAGGAATAGTTTAAACCGAGTATAAAATCATCTAAGATAATTAGGTTTCAACTTATTTAAACATATATTGGTGCTATTCTTAAGTAAAAAATTAATATCTCCATTCAT
>NW_008239054.1:4030577-4069632 GCF_000691975.1 Corvus brachyrhynchos | reverse complement strand
AATATGTTAACAGGGAGTGCCACAATTATAGAACCTATGAGGTGGCATATTTAGGAAAAGATTTACTTCCTGTAAAGAAACACCTGTAAGAAACACCTCTGGAAGCCTGATGCGTGCAGTCTATCAGACAGCTGCCCCAAAGGCTCAGAGGCTGCACACTACCTGACAAGATGGAAGCTTGAACTGCAGAGCAAATATCAAGCTGTTATCCTGTGCCAGTGAAGGCAGCAGATCTGTTGAGAGGATAAGCCCATTGCCTTCATGTTACTCAACATTCCCTCAATGGCCTGATTTTTCCACTGGTATTTGCATCAGCTTTGCAGGGCTCTGTTCACCTGCTCTTGGAGTTCTAAGTGCAAGCACCAAGTGTGACAGTGCTTTCTTCTGCATGCAGAAAAGGAGGAAATGGTCCTGAGAGACAGGGCTAGGATGAGACTGTTTCAGGCACAACAAATCGAGGAAACTGTTCCGTATGTGATGAAAATACGCTTAGAGGAAAAGTTATTGTCTAATGTTATTTGAAACTATGAGTTTGAAATCAGTGTCACTGAGATCACATTCTGGTTTGTGAATCCATATTGTATTCGGTCGTGTGGACTGTTTGCTTCACCAGACTAGGGCATCTGTTTCTTTAAAAACCACCAATGATTTTTTGAAGACCTTGAAATTTCTGGTTCTGCAAGAGGGATTCAGCCAAAGCTGTGTAAAGTAATAGCCTCCCTCTTTCACACACACTGGTTGCCCTGAGTGAGGCCACAATCCCAGAGGAGTAATGCTTCTGAACTTAAGAGATATAACACGTACAGCCAAACCCTTTCATTTCTATCTGGGAGCAGTGCTAGTGGAAGCCACAGTCAGAAATCTTGTTAAGCAACTCTACCACTCATTAATGCAAGAACACTGACTTCATTATAAATGTCATCTTGTTCAGCCAGAAACTTCAGAAACAGTTAAAAAAAAAAAAACCCTCAACATAATCTTCCATTTTAAATAATTGCAAATTAGAGAGGTACATGATAGAACTACTTCGTTTACTGCAGCAGAGGTTGCCATACTCTTTGATATCTTTCACATATGCTTTTCAATGAAATAAAGCATGTAGTATAATTTCAACTGCTCCACACTTGGACAGATATCAGACCTACCTCAGTAAACTTGGTGCTTTTCTACTCTCTTGTAAAATTTCACCTCACTTATAACCTTTTGTTTTTGGATACTTTTAGGTAATGATTTAAGCCCCACACAAAGCAACTGACCAATTGCTGTGATTACTTAGATGGGAGAATTATGAGGCAAGGTGGGAGAACCAAATTCCATGTCTAAACCACATCAAATTCTGCCCAAGTTTATACATCTTGTGCAATCTTCTGTACTACCTTTACTTTAGTTCAAGTTGCTAGAAGGTGACAAAGTCATGAAACATTTCAGGAGCACACAAATCCCTGGGGTTTTACATTTGCTTGTAAAATGGAACCAATATCCATGCATGCGTGACCCTGCTCGCTTTCCTTGGAAAACATCTGCCTTGAATCAGTTGTAAACCAGGGATGCAAGAATGCTGAAAATAGAAAGGTTTTTGAAACCATTTTTTCTGGCTTCAAAATGTTCTTTTCTGTAAATAAGAACATTTGTATCTTGCTTTACTTACTTTACTGTTAAAACAAAAACATAGTCTTTGTGTACGCACACACAAAAAGTTTTCTTAAAATTATATGAAAAGAAAGTAACTCAAACTGCTTCACCCACCAATCACCCAAATAGCTTGAATGTATGTTAAGTCTCATTTTACTTTTCACAGAAACACAACTTCCTGACTCAATACACATCACTGATTAACAAGTTTTTTTAAAAAAAGCATATTTGAACTCTTGTCCTTCTTCCAGAACTCTTTTCTCCCTATACTTGATATACTAGCCTGGCAATTTGCACAAACAAGTTCTCACTGTTTTTAGAAATGTTGGTCCTGAGAATACTACCTCTGGGCTGTATCATCACTTTTAATAAACTAGTTCTGAGGAAAAGAAATTAGGTCATCTTATAATCAGCTGGAATTTAAACCCAGAGTTGTTCTTTTAGAAAAAAACACTGGAGAACATTACCCAATATTAGCACTACTGCCACAGGACTGCTGCCAAAAAAAGCCACTCGGGTCTGTCTCCACTCTGTGCCCTGAGCTGTGCTTGCAGACCATACAGTCAGCAGGTACCAAACAAGTGATGCATCCAGCTTCCATCTTAGATCCAGAGGATGAGCATGTGATTCTTCCCCGTCCATTATTTCTAAACATATTTCTATATACCTGTGCATCTTGCAGAGGGTTTTCCAGTTGGCCTGACTGCCAGCCTCTATCCTATTTCAAGCACCCCTCTTTTACACTGCAAACATGACCTAGAACCCATGCCTTTGCACTAGCCAGGAATGTTGAGAGCAGAACCCAACCCTGTCTAATTCTCTTCATCCTGATATACACCACAACAGTTACCAGACAGCCAGTCATTGAGCTGCTTGCACAGTTCTCACCTGATTCAGTCCATGGCTGGACATGCAGCTGCAGCTCTCAAGGGTGGTGTCAGCATGCCAGCATTGGAGATTATCCACCCATGCATGAGCAGCATGAGAAGTTCGGACAGGTACATGGCAAGGAGAGCATTAACTGTGCTCAACAATAAGCCAGAAGAAAACAGAAACAGACTGTTGGTGGGACTCAGTCCAGAGCTGGAAATCTGACAGGCAGGAGTGCAGCTTGGTGTGCTACCACACACAAACCTCCCATTAGACATCAAGGGATACATAAAATGCTTTCAGTACCATCATTTTTTATTACACCACACTCAACTGTGATACTACATTCAGTGTGGGGGTAAATAGCTCAATGAATTCTTTGAAAAAGCCTAATACCATTGCGCAGGACTATTGAGGGCTCACAGGTCCAACGAGACAACAGATATATTAATGTATTTTTTAAGAAGTAACTTATTGCACTGGTTTCAGGGAAGATACTTGTCAAAATATTACCACTGAAAGATGCCGTTTTATTAGCTGTACCATAATTATTGTGTCGTAAGAGCCCTCAGAAAATATCAAGCCTTTTATGTCCAATATAAGTAATAGGTGATTCTAAAATATGTTTTTGTATATCTATACAAATAAATAAAGCCAGTAGTGTATGTTTGTGGAAAGGAGGGCAATCTGTCCTAACTGATTAATACATATACTCAATATTTTAGCAACTCAGGCTAAAACCATACCTTCAGAAACAACTCAGCTCAGAAAAATTGTATGCATTTAAACTTTAATTTTATTCACATTATAAACTATTCAGCATTCAAATTGCTAATTATGTCTATCTCCTGCTTTTTTTTTGTTTCAGAGCAGAAACCATTTTATGCTTTGAAAGCAGAATATTTTGCTTGCATTTTCACACCTAAGGAAAGCAGCCTATTGTTTGTTCAGGCAAAAAAATGAGTTTTCTGAGGGTATGAACTACTAATACTGATAATAGTTTCCTGTCTTAGAAGTCATTAAAAAGTCATTTTGCAAATGCCACAGAAGGAAAAATTGGAAAGAAAAGCCCACCCTGGTGTCATTATAAATTACTTTAACAAACATTATTATGAGAAATTGGGACTCTATGTTTAATAAGCAGCATTACCAAAGAATGGAAGTAGATTTATGTGAGTATCCCACAGTCATAATGTCATGGTCCTAAGAGCTGGATCTGTGCACTGTTGGTTTACTCAGCAGTAGGAGCATGTTCCAAATCAGGCAGCACTGAGGCTGCAGCACTGACTGCCCTGAGATTCACCAAGGCACACTGTGCACTGTAGATGTGTTTATGCTGGCTGCAGAAGAACAGATGATACACAATGAGGCATGAAGCCTGCTGGAACAAAGCTCCTGTCAATGTTTTGTGAGCTGATCTAACTGAGTTTAGGAAACATGTCATGTGGTTGCAGTGGGCTCGATCTGGCAGAAGACTGAAAGAGGTTTTCTGTACCAGTTTCATTGAGCATTTCTGGCACAACTTTCTTTGGGTTTAATTCTAACAAAAAGTTTGTCACAGTCACTAGGAGGAATTATTTACTTTGCCTGCTTTCCTTTGCACAGAAGCTCAGGTTTCCCATAGTTCTGATCTGTCACAATAGCAAACCCAAAGGGCCTACTTCTGATGTTATTTATGTAACAAAAATCTAGGGCCTGACTCCTTCCATGCATCACTGTAGTTTACCTCACGGCCAATCCTAAGACTACCTCGTGGGCAAGTATTCAGGACCTTTCAAGCAAATCTGTTAAATGTCTAAGATGCACCTACAATAGTGTCTTGATCTGAACAGTAGTGCACTTCTGAAGCAAATCTTCCAGATGTCCTCACTTTACACTCTGGTTCACATCACAAAATGATCTCAGAGCTAATGAGCAGGATTCTCGGTCTTTGCAACCAAAGAAGAGCAGCAAAGCTGGTGAAGGGTCTAGGTAATAAGGTCTAGCCTGGAGAAATGGAGGCTGAGGGAGTTGCTCTCTACAATTACCTGAAAGGAGGGGGCAGTGAGGTGGAGTCAGTCTCTTTTCCCAAGTAAGAAGTGATAGGATGAGAAGAAATGACCTAAAGTTGCATGAGGGGAGGTTTAGATTTTATATTAAGAAAGACTTTTCCACCAAAGAGATTGTCAAGCATGGGCAAAGGCTGCCCAGGGAAGTGGTTCACCCAACATCTTTGGAGGTGTTGAAAGAACACGTAGATGTGGCAGTTACAGACACAGTCCATAGAGATGGACTTGGCAGTGGTAGGTTAATGGTTGAGGGTTAAGGGTCTTTTCCAACCTAAATGATTCTATGATTCTATAAACCACAAGATGTGCTCCAGGAGTGTCTAGTGCATCCCCCTGCTAAGGAAGGCTCAGTCCAAGGGATGACACTGGAAGAAGACCTTAGTAAACCTACAGACAGCTGCTGTGACTGATATTCAGTACGCTCTGATTGTCTGACCTGTCACCTTCCTGTTGAGTCTTCTAAAATGGGACAGCTTTATGCTTTTTCTACACCTAACAATTGAACTACTGCCTAAATAAAGCCACAATGCGTTAAAGACTGTGGAAGAAGCTTCAAGCTCAAATTTAGTGGAGTGGTAAATTGTGAGGTAAGAAATGGAGTCAAATGCAGTAATTTTCACCAAATCCATATTTTGAGTGCATACAATACAAACTTAAATTACATAATGCAGAAGGAGAAGCAAGGTCAACTAGGATAAGGAAAAGTGTATAATCTGCAAAATTCTATGTAAGTGATAAACCTGTATTCCCAATGCATGCACAGTAAGCTGGCACAGCTCAGAAAATTAAAAGCCATAAGAAAAAGGGCCTAAAATAGTCCTGGATTATGTTTGGTTTGGGGTTTTTTTTTGCTTGCTTAGTTAGTTTTATCGGTTTGTTTGCTCGTTCGTTTTGGATTTTTTTTTTGTTTTGTTTTCCCTATGTGTGACTCTTTTTCTGAGAGATGGAATACAAACAATATTTTTCTGAGCATTAAAAATATTTCAAAATAGGATATACTAAACTCTGGTTTTGATCACACTATAGTACAACAATATTGCAGATGCTGTTATTTGGAACTCGGTCAATAGTCTAGGCACTGTTCAAGGCAAATATTTCCTTATTATTTTGTTGCTTGCCCAGACTTTACTTCCAAAACATATTGAGAAAGCTTGGTGTCCAGGAAAACCTAGACAAGATGATCAAGGACTGACTCAGGTGAATTACACCATTACTTGGTTTAGTAGATGATGACTAAATTCTAAGAATACCCAGATGATAGATAAGAAATCCACCACAATAAATTTGGAGGAAAATGGAAATAATAGACATTCTGTAGATGCCCCCAAGTAACACAGTGTAAGTCTAAAATTAGTTCCCACTTTGAAGTTAGCCTTGTTTTGTTCAGCTGCTGAGGGGGACAGTGGCTTAGACCAGATGGCATTCAGAGGTCCCTTCTATCTTAAATAATTCTATGACTCCATAATTTTTAACATTTGCTACCATAAATGTACAATTACTTAATAAGGAACACACAACACCACTGAGGCCTTGGTTTGTTTCAAGGCTCAGTGCTCAAACAGTCTTTCACATCCTGGAGGAAGGAATTCCTGTGGCCAAAAGATTACAGTGTTTCACTGCAATGAAAACGTGAGTTTTTACACAAATGAAAAATGTTTATCTCAGAGCCTGAGTCTTTAATTAAAATAAGTTTACACCACAGGTGAGCCCAAGTTATTTAACACTCACAGAACCTTGCAATTACATGCAATAAATGAGGACTCCAGAAGAAACAAATTCTGATCCTAGACTCCTTCTACACTATGTCATCCTAAGCAACTACTTGAAAAAAATGAAATCAAATCATAGATATTTCAATAGACATGAAATTTTTTTCACTCCAAATAAATCAGTGAGCAGCTAAGAGCAAGTAAAATTTGGAATTACACGTATACCTAAAGGTCTGAAAAAGCAGTTGATTCTACTTGAAGTTCTTAGTTCTCCTGTTGGTGATAGAAGCCATTTAAGTAGATATTAGAAAATGTTCCTTCCTATTTGACAGATTGGCAACTACAGATAAAAATAGCATAATCGGGTCTCTAGTTTCATCATTAATTATTTGAATACGCATGCACACACACACATATATAAACATTTGATTAAAAAATTTACATTTTTGAAGCACTAAGATTTTATTTATAAACATGTGCATTAGCTAATTCTCCTCAAACTGGTAAAGTAGGGAGATGAATATCAATATTCCTTCTTTAGCTGAAAGAAAATCAAGAGACCATGATGAGCAGTAAGTGATTTTTTCCACGACTATGTATCAAATTAACATTAAGAACTTAGCTGCTGGTTTGGTGCTCATTCCCTCACTTCATGTTCCCTCTAACTTGATTAGTTTCTTATGACTAACCATTAATAATTCTGCATCATGCAATCATCCCTAGTAAAAGAGAAGTTTATTCTTAATAAATGTCAGGGAATCTAAACAATTTTAGAGTACCACAAAATATACAACAATCAGATTAATTAAAGTGGACTCTGTTTGATCATGGCTATAACCTGATATACTCAGCCAGTCAGTCTCTCATAGGCTCTAACTGGCAGACAAAATTACATTTCAAATGTATCAGGGAAAAAGAACATTTTCCCACATTTAGAGTAATTATTTTCCTTCTCTGCCAAAATCCCAAATAACCCTTTCTACTTCCTAGTAAGCTAAATAAATAATAATAATAATAATAATAATAATAATAATAATAATAATGATGATAAAATACAAAAATCTGTGTAATAAACAGAAGCCTTGGTAAAAAAAAGTGATAATTTTCAAACAGCAAAAACCCCCTGTAATTTGACAATGAAGTAGAAGGAATTCAACTGAAAGAGATCAGATCCCCCCACACAGCTTTTAATCAATTAGTCTCATTTAGCAAAGTACATGAATGCATGCTTAGTATTAATTTGATACTGCCTTCATGGTCAGTAGGTCATGAGGACATACCTGAGCAGCCTCCTGAAACTGGGTCTCTGGTGTTGCGTCGTGGTTCAAACCAATCAGTGAAGTAAATACAACGTGTGAGAAGGTACAGGGGCTCTACCTGCCTTCCTGTAAATGGGCAATTTCTTACTGGCTGACCCCACAGAGGCATATTTATGGCAAACAGCTTAAGAGTAGATACTGAATACAAGATTATCCACATTCTCATGAAAGATGACATGAACATAAAGGGCAGCCACAAACACAAGTTTCAAAGATGACAGAATTCCAGATTCAATTATTTCAGACATGACCATCACTTCTGTTTCTTTGCATATAGGTTTGCCTGTCCACTCTTGAGTTACACTCATTTTGCTCTTTCAAAATCCTTAAGGAGCCATGGAGGGGAAAGCATGGAAACTTTGAAAAGCTAATAAATCTTTACAAACACCACATCATGCTGGGTAGCTTAAGAGGTTTCACATCTTAGCCTTAAAGGGTTTTGGAGATCACACAGTCACACAATAAACCACCAGTTTCTCTGTTAGCACTGTGAACTCCACCAGCTCTTAAATCTTTCTGGCTCCATGGGCAAAGCCCCCTTCCCCTGGGCAATTTGTGGATGGAAAACCCTGCAGCACCAACTCTACAGCACCAGGCCATGCCGCTGCCTCTTGACCCCTCCTGCTGGCACATGCTTCTTTGCCCAGTATTCTCTGAAGTGAAAGAGGAAGCTGGAACAACTGGGCATGAATGTGATCAGACCTGAAATTCCAGGGACACTTGAAAAACTCTATAGCTTCTGTAAGCTTGCCTTCTGAGGAAAGAGAGAGGACTAGTCTCACGTTTGCGCTCCTCCTTCTGACCCCAGGATGAATAATTCTCTCTGCCTTGAATGATCTGGCCTGTCACTGATGCAGATGGCAGCACTGATGGACTGCTAGCACTGCCTGTAAATTAATTTCCAATTAACTGTACTATCCCTTTGATAGATGGCGCTAGCCCCCTCCTTTCTTACTCCTGCTCCTGGTGCCTGTGCCAACAGAGACTCAAGGTAGCAGCTGCAGATAGAACTTCAAATTAGCCCTTCAGCCCTTTCTTAATTTGCTTTCTCCTGAGCTTGGCCTCAGTCTCAGAAGCTGCTCCAGTCTCAGCACTTCACCTTTGACCAGTAGGGCCAAAGCTTTAGCAATCCCTTGGACACCGCTCCACTCCACACTCATGAGACCCCACCTGGAGCATTTCCTCCAGCTCTGGGGATCTCAGCATAGGAGGGACATAGAATCACAGAATCACAGAATATTCTGAGTCGTAAGGGACCTGCAAGGATCGTTGAGTCCAGCTCTTAAGTGAATGGCCCATATGCGGATCAAACCCGTGACCGTGGTGTTATTAGTACCATGCTCTAACCAACCAAGCTAATCTGCATAACCTGACATGGACCTGTCAGAGCGAGTCCAGAGCAGGGCCACAAAGAAGAGGATAGAATACTTCTTCGATGAGGAAAGACTGAGAGATTTTTCACCCTGGAGAAGGCTCTGGGGAGACCTTATAGCACCTTCCAGTATGCAAAGGGGGCCTACAGGTGAGCTGGAGACAGATTTTTCACAAAGGCATGAAGTGATAGGACAAGGGGGAATCATCCTGAAGGAGGGTAGGTTTAGATTAGATATTATGAAGAAACTCTTTAAGTGTAGTGAGACACTCGAATAGGTTGCCTAGAGAAGTTGTAGATGCCCCATCCCTGGAAATATTCAAGGACAGGTTGGATGGGGGCTCTGAGCATCCTGATCTAGTTAAATATGTCCATGTCAACAGCAGTAGGGTTGGACTACATGACCTTTAAAGGTCCCTTCCAACCCAAACTATTACAGGATTCTATGTTTGCACTGTGGTTGAGTTTGCACTTAAGTTGAGTTTTTCAATCTAAAGGAACTGCTAGCATTGTACCTCCACTGAAATTCAAGGAAAAATTTTCTTCTGAAAGCACCCAAAAGCCAGTACGCACCTTTTCCATCACGCATGTTGTCAGTAGCACATATCTAGCACTTCAGCTGCGCCTACAAATTCTCGAAACACTGTGACACAAAATACAAAGGAAAGCCAAAATTCTGAAGTTTTACTAGATGTAATGAAGTCCGTGATTTCAGGTGGTTATTATGTGAATAATCTGTGATCCTAATTTGTTATTTACTGTGTTCTTCTGCCGCACAGATTAGCCCCTTACTCCAAAGACTTCTGTCCAGAGTTCCTGCATAGTCTCAGCCTTCAAACAGGTGCATTTTTAGGTAAGCATAGAGAAAGAATTCCCATTATTTTATAGAAATCTGACTTTCCAGATAACACCAGCAAATCAAAATGAACTTGGGTCACAAAAGGAGAAATCATATAAGACACAAGGCTATTTGACAATAGCCTTTGTGAGAAAGGAATTTCCGTGTGTTTTCGATGAAGTCGCTGAAAACCTGAACCTTTTCACCAGAAATGTCATCCCAGTAAATCGGTATTCTTGTGGTGACAGTGACTCAGGAGTACAAAAAGCTTTCAGCTGTTCCTTCTTCCACCTAGTACCAGTACCCATCTTAATCTACACTATATAGTATAATTCTGTATTATAAATATTAGATTGGACATCCCAAAAATTTGGTATAATCTGTGAATAAATAAGAATGTTCTTCAAAGACAATTACCATAACTGGAATGAATACATCAGACACAGTCCTCCTCCTTCCACACTTAACTGACTCAAATGTTTAAGCACTAACAGGAACCGAAAAAGATTTTCCTGGAAAATGTTCCGTGTAGAAAAGGTAGCATACACTGTAGGTAACACAATTCAAGAATAATGAGATCATATTCCAGGAATAGACACAGGTTGCTCCAGGTTGAGATAATGGAAACAACTTAAGGCACAATTTAAACTAAATCTAAATTATGTCTGTGTGAGAGAGCTATAAATTCAGACAGGAAGAGAAAGGAGTTACATGACAGTGGGTTTTCAATGAAGCTCTTTGGATAATTGTTGAACCTGAGTTTTTAATCTGTAATTGAGGTGATTATTTAATTTGAATTTTATTAGGAACCATGCATTGTAGCAACATCCTCTTTCAGTTTACAGATATCAGCTGGGTAAGATAGGCGTGAAGACCTAGAATGAAACATTACACCTCACTGAAAATTCAGCATGTCTAATTAGTCACCTAAAGGACTGATTAATTAAGTTTGGTGGGAGGGTTGCTTCCATCATACTAAATCCTTCCTGAAAATGTACAGATATTCAAATAAGTGCAATCAGAAGGAAATGAAATTATAGAAGATTACTACTACAGTTTCTAAGCTTGCAGAAATTCTTTTCTGGGTGCTACATACCACAGTGAAAAACTGGAATTAGAAGTAAAAGGCATTCAATCTCCAGTTTCAAATATCAGAGGAATTTCATTAAGTCATATTGTGTATCCTTATAGATAAGACTTTAACGGAGAGAAGAAACAGTGATAGCTTTCAGAACTTGTATTTTTGCTAATGCCTCATGTTTCTAAAAAATGCCTTTGATTTTAATTACAATTGAATATTTGCAGTAAATACAGATCTTACTATCTAGTGACTATTAAAACCTTTTAAGATTTTTACCAGTCTCTTACAACACCTAGGTTACTAACAGATTATAAAATTCAGACACAAAACCTGATAGGCTGAGAACCAGAACTATGAAATAAATTAAATTTCCATATATTTATTTATTTTCTCCTTAAAACAACAGGTGAAATCTCAAATGTAGCCTTTATTAGAATCATAAAAACTGCCTCTTTTTTTGTTTCTGTTGTTGCTTCCTTTCTAAGTCTGGTACACTCAACAGACTCTCAGACAGTCCTGCTTTTAAAAAGTAACACTGTCAGGTTGCATCTGCGTAATTTTCAACCTACTTCGATTTTCTGAGCATCAGCCACAAAGTCGTCCTGTAATGGCATATTATGTTTTCTCTGCTAGTATTCTGCAGAACAGGAACAGAGTTCTGATGCTCTTCTTTCTTCCTTACTCAGGCAACACCATTCTGACTGACTTTCCAAGGAGCCTGCCTCAGCAGGGAGAGTTGACCTCATCCATTTAACACAAGAAAGGGCAGAACTGGGAAAATATTAGCTGCACATTTACCCCTTATTTAATATCAATAATTTGAATTGCAGTATAACCTAGTGGCCAGACACTGCTGTACTTTCGACTCTTCATACCACACCACAGACAGAAAGAGGGCAAAGGAGGTTTATAACCTTATAGGAGTCCTTATAAGCACAGCTAAGGGGAACCATCTTGGACTGAAAAATATAGTCAGGATCAGGTGTCCATGTTTTTCCTATGTTGCATAAGTTTATAGGATACTACATGAGTAATTCATGTCACCACATAAGCTGTAGCATTATCAGGCATACAAATATGACTGTATCTGAAATATGACAGCTAAAAACATACGTGAGCACTGGCAAACTGCTTAGGAGGCATTTCTTTCCTGTAAAAGTTAGAAGTTAGTATTTTTCAAAATGTTGCAAGCATTTACATTTTTGGTACTAAAGTTTTATAAAGACAATACAGACGGTATCCTTCAGGACTTCTGCTTTAGGTTTCAGACTTAAATGTACCAAATTAGATCCATTTAATTAGTTATAAGGAAGAATTTTTTTACAAGGAGGGTGGTGAGACACTGAGACAGGTGGCCCAGAGAGTAGTTTCCCTGGAGACCGTCAAATTAGACTGGAAGGTGCTCTGAGCACCTTCTGATTTAGTTGAAGATGATCCTAATCATTGCAGAGGGGTTGGACTAGATGACCTTTAAAAGTCCTTTCAACCCAAACTATTATAGGATTCTAAATTGAAAGCCTCAAATGTCTGAACAGAAAGAGGCACAATTTTTAACTACTGTCCTCACACATCACTTATCAAACTTGGCTGGGAGGGTTTTCCTTCAAAATATGTTTCAGCTTCCTATCAAAAATGTTTTCCAAAGGAAAGAAAAAACATTAACGAACAACCTTTCTCTCTGTCCCTTGACACCTTCCAGGGGGAAATATCCAAACATTTTTTCTCAGACAAGAAATTTCTATGAAACAGTACCTTCCAGGCTGCTTTGTTTTAGTCAGTATTCTACTTGCTTTTCTCTCTTCCACTGCAGCTATTCCACTTGGCATAAGTCACTAAATAATCTTCCAGCCATAAGCTGAATTCTCAGAGAAGAATAATCACTACCACAAATTCTGTGTTTCTTTCCTTTTCGTCTCAAATCCAAAAAATATTTAGGGTTTTTACCAGTGCAACGGAACAAAACTGCTGGAGCCACTTCCAACATCCAACTCAAACAGCATCCAACAACTTCTCAAGTAAGTAAACACCCACAGGACAACAAGTCATATATGGATAGCTAGAGAAAACCTTTTCCTTCTGCTGTACTATGCAGAACATAACTCCAAGTAGACCAAATCTGATTGGATGAAAGTTATAACCAACCCACCATCCTGCACCCTGAAAATGATCAGTAAAAGGAAAAAAGTTAATTTCTGAATAACATATGTACCTGACAGGACTGCAAGCAAGCAAATCCCAGTCACCAAGAGAGTAGTTGGGGCAGGTCTTCAGCAAATTTACTGGACATCAGCACCCACAGCAGAGCTCCATGATCTACTGCCCCTCAGCTGCAGCATCATCCTTCACTAACAGCTGCCAATCCACACCTGTATTCTGGTGTAGGGGACCCACACCATACAAACTTTTAATATATTTACTGCTCCCATTTCCAGGCAGGTCATGCACTGGAAACAACCCCGATTAGTAGTGAATTATTTCAAAACAAAGAATCAGTGATGCCATATATGACTTGCTGGCACCATACCCCACTGAGTCCAAGGTGGGTAGGGGTGCACACAAGAACAGAGAGCCCCTTTGCTACTTCTTGTCTGCCATAACATACTTTGATGCTTATTGGCAAAGAACAGTTGAAGACAGAAGGTGCCCAAATTCAATTTTTCCCACAATTTTGAGATTAAAAACTTTTAAAAATTCCACAGCGGAAGCATTTTAAGTTCAAACTCATTGACAATAAACATGCTCTTTTCATTTAGGCTTTAGTAGTAGCTCATGGATCTTCATGCAAACTATATAATGAAACACAATCTTAGTGAATTAGAAGTACTTTTGCTTTCAAGACCTGTCACACATTCTGTTTTTTATTAATACTAAGCATACTGTAGTTATACTACTAATGAAATAAAATCTAATGTTATGATACATACCATTTCTTTATCCAAGAGCTCCCAAAACAGAATAAAACTCCAGTTACCTCACCTTGAAGCTATGAAACTATGAAAATAGTCATGTTTATTTGTTTTGTAGAACTAGAATTAAAAAAAATCCTATTCTCTAATACTGAAAGGTCTCTCTAAAACCCACTGTTTTCTTACAAGGTTGTCTCAGACACAGTATTTCTTCAATTAAAAATAAACAAGGAAGATAAGCCAGCAAGCAAGTTCCAAACATACACCGCTTCTACCTTGAACATGATCTTTTTGCACTGCCTTTTTTCATTTCAAGGAGGCAAAAGGCATCCTCCAGAGATTGCTCTGCACCCAAGCAAGGGATGCAATTAAAAATCAGTCTTGTAAAACGTTATGGTTTCTCTCAGACAGGATAGTCATCACAGTCTTGCACAACCTGAATGCGAATGAGCTCCTACTGTATCCCATACAATTTGACCCTGTTCATCAGAACTGCTGGTCCCTCTGTGCTCAAAAGGTAAAGCAAGGATAGTGAAGCTGATAATAAAGAAAATCAGCACCTAGAATGGCAGACTAATAACAGATATTCCCTAGGCAATAATATATAACTTCTGTCTGGACATACATTTTCAGTGTATTTCGAATCTTAAGAATTTTTAATGAAACATATACAGATATTATATTTTAAACAAAATCCGTTCCCTTCATCTACTAAATCAAGCACATAAGCACTGCAAACAACCTTTAAAATATACTTTTATTTTAAAAGACTTATATGTGCATGGTGTATGGCATTGGTAGGAAAAAAGTCAGTCAGATGCAATGTCTATTTTTCACTACTCTGCCTCTGACTACCACTATAAGCAACTGATGCCTAAGGAAACAGTAAATAAGTGAGGGAATGGCAGCAATATTTCCTCAACAGCCAAGGGACTTCCCAAGCCAAAGTATGTGTCTATACCTTTGCTCTGATCATGCTTCAGGGGACTTTTGTCAAGAATTCATTAAATGATTTCACAGCCTGCTTGTGTAAAAGAATTTCCAACAGTTTTAAAAATTTTTGAAAGCTTTCAGGTTGAAAAATTGTGTTTGATACCCCAATTCCTTGCACCATAAGAAACAGAATAAATAGTCTACTTTATTTTCCACACTGTTCAAGGTTATATAAAACTCTGGACTACTGTTCAGATATGTTCCTCGTAATGTGAAATCTGTCAGTGAACTTTGTCTCCTCATATATGAAAGTTGTCTTCTACTCTTAATTGCTGGCCTTTTTTTTGTTTTGTAATTTCCCTCTTTCTCTTCTGAGGAAGAAATCCAGACCAGCATGCAAACTTCAATACGTGAACACACCATGGATTTATGCAGGTATACATGCAACACCATAAGACATTTTCTGTTCATTATTTTTTCTTACTGGTGCTCAATTTTGACTAAGATTGAAGAGTAGTTTTCAAGGAGTGATATACAGCATTGTTCCAAGACCTGCTGTCTAAACACTACTAGCTAATTTCAGGACCATTAATGCAATAGGTGTACTCTAGGTTGGTTCCAAAGATGAATTATTTTTATTATTTGAATCTGAAATTTCATCTGCTATTTTTCTGAAAGATCACCTATAACATTAAGTTTTCCTAGACCTTTTTGCCACAAGAGTTAGCTCTCATTGCCCTTAATCATTTGGTCCCATCAGCCAAGCTGGCCAGTTCTATGCAATCCATATTTGAAGTACTCATTTTAATACTTTGATGAATGTGGCAAAACAAGAATTAAGGCTTGAAGACAACAAAGAACTACAGAACTAAACATTCTGATGTTTATATATACACACACACATATATATGAGAATAATTTGTCTTTGACATGACAGAATCTGATTTCTGCCACTCAAACTGTAGAGTAAGAAAGCTACACTTTTTTTTTTTAGGATTACAGTACTTTTATTACTAAGCAACAAAGGAAAAACTGAGAAAAACATTTCCCAGTGATTTTTTTAAAGTCAAAGAGTACTTAATCCTGCAGAATATGCAGAAGGTAAATTAAAACAGCATTTGCAATGCTCATGGAGGAATTAAATCAGCAGAATAGTGTATCTTTCTTTTACTGTAGGATCATATGTACATACATATTAAAAAAAGCCCTGAGTGTACAAGCTATGTGCTTTGTGTGTTAAGAAGGATATTAAAGAATTGGCTCTATGCTGCTCTTTTCCTACAAGATACTCTGAAATGCAGCATTTATCTTGTTTCTGCCATGATGGGATTGCACACCTGAGACAATGTGGTTGTTGATTTTAGTACTAAAGACACATCTCTTTCCGTGCAGAAATGCTAAATAACTGCATGTGACTATTTTGAGGAGGTCAACCAACTATGCTCAACAAAAAAAAGAGACAAAATCTAATCATAATTCAGAAGTTAAATTTAGAAGCTACATCACTCTCCACACATTTTTCCAGCTCGTGTTTTCAAATGAAGTCCTAGATGGCAAAAAAAGCAACAGAAGTTAAACACACAGTCCACTTATGCATGAGTTACAACACACAGTAAAATCAGCTGTAAGCATGAGGAGACCACGTGGTCTCAGTCTGAATGCAGCTCTAGGATGACTATGCAACAGAGCAGAAAAATAATTGATGGACACAGTAAAAGACCATCAGCTTGCAGAAGGGGCCCCATTGATTTTGCCATTTGATCTTCCATGAATAATTCTAGAGAAAGACCCAAATTAACCCACCAAGCAAGCATAGGGGAAGGATCAGGCTAAAACTCTGGCTGGTATTCCTGGTAAATACAGGAATGGCACTACTGCTCAGATCACAGTGTGTAACTACACTGGGAAATATGAAAATTCGCAATAATAACGTTTTACTACAGTTAAGTTTAAAATCCAGAAACAGCACATTTTGGCCAAAGAAAGACATGGTTGCAGTCCAGATCTGCAAACAGAGCTAAGCACTTCACTGCTATTTTACTCACAACATGAGATTGGCTCATGAATGCTTTTGTTGGAAACAGTCTCAGTGCTTCCAGGTTCCAACACCTTCTGCTGGCCCACATCTCCTACACAGCTGGGAAATTTTATTCTACTTAGCAAAAAGACTACAGCTAATTAAAAGCAATGTAGTCTTTTGGAAGGCAAAGAAAGGAGGGTATTTAACCTCTCCATTACTTCACACAAAAATTCTCACATTCAGTTCTGCTAACAATTGTGGAGTAAATGAAACAATACTGACTGTGAAATGTAGGTTTGAAAAATGTTTTCAATGTATTGAAATAATTGAAATAATTAACTATTGGTTTTTTTCCTTCTTAGAACAGCTCTACAGGTATCTCAAAACCTTCAAAGGAAAATAAACATGCCACAAACTGCAGTATCTCCAGCCTTTGAAGTACATGTGGAAGACAGCTCCAGCTAAGAGAAATGCTCCTGGTAAAGACAGCATACATTTAACTACAATTAAGATACAATACAACCCTTCTTCAGATAGGAAACTGTTGTTTTCCCTCCACTGATCATTCCCAGCTGTGGGGGTTTTGCAAGTGATCCCCTGCAGGTACCCAGGTCAGAGCAAAAGACACGGATGTTCATACTGATGTCTTTCAGTCCTAGAAGTGAGAAACCTAGATTAATTTAACTCATTTCATTAAGAGGAAGGGAGAAAGGGAGGAAGGGAGGAAGGAAGGAAGGATGGAAGGAAGGAAGGGTTGGTTATGTTCTTCTTCCCCTATTGTATTAGTCTTAGGTGAGTGCTACAAGCAATTAGGCCTGACTTATGCTTCCAGCACTGTCCTTGCCCAAAGAAGTCAGGGACTTTATTAAGGAAATCAAATAACTGCTGTCAACCACTCAGTTTTATCAAGCTTTACTACAAATTTTTTTCTCCTGCAAATCAAGTTTATCAGTGCACTCAGCCTCCTTCAAATCCCTACACTGCTGCATTGTCAGTCACTGAAAAAAGAAGGTTCTCCAAGACTGCTGCTGTGGTCCCACCAAGTCAATGGGTGACACTATGGGGGAGTTAGAGGAGGTAGCTGTTATTCAAATGCTCAGGCATCTGGAGAAGAATATATGGGAAATATAGTTGTCAACATGTAGGCATTTTATGAGGAAAATACTGAACATATTTCTAATTGCTGACTCTCAGATTTGCAGTATGTAATAAGTGGAGAAAACTTCTACATTGCAAGTTCAAGAGATTGATAAATTGTAAACTGACAACAAGGAAACAGTTACACTGTTCTTGCGCCTTTTTAAAATTTAATTTTATTTAACTTTTACAAAAGCTAATCAAAACAATAAAGAAAAGTTAGTGAGTTCTTGTTTTATAAGTAAAGGAAACCTTTTCAAAAAGAAGAAGCTCATTAACATACTGATGACAATCTTAAATATTTCAAAATTCAAAAGAAATATTGGAGTAATTTAAACAATTTTCCACCTTGGAATTTCCACTTCTTATTTTTATACAAAAGAAAACAAAAAAAAGGCTTCTAGAGTGTTTGAGACTCCAGTCATAAAATGGGGAAAGCCGTAACTAGATTCAGAAAAAAATTAAACTGAAAGAATATATTTTGTAACTCACAAAATGCTCAAAGGTGTTTCTTTTTTTGTTGATTTTAACACATTATATAATACTGAACTAAAATGATGTCTTCAACAATGTGAAAAGTGGAAGTGGGAAAAATATCCACCTTGAATGAGGCCTGACCGTGACTTTGCATTCATGTTTATTCTCTACAGAAAGAAAGGAATGCATACTTTTTTATTTTTATGAGAAAGTACAGTTTTAGGGGAATGAAACATCACAAAAGAGTAGTGAAACAACACAGAACAGTAGCAAATGTTTAACTGGGAAATCTCTCAAAAGATTTTTCAATTTCACACTGCTCCAGTACCGTTTTTATCTGAACATCTTGTCTGTGCATTTTACAAATTTCCAAGCTGTTATAATGCTCCCAGACTGACAGTGCCCAGCAGAGCCAGGTAACAGTGGGGCCTCATTGTGTCTGCCACAGTACAAAACACAATGGCACATGTTTTATCTGCCCCAAATTTCTTCTAATCCAGCGGCTGTGACGCGTGGCTGACTGGTGATAACGCAATCACAGCTGTCAGACAGGCCCTTCTCCAGTGATGTTGTCATGATTTCACACATGGGTTTAAAGTAATACTTATCAATCCCATGCATAAAGGTTTTTTTCTGAAGACAATTATGCATTTGAAATCTCTCCAGCCACTGACTTTTCAGGAAACCCCATGTTACCTAAGCTCTTCTCTCGCCAGCGCAGCACACACAGAGCCAGCGTGCTCTGCAGCCCTCTGGAAACTGTCTAGGCAGAGTCCTTTTAGACACAGTTATTTCATTTTGAAAAAGCAGCTGAGGCTTTTTATTCCCTGTGTGGTATTTCAGCTCCCAAATTGCAAGAGATCATAATTTCATGAGAAGCAGTTTGGGAAGTGAACAAAATAAAAACCCAAACAAAATCAAAATCCCAGTTGGCTACTTTCTCTATGTAGAAAATAGTAACCTTACTACAGAAGTTGCTTGCTAAATATCTGAATTTACTGCCACACTACATAAGTGTCCTGGTTTTGCCTCCACTTTCCATTTTAAAAACGGTATCAGAATTTTTGCACGCTTGCTCATTTGCAAGGTTGGGCTCACCTGATAATCTTTGATAATCTTTGAATAATCTTTGATATCACCTTTGATAATCTTTGAATGATCTGTGAGCAACAGTCTCTGATATCCCACCACTTGACCACAGGTTTGTGGCTAAATACCTCTTATTCTCTAGACATAACTAAAAATGTATTTTAAATGACACTGATATAGAAGCAGTGCTGTTTCCACAGCTTTTACTCACAAAAGGTTTTTCTCCCTTCAAAGTTCATTCAGCATTCAGACAAAAAATGTGAAAGGTACTGCCTAGCAAGGAGGAAACTACTCCTAAAACTGATTTACTTAGGAGGAAACTTCTGCTCTGATGATGGTTGGTCCCTTTTAGAAAATTTTTCTCCAATTACTCAACTCTGTGCTTTGGCAGCTGGAGATGATCAGTCAAGTCTCTCTTCAAGCAGTAATAACTTTTTAGAATTTTTTTATCATACAAAACCCAGATATATGAATAATAGGCTGCTGCTTAGCACCTGCTTAATTATTACATTCAGGCTATATCTCTTCTACAGGCATTTTCAATTTATCTCTAAGAGGATTTATGGAATGGAGATGCTATTTAAAAAACAGATGATGAGGTCAGTGCAGCCCAAGGTATTTCATTTCAGCTTTTACAATTAACATGCACACTGGAAATGCTGGAAAGATCTCAGAAGAGCAATGGATTTGTCAAGTGCTCTGCCTGCCTCCCACATGCATTTTCAAGAGGAGGTAATGGAAGACCAACAGCAAGTATACCAAATCAGAAAGCCACAGACAGCTCTAGGAGAGAGTGCTGAGAAAAAAACATGCCACAAAGAAGCACCAGATACAGAATTTATTTATTTATTACAGCAATTTTCACCAGTGAAAAAGATCAGCTTTGTTAAATGGACCTTGTTGAGAATGAAGTGAGCTTCACTCTCTTTTCATAGTTAACTTTCAACTGCCACACTTTGGTGGCAGAACTCACTGAACTTGTGTCTGTTTTTAAAAGAAATGTGCCTTCAAGCATTACCCTTTGACAAGTATTATTATTTCTATCTCCCTCAGCAAACACAAAAAGAGCAGAATAGATGCTGTCTTATTAGAGATGGGGCTGTGTAGGTCAAAGAAGGAAAATACTAGGACATCCTATTAAACTGAAACTCCATGCACCGACCTGGAACCAGGGCACTGCTGTGAGAGCTGGAACTCTCTGGGAAATCCATTGCTTGTTTGAACTCATGCTTGGAAAAAGTCTCTAAAGTGAACTGAAAGCATAAGGATTTGAACAGCTCTACTAATACATACATAAGCTATACTATACAGGATGCATCCTGATGGAGAGAAGACATTATGTAACTATTGTTAAGGAAAAAAGCAGCGCTGAAGGGGGAAGGCAGAGTAGAAGGAAGGGAAGGAAGAAAAAGAAATCCGAAAAGCAGAGACCCAGGGGATGAATTAGTAGAGAAGAGTTGGTGGTTTCATTTTCACTTGTCTCCCCAGGCCTTGGTAACACCTATAGCTCAGCCTACTATATTTAGAAATGGATGTCTTCCTGCAGGTTTATTCAGTGGTTTGAACTGGAAAAAATTCTCTTGTTGGGGGAAGAGAAAGGGAGAGGGCAAAATACCCTCTTGTGCTGTGAAGACTGAAATTATATTTCAGATTCAACTAAGTCTGCAGTAGAATAAGACACCCGATTTTGAATCAGAACTTGGAGTTAAATACACTTACATAATTTCAGCATTAGTGGTTGGATACGAAAAGGCAGTCGTTTATTTCTCCATTTGTTAGCAGCTCCATTCTCTGAAAGGTAACTTGGTTTCCCAGACACAGTTGGCAGGAAAGTCAGATTTTTCAGTTTATGAGATACCATTATTTCCCTTTCCACCAGCCCTGCCACATATTTACATCAGAAAAAAACCAGCAACTCTTTGAAAATTACCAATAAACCAGAAACTCAAACAAATTTTTAATTCTAGGGAATAAAACATTTGAGTTTCTGACATAAAATGCCTTTTTTCCATTATTTGGATGCACCATCTTTATCTCAGCTGAATGAGAGAAAATTGGATCGAATTAAGAGGTGCTCTCAGTTACTTGATACCAATTCAAACGTAAAGCATGCCTGGAACAGATGAGTGCCTATTAAGCCTATGGAAAGGATTATCAGGTGATCTCAACCTATGGAAAGGACATCTGTATTCTGAGGGGGAGGGAGAGGAGGGGTTACTAACAGTAAATCTGAGTGGTCTGCTGGAAACTTTCACAGGGAGAGCACTGAGCAGCAAATACTGTCCAAAATGGATACAAATATGTTGTCAAGTCGCCCTGACAGATCCATTATGGGCGAGCAGCTTAGCAAAATGAACTCGATCTCAACTGTCTCACAATATAAATGCCACAAGCTCAGAAGGACCTGAGCTTCCAGTTCCCCCATCCCTTACTGCAAAAGTGAGTTGGCATTCAAGAGAAGCAGCAGGTCAAGGAAAGCCTTATTCACAAGAACAGCCACTCTGGGAAAGACCTTCCTGTTACATGCCAAATCTGCCACACTGTGAAAACTACATTTTCAAACACATATGCTCCCACAGTTGCTCTCTTCAGCTGCAGCTGGAGTTGCAAATTTCAATGCAAATTTCAATGCATTTACAGAAAACAAGTCATATATCTGTTTGCATATTCTGATTTCTCAAATTACACCAAAAATGTCATAGCACAGGACATTTTTTTCCTACCATGAACTAATGAAAGAGCACCAGAAGATAATGATCAAGTGGCGGTAGAAACTTGTAAAATGATATTTCCTCAAGGTATTAGCAGTAATACTTGCAATCTATGATGTATACATGGGACATATATGGGTAAGTGATGCTAGAGGTTTTAAAACATATTCAATTTTCAAAACCAGAATATTTAACACAAAGTTAAGTTTTATGATAACAGTTAAGGCCACATTACAATCTTTGCTCATGATTATGTGATTGTTCAGCAAAAGGCATTTCAGCACATATTTAAGTCTCATTAAAGTCTCAAGAATGAGAACCTTCTGTTTCGCTGAGCCATGGCATGAATAACCAGCCACACTCAAAGGATCTTCAGAGTAACTACAGCGGCAAGGCAGAAAGGTGGAGACTGAGAAAAGGTGAAGTACACTATCTCCACTATTCAGGAAGATTTCTCTTGCACTGTGATGAGTTTAGTAGGAAATTAAATAATCTACAAGATTTGCTATTAATTCTTCCCTTTAAAATTACTGCTAGAGCAGACACCAAAGTTTCATAGAGGATCTCTTGATAATTCAGTATAGTACAAATACAGCTGCATGTGTAGATCTGAGTGCAGGGACGTGTGGAAGAGTGTATCAGAGAAAAGGCTCAGTCAAATATGTCCTCCTAGTCAACACAATGAGAGACAAAAGTACCGCAGGTGCCCTCAGTGTAGAAAATACAGAGAACTCCACTTGTTAATTAAAATCTAATCCTGGCTTTGCTCCAAAAGCCATGTTTGATGCCACAAAATAGGAAGAATAGCAAGGACTTCCTCCTGTCTGATGATGAACTAGCTTAGTATGTTGCTCCTCAGGATGAGATACTGCTGCAAAAGTATACAAACATTTCATGCACAAACCAAATCACGCAAGAATCACTTTATATCTTTTTCTTTCTGCTCTCCACTTTTCCTCTTTTCCAATGCTTTAGCACAAGAGCAATCCACCTACTGGTGAGGTCTTACTGTTTTCCAGTTCCACCCAATAAATGGACTGACAGCTGCCACCATGGCTCCTAACCTTAGCCGAGGTACAACGGTGAGTTTCCTGCCATTGCAACCCAGCCAGCACCATGTGGCTCATTCACGGGGTGAGGATTCCTCAGTTACATCCAAGAGCTGGCCAACAGTCATCATACAAATGGTACACATTCTCTCATAGTCGCTTAAAGTCACCCGAGTATTTCAGCAACCATTTCCACTCCCCTTCCACTCACACATTTTTTAAAGCACATAGTGCAGTGTTTACTACAATACTTTTACTACAAATGCTTTGTAAGACCTACATACTGATGCCAATTCTAGCTTTGGAGGGTTTTTGAGATGGAGAAGGGCTTTTGCTTTCCTTTAACTGGCCAAGTCCTCACTGGCCATGATTTTTTGTTTGTCTGCTTTTGTGTTTTATTTTTTTTAAAACAAAAACAATTATATTATTGCCATGAACTCTGATTAGATATCCAATTTAATAGACTTTGAATTTTGCACTTTAGTCTCAAAGGACTCCATAATATTATTAGTACAATTTGTTGAAACTAAGTGATCTTCAGTTTTTCAGGTGCCCATATTAAATGAAAAAAGATATTAACTTATGGAAACATCTGAGCTTAGTTAACATTTTCAAATGATGACCTTATGAGACTGGATAAAGAAGCAGCCATTAACATAAACTGGTGGACTGCCATGAAACCAAAGGAGAAAGATAAAGAGATATCAAGCAGATTAGCATTGACTAAAACCCAAACAAACAACCCACACATTAAAAAAAAAAAAAACAAAAAACCAAAAAAAACCCAGCCTCCAGTCTTCAGTGTTTACTGCACATATAATGTAAGGTTGTTATTTTTACTGACATCTTTCTAAGCCTCTGCACATTGCAGTGCCCTCTAATAGAAACAACACTGTCATAGCAGAAGTAGCTTCATTTGCAGCTCTGTCTCCACTGAAACTTTATTTTTTGCTTTTTTCAGCTCCAAATTAATCTCTGGGGGGAACAGTACCCAATGTATGAGTGCTGAACCATACATAATGATATCACTTTAATAAATAATTCTAATAATTAGGTTAAAAGCAAAGCAATATGATGACTAATTTTTAAAAGTGAGTTCTTACATGTATAGTGCATATTCACTGTACAGTTTACCTCTCCTGTACTTTTGAACTACATGTGGATGGTGCTCCAAACAAACAACCCACACATTAAAAAAAAAAAAAACAAAAAACCAAAAAAAACCCAGCCTCCAGTCTTCAGTGTTTACTGCACATATAATGTAAGGTTGTTATTTTTACTGACATCTTTCTAAGCCTCTGCACATTGCAGTGCCCTCTAATAGAAACAACACTGTCATAGCAGAAGTAGCTTCATTTGCAGCTCTGTCTCCACTGAAACTTTATTTTTTGCTTTTTTCAGCTCCAAATTAATCTCTGGGGGGAACAGTACCCAATGTATGAGTGCTGAACCATACATAATGATATCACTTTAATAAATAATTCTAATAATTAGGTTAAAAGCAAAGCAATATGATGACTAATTTTTAAAAGTGAGTTCTTACATGTATAGTGCATATTCACTGTACAGTTTACCTCTCCTGTACTTTTGAACTACATGTGGATGGTGCTCCTTTATTTTCTCCACACAGCAGTTACTGGCATTATTCCTTAACAGAGAAGCAGCTTTTCCCAAATACCTTCAGCAGATTTTATTCTCTTCTGCCATCCTTAGAGGACCTGTCTGAACCTGGCCATTATGACTCCAATTTCATCCCCTTTGTCCTTTTGCTGTGTTCAAGCCATACAACTGATAATTAAGGCAGAATGAATCAAGGTGGGGAGTTGCCATCACAACAGGTAATTAGACACTAGCAATGAGAGAAACCCAATGCATTGAACCAGGGATAATGAAGGATGTTTTTAACAGTATTTTTTCACTTTCCCATCTCCATAAGCTTCTCATTGTAGCTCCTGCATTATAACCTCTGCCACTGAGCTCTCACTTTTTGGCTCTTTACTTCCCCCTCAGCTCCATATTTCCAACTTACTGGAATTTCATCTCCTGAAACAGCTGCCTGTGTGCCTGCCTCTCTTTTACAGCAAAGTGCTGCTCCTCTTGCAATAATAAAAGTCTGTCTATCCTTCTCCCCATATAACAAGCTATATACACATCAAATCCACTGCCTGACATCTATTTTCCTGGTGGATTTTAGGACATTAATTATGTTACTACAAAAAGTTTTCAGTGTGTTTATGGCTTGACAACATTTTTTGTGTTACAGACTGTTATTCTGTTACTCTGTTTCTGGTTTAAACCTGTGGTACAATCTATATTTCCATTTCCTCATGATCAGACTTTCCAGAGCATTGGACACTTGCTCCTGTCAGAGTGAAGGAAAGAAATGGTCCACTTAGATCTTAGATTTTTCCTCTTTTAAGGAAAGATTTATCTATAAAATGTCTTGATCTTTTATGCTACATAACAGATACTCATATGCACACACAAACACAAAGAAGAAAACCTCTACTGAAAAGATGAGCTCATGGAGTTCTCTGATATGAATCTTTCCCTTTCTGCAAGGAAGGACAGTGCCACATATTGCTGCAGCACCATTTTTCCCTTTTCTGCTTCCCACAAGCAAGAATGGATTTATCCAATCCATGATAAAAGGCAACATAGCAATGGAAAAATACATCAATTTGATCCAGTGTTCCCAATCACATTTCCATAACACACGTGTGTAACACCAATTTCTTTCAAGCACTCCTGCACTTTGAGTGCACCTCTCATTTGAGGCATTCATGCTCAGACCCCATTAAGTGCCTGCCTGTACAATAAATTGCAAGGTATTACACGCACACAAACTAAGTGACATCTTATCTAGGAAAGAACAAATTTCTGAGCTGTAAATCACAATGAACCGACATTTTAGAAGCTGCTCAATCCATGTGTGATACATAGGTCTGGATGGCAAACTCTTCTGGTGTTAAAAATATTATCATATGTTTTACCTTCCCTGTCATTAAATTTACTGTCACTTCATCATCCCAGTGTTAGTCTGGTGCTACCAGTTTGCCTTTGATGGTCTGTATCAATATGAATGAAAAATGCAAGTTAAAAATCCCAAACATATTTGATACCTTGAATAAATTGATCAAAGTAAAACAGGCTGGAAGAAGTGAAACTCTCTCCCACACAACTTCATAAAAAGAGAACTATGAAGTATGAACATTAAAGTTCCAGAAATTTATCATTATGTTCAGACTAAAAGAGAACACATGGACATTTTTTTTCCTACCTTCATTTTTAAATCCTAACTATAAAAATGTTAATGTAAACAGCAACATGTATTGTAATTAGGATTCAATATCCTACCAGGAATATATCTATATCTTGTCTAGATTACTTCAGAAAAAGTTACCTCGCAACTTGAAAAATGACATAATTAAATAGTCTTCTAAACTGCTTTTCAGAGATGGCAAACTAATAGCTATTTGTCATTTTTTTTTCTTTTTTATACATAGAAATTTCTACTGCAACTTTAAACTGCAGTTCCAACTTTTTCAGCTCAACTATCTACAATTAAATGCACTTTTCCACAATGCATTTATTTGATTGACGCAAACAGTGCAGGACACCATTTGCCTAACTGCTTCTGATTGCCAAAATCCTTCCAGGAATCATTTCCACGGTAGATGTTCCCATGATGAAGTGTTTCTGGAGCCTTACACAATCTTAACTCAAATCCTTTCACATTTTCTTCACTGTTTCTCTAGAACTGGGGCAGCCTCACATATTTCAGGGTAAGCAAAACTCCTGCTTGGTCACACCGCTGTTTCATAAGACCAAACAGATCTGTAGATGCATGCCCTAAGTATTAAACAATTGCCATGAATAACCAAATTCAGCAAACAGAACAATATGAAACGCTACCCTTACATTAGTCTCACTTTTATGTACTAGTGACACGCTTGGACACCTTTTTTAAAACACTGCACATTGATTAAATAGCCAAAGAGAAAAGAGTTCCATTATGTAATTTAGTGTTGTTGTCCATTACTACACCCAAACAATTGTCTATTAATGTACGAGCACATGGGCTATATATCAATTATCCCATATTTTATGAACTGTCTTCTCATAAGCCCAAATATCCTTTTTCACAATAGAATATCTTAGCACCTTATTTCAAGAAATAAGGTTTACTGAAGTTACTTTTTTTTTGTTAAATATCTCCTGATGTATATTTTTTCTACATAAAATGGTAATTTATAATAATTTAAACCTTGAAGTGTCATTTGGGAGAGATGGAAAGGGAGGCAAATTTTCATTTCACTACTACTGGTGAAAATGCAAAATAAGAAAGATAAGAAATTGCACTTAGACTAGCATAATCAAGATCAATATTTGTCATGTGCTGATAATGTAATAAGATGTGTCAAATTCAACTTACCTATCACATCAGATGTCCATGAGCCGCAGTTCTGCCTCAATCCGAAGAAAACTTGACCTGTTGAATATGAAGCAACACATTTTCACTCATGATGAAGTCTTGCCCTCTTTAGAACAGACTAACAAACCATGGATTTTTGTGGGGAAGAACCAAAAGCAGTTTAGCATCACACACGACTTATGATGCCAAAAATTTATTTTCACTTTCTGTTAAAATTCAAATACAAACAGATAACTTTGATTTCCCAGTGATCTATCTCATTTTAATATTTATACAGTGCTCTCTGGGGTCCAGCATCTGGCTCTAAGAAGTATCTCAGAAAGATGTACAAAAACCCCTAGAGGTTACTGATTGTTAAAAATTGGTATGCACAAATTTTTATAATGCTCTTTGAACAAATCTGCAAGGACCAGAAAACAAAACATGATTTTCTTGCTTTACTTCCCCTTGTCATCTTTGCTCCATTCTACATATTTTTTCTCTCAGAGTAAAGTCAAAAGAAGGGAATGGAAAAGGGAAATGGAAAGAAATAATGAGGACTGTC
Organism: Corvus brachyrhynchos; assembly: GCF_000691975.1. Taxonomy (NCBI): domain Eukaryota; kingdom Metazoa; phylum Chordata; class Aves; order Passeriformes; family Corvidae; genus Corvus; species Corvus brachyrhynchos. Next base: position 4,041,462 of record NW_008239054.1, on the reverse strand, counting down.
AGGGAGATGAGGGGGCTTTTTTCTGCCAACAGCATATCAATTGCATTTTTATAAAATCAGGTCTCTGAAAATCATAGCTGTCAAGTATTTAGTCACACAACCTGAGATCTTGAACAGTTTTGCTGAAATTTCTTGAGCTATAAAGCAAGACAAACAAGACTCCCTATCATCCTAGAAACCAAGTAGAAGTTAGAGGTGCCCAACACTCATAAATGTATGTAGAACATATTTATAATGCTGATATTCTTGAAAAGAAAACAGCTTTAACTCTCTATTAGCATGACAGTAATACAACATGAATGCGAGTTTGAGATGATACAACACGCCATCTACATCTTTCGGTGTACAGAACTGCAAGTGTGCTATATTACCTGCCTCCCAAGCGAAGCATGAAACATGAATCCACTGTTGCTGACTTACATTGTTTCACTGACTGCACCCAAGCAGCACAAGAAATCTTGTTTCAGAATAAGCAACAAAAAGATACACAAGTCAGGATCATTTAACCTATGACACCTGAAACTGGTTTTTTTTACACAATATCTATTAACGTTGCCCTTCCTGTTTTTCTTTTGGTCCTACAAATGCAGGAAACTCGACTGCATCAGAATGGGGTCTGTAAGCAAAGGCTCAATCCCATTTCTACTCACCTGAGTGGCAGAACTTCCATTAACTTGACAGGGAGTTATAGCAGTGCCTGAATGGCAAAAGGTATCCTCCAGGACCCTCTTTCTTGCTTTGGGCTAGAATGATATCCATCAATATTTCAGGATATAAGAGGAAGGAAAAAAAAATGTAGTTGTTTGGGAGAGCTGAGAGAGGGGATTATTTCCATGGTTTGTTTGTTTTGTGGTGAGCCATGTTTACACAGAGCTAAGTGCAAACAAGAAAGTAAAAACTAACACTGTTCCATGCAGCAAGGTTCTATTGCAACCAGCAATCTGGCTTTATAATGCATCAGGAAATTTGCTCAGGAATAATACTGTCACAGCACACTTGCATGGTATGAAGAGATGCAAACCATCAACTTTCTGATATTGCCTGTAAGCAAATTGCTTTGTCATGCACTTACACCTTCATGCCAGAGAAGAGTTACACATTCCTTTGTGCTGATTTGCATCACTTGTTTGCTATTACAACAGTTTTCCTAGGGAACATTTCAATAATTAAAAGAGACAAGCTTTAAGCCAGCTGGGCAATGCTCTGCAGCTCAGATTAGATGTATCCACTGTTTCCAAACAAACAACTCAAAGCTGATTATCCACCCCCACCCCTGTGAATTATACTTCACTTTGCTTTACACTTCCTGTGGCTCGAATGTCTTTGAAGTAATATTTGCGTTAGGTCCTCGGAAGCAATCAAACCTCTGTCTTTGAAACTATTAGGAATAGGAAGTGAAACCAGCTCATTTAATTCCCTGCTGTTCTCAGAAGGGTCCCTCTCTACATTTCCCTGAAGGTACACCAGTCCTGTGGGCTTCAGTGGGTGGTCCAGGCATTTGAGCAGGCTCTGCCATAGGAAGAGCCATGACTGAGAAGGGCTTTCACAGACTCTTTCTATGAGGGTCTGAAAACATTTTAAAGGTGGGTGGCAGGATAAACACTGGCATATTTATCTCATCTTTATAATATATTTGCTGAAGTTTGAAGGAAAAAAAAAATTAATGCTTTAAGATCCATAATGTCTTTAAGAATATTACGCCATGTTTTAAATCCATAGTGTCTTTCTCTTTATTTGCATTTTTGTTCAGAGGAAGGTTTACGAATCAAAATTGGCTCAATGAAAATATATTAGCAACATATTCAATCATTGATACATATGTTTATCTAGATTAAAAAAGTTAGCTTGAAAATTCACCAGGTTTAATACACAATGTTTTCCTTCTTTTAATTTCAACTGTATTTCCTCATATACAGAACAGAAAGCATTTCCTTTTTACATCAAGATGGAGTTCATGACTCAATATTCTCTTTCCTTCCTTCTTTCAAAAGACCACCACCTTTCAGTGCACAGTTATGCAATACCAATGATGGAAAAGGTCCACGAGCAAATCCTATTAGTTGTGCTCTGTGCTGTTTGTCTGCAATATGGCTGTTTACAACAGGGAATATTTTATGTTTGGACTAACCCATCAGAGCAGGAAACATATGATATGAAAGCTGATACAAATACAATTGGAAAAACGTGCAAGTCACACAAACCAACATCCAAGTTCTTAAAAGAGTTAAAGCTTGAAAAAAAGTGTAATTTTCTCAGTGAGCAAACTATTTGGCATGGAATGTTATTCCATTTTCTTCTTAAAGTTGTTTTACATTTATAGTATATATATATTGTTTTGTATTGTTAAATTCTCCCTCAAGTAACAATCTAAACACCTTCAACTCTAAGTTATGACTCCCTGATGTCTGAGGCAAGACATTAATTTATTGTTTCAAGTATGGGAAACAACAACAGTTCAGGTATCACAATGCCTCTAAAGACGAAGGCTTGTTTAGCTACTGCTCCATCCCTCTGCAGAGTTTCCCAATAAGCCAGTCATGATGGGATAAGCAGAGCAAAACTACATGTCCTGGAGAAGAAGCTGCTCACCTTCATGGGAAGGACACATAGAGAGCAAAAGTCATGCAAGGCAAAGACAATGTGGGATTCCTGTGGTGGAGACTGCCCTGTCTGTGGCTCCCAAGGAACCAGGCACCCTGGGGAGATGTTGCTAACACAAATTTTAAGAGAAATCCCATGATGCTGCTTCTCTTTTCTGCCACTCTGTAGGGTGATAGAACCCTGTGATACAGCAATTCCAGTTTCATAGCTGTGGTACATCAGGAAAGAATAACCCAAAGCCAAAACCAAAACCCAAACCACAAAACACATGTGGAAAGATAAGCTCTTGATTTGGGGCCTAAATGCAATATTTTTAAACCTTACAAGCCTGCACAATACTAGAGTTATTACCCAAGAAAAATTTTCACATTGCACTGTTTTCTAGCCATGAAACGCTGTAAAGCCCAAGATAAGGATTGCTTCTTTCATCCCGAGCACCAGGAGACCACTGGCAATTTATCTGAAAGGAGAGGACTTTAGATAGAAACAAAAAAGGCAGTGTTGATTAACATAACTCAGTATTTTCTTTTAAAAAAAGTTTAATGTAACTGAGAAATTGAAAGTTTGGGGATATGAGTTATGCACTGCCTGTGCACTCAGAAGATACACAATTAACATGAGCAGTGCAAGTTTTTCCAAGACTGCTTCTATCTAATGTTCATTATCTATGGACTTCTGAAAAAAAATGGAAAAGCAAAACAAAAACCCAGCTTACAAACCAAGCCAACTACCCAAACCTAAGAGATTCTACCTAGTTAGATTGAGTAGACTTGCATAAAGGAGAGGGGAAAAAAAGCAAAAACCTTTCTATAAAACTGTTGTCATAATGTTGTAATACCATTTTACAGCTGAGCCAGTGAAGACTGCTATATTCTCCTTATGTTCCTAAGAAAATACACACTTTTTTAAAAAATAAAAAGCAAAAAAAAAATTGGTTTTACCAAGAAACATTGAATTTCATGGCTGGCATTTTTGAATGTTTTATCTTTAAAAATGGTGCTACAAGAATTTGGACCTTGTTAATTCCCTAATGTGACCCTGAGAAACATTGCAAGTTAACACATTTAGATAAATGAGCAAACAAGTCAGAAGTGGGGGAAGAAAAACAGCTCTGAAACACAGCTCTGCATCACAGTTACCAAAGGCTACAACTAAGATAAAGTTGCTAAAGACATCAACAGCACAATGCTTTACATGCATTCAAAAACATCTACAATAATTGATACTAGATTAATTAACATTTTCCAGTATCATAAGTGAATGAAGTAAACTACAATTACTGCGCAGACACATTTCTGACACAGCAAAGTGGAAGCTATTGATGCAAAACTAAAAGGCTGACAGCCACAAACTGGTGAGGTCAGGTAACACATTCTGGAAACAGTGATGCAGCACCTGCATTGTGGCAGAGCATCTGTGCAATCAGAGGCATGACAAAACTCACAGGAGCCTTGCAGCTATCAGGCTCCCACGGATCACTTGGTGAAGGAATGGAAGTAAAACACACTGCATGTCAGGGACAGCATTAAAATGAAGCATTTAAAAATTAGTGTGTGAAATGATAACAAATGCAAAAGTGTCTTGAGCGCATGTGGGCCAGATACTTGGTAGTGCCAAGCTGTGCTCTCACAGAGCTGGACTCAGAGAGGAGGTCTGCAGGCGCTCCCTTCAAGAAGGTGTCAGTTTTTTATATAGTTCTTTAACAACTCTGTTTAAAAATCAGATAGAATTATAGATACTAAAAAACCTGAAAAAAATTAAACACCTACATTTCAGTTTATATATTTACATATTTAAGTAAAACTTTATGTGACAAGCTTTTGCCAACTATTAAAATTTGAGTCAGACTGGACCATTATATGTGTTGATCTTGTGGTAGGATGTTCTTAGTTCTGTGGCTTTTCTCCTTTATTAATAAAATTTTTATCCCTTTATTTTGTAAAATAAAAACTTATTTTATATCAGGTAATAAAACTAAATTCCTTGGGATAGCAGCAACAAAATCTTTTAGCTTCCTAATTTTCTTCCCCATAAACTCATTCATCACTTCATAATTGCAAAATATTAAAGGGCTAATGTAAGACCCAAATACAGATGACTTTAAGAAATCTTTGTTGCCTTTCTAAACACTTTACCATCTGTTCTGTCCCTGCTTGTCTGATTTCAGAACCTAAGATCACAGCTATATGTGAATGTGTAGTCTCTTTAGCCTTCCAAACCAGACATACAAATAAACTCTCAGAAATAATACTCAAATAAAGGCAAAGGGCTCGAGATTGTCATACCTGCTGAAAAACCTCATTGACAATCACTGACTAAATCCAATATACACGTTGACAACTTTAGATCTATGCATTACGTTTTGGGGAATAAATGCCACTACATAGTTAGCCTTTATAGAGCAAAGCTTTTGTTTTGTATATAAATCTGCGTTTAATGAGCCTTGAAAGAGATGATTGCTAAATAACAGCCTGCTGCATTCAAGCTCAACTGCCTCCAATTATATTGTTTATAATTATATAATTGTACAATATAATGTGTGTCCAACAATCCCTGAGTTTTATTACTGCACAGCACTATGACACCAGTGTAAATCACCTTTTCACTTTCACAGTCAGCCTCTTTAACTTTGCTTAGTCAGCCAACACAAATGCACAGAGAACTGCACTTTTGACTGCTGAATGCATCAAACCAGCTTACCAGCCTCAGCAGAAATAAGAAAGTAATGGAAATGGTCAACTCACAAAGATGAAAGGGGGAAGAAAGGTACTGTCTATACAAGGAAGTAAGGGAGAAACAAAAAGAAAAAAACCAATTAGTTCAAAACCCTATATAGAGTTTGTAATTGCTTCTTAGGGTGTTTCTTGTTGGCAGATACTTCCAGATATTGTGCCTATCCAAGATACCCAGGAGAACAAGTGCAAAGCAGTTAACATTAGCAGGTAATGCTCTTTGTATTATTCTTACTCCTATATGGATATTGCAGCATTTGCTGTGATGCCACTAAAATTAGTAAAAATCTTATTAGCAAACACATCATTATGCTGTTAAACACCTACACAAACCTCTCATTGTTCTCTATATTCAAACAGAATTTCTGCTCTCTCTTCCATCATTTGAAAACTAACCCAACTTCCAATCAGCAATTAATACAGTAGTATTCAGAATATAATTATAACTCCTGCCACAGAAATTTAAGCCCCAAAGTCATCCATAAAACACCTTTTTGACTTAATAGGGGCACCATTTCTTTGTTTTGAAGTTTTGTTACACACACCTTCCAAAGTAATAAAATTCTTGTTTTTAAATGTGGCTTAAAGCCCTCTGCCTCCTTCCTCTCTTCAAGCACACTCTCCACACAGGAATCTCTTCTTCAGTCCCAGAAGTCCTTACACCCACACCACCTGGCCTTTTAATCAGTGAAGTTCCAGTACTGCAACCCCCTATCAGAAGGGCTCCCATCAGCACACAACTACCTCCCACACTCACCCTCCCTTGTCTTTGCTCTTGGCTACTTGTAACTTTGAATTGGCCTGTGATGACTTTTAAAGCTTGCAGCTTAGTTTTACTCCAAATCAATACACTGAATGTTGACAATCTGAAAGTTTGATCTTTTTAATGTTTTTGGAGTTGTTGTGTGGCTAGTAGTTGAGCCCTTAAAAGGGGACTTTAGGCGTAGGGCTTCACGTCTTATAAACTACTGCAGTCTGTCCTCCTCCCTCATCAACATTTTCACACCTTTAAAATGGCTGCACTTGGAGGCACCTGTACAGCAAGATGCCTCTTCCTGTGCTTGACGACTCAAGTCACTGTCTTCTGAAATCCACTGCTATTGTTATTCTTACAACTCTGAGAATTTACTAAACTGAGGGAAGCTGGTTTAAAACTAAGATTAATTTTTTCAGCATTACCAATAAAATTACTGCAAACCCCTTTTCGGGTCCATTGGTGCCTTTTCCTGGTCTTAAAATCAAGAGTCATACACGTTTAGAAGGGGAAAAGGGATTTTACCTTGGTATTTATTTTAAGGATCCTTAGGTGCACACATCCAGGTCATATGCATCGAGATGCACCCTGCTGAGTATGCCCCAAAAGATCGGGTATAACACTATAGGTTTTACTAATTAGCATATCTATCAAAGATTCCCCAATGAGAGGCTCAAGTGAGCCCCCTCCCCAAGGAGCCTTCCCCTGGATGGTTTTATCTTGGTTTACAGAATGTGTTCTGGAGAGGACCTTGGGGTCTGGGGCACACTGATCCCTAACTACGAAGCTTCTAAAATGTTTAGTCTCTCAGCTTGACAAACAAGTCCAAGAATGTAGGCAAAAAAGCACTGAGAATACAGAAGTTGTAAAAAGGTACAACAGGGGTATAAAAGAAAAGGCAAAAAATCTTCATGGCATCACCATTAACTCCAATATTGCTCATCAGTTCCTAAACAGTCCCTTAACTAGAGTCTATGACTATGGAAAAGCAAGGCATCTGAACTTCTCTTCAGTTTAAATGCTCTTTGGGAACTGTAGACTAAATTAAAAATCAACATTGAATTATAATTATGTAGTTATTTTAAAATAATAACTGCATCACTTTCTTTGATCTTGAAATGTTTCACCATTTTTTATCAAACAACCCACTTTTATATGCCATTTCTTGTAAAGATTCCTCAAACTGATCTTAATACAAGTGTTTGTATTGTGTTGAATAGAAAAATGTCAGGTAGTGGAAAACATGATCACTGTCTCATAGTTTTATAAAACTGGTTGTTACAGCAAGATATCCCACATAAATGACAAACACACCAATATTAACTTGCATTTAGATTTAGCAAATCATTTCCTATAGCCCAGCAAACTTGTTTAAACAGAATCCAAGCAGAAGCCAATTAAAGGAAACATCCAGGGGCAGAAGGGAAATGGTGCAGTGAAGACACACTGTCCCCCAGCCACTGGTGCTCTTGGCCACTGCACCTGGGCCTGGCAGTGAGGCCACAGGGAAAAGCAATGTGCTGTCAGCAGAGGACATAGCACCACTTTTATTCCCAGCACAGAGATCTCCACAGCTTCCAGATCCCCAGAACTACTCAAATGTATTGACCCAATTTCCAACTGCTGCCCTAACTAAAACAACTGGGAGAGTTTCTCACTGTGTCCTCCCCAGGTGCTCAGCCTCTTCTGAGGTGAGCATCTGCACCTTGCCTTGAACGCTGGTGCTCATTACAGCAACAGGAACGATAATGCTGATGGAAGAGACACTTTCTGCTAAAACCTGAGAACATAAATACACCTTAAATTGCTAAAGCTGTTAAATAAAATAGGATATTTCTAAAATTCAGAGTACTTTCATTTGCCATCTTGTTTCCAAGTCTCTGGGATTTACTCTTCTACATTTACAAGCTTTCCTCTGCAAAAATAATGGCTACATGTTTTGGGCTTTTTGAACAAGTTAGCAAGGGTTCAAGTGTTATCCTCATCCTTCTTCGATTTTGCTGCAGGGGAAGGAAGGGCAAGCCTTGTGTGATCTGCAGTAAGGAGAAATGACCATTCCGAGTGTGGAACCTTGAGGACATTACCTGGGAGCAACTCCAGAAGACCCCACTGTTCGTAAGCAGTGCCTGGTGCATGAAATGATGACTCCCTGTGTGTTTCAGCATTTTAAATAAACAGGCATCTGAGCTCTTCTCACCTGGCTTGTTTTCAAGCAGAAAATTAGGTCCCAGCAAAAGGGAGAGGAAGCACTTGGTAGGAAACGGAAAGGTAAGGCAGGGGCAAATTTAAAACTGTCAGGGGAGGCAAAACAAAACAGGTGAAAATTTGTTACTAACTGAGGAAAAAATAGATATGAGAAAAAAACCCCAAACCAAAGCAGGTTATATGTTAAATTTTGGATCAGTTTTCTTTCACAAATATAAACATTACCTTTAAGAGGCTTTTCCAGTATATCTATCTGGACTTCTGCAAATTCAGAACTGTCATAATAATTTGGGTTTTCTCCATGTTATTTAAAGGTTGTTTTCCTGACTGCTAGACATGGACTCCTTGGACTCCAGAAGTTACTGACTTGCTGCAGAACTGCTTCAGAAGATAAATTTTTGTTCAATATTAATTTTCTTTCACTACCCCTATCTGGAGAAGTGGCATTGTTAAATGAAATAGTCATGGCTCTAAAATAAATAAAATGTGTTTGTAAGCAAGAATGTTCAAATAAGAATGTACACTTCAATTCAAATGTAAAAAAAAAATAGAGAAGGTAAAAACAACAGCAGACAATTATGTCAAATTTAAGAGGAAAGAATGTGTCTTCTTGTCCGAACCACTGATAAAGGCCACTTTCCACTCAGACGTATAAATTGACAGTAGATAAGAAAGCAGCTGAAAAGAATGTGCATTAGATATTAGAATTTTTGCTGAGAAATAGAAATCCTGCTACTGTGTAGATGATAGACATAGCAAACACTTCAAACGGATCTCATCTTACTATACACACATTTGTGACCTGTTGTTTCCACAGGCACTGTTACCAGATGCAGCAATTTTCTGGTTGGCTTTTCCAGCTACCTCAGAAAAAGATCTTCCTTGTCAATCTGCAGAAGTCCAGGAAAATGTACTTTTAGCATGCCAAACTGTATGCACTTTAAGCCCTGAATTTGCAAAAGCTTAAAAGAAGTCTGAGCAATAAAAGCCTTCTATAATTTATTATTTTTCCCAGAATGTGGGGGATAAAATGCACAATTGAAAGACTTCACACAGTTATATGCAGTTGCACACCCAACAGCTCTATTGCTGACACAGAGGTCTTGGCTCCTTTGACTTCCATCTCAAACAATCTTTGAAAAAGTGCTCAACTATCACCAAATTTTGTATAAACTACCTTCCCGCACAAAGTTAAAGTGTTACAAGAGGGTTAAGTATTTTTGCTTCAACAGCTTCATCACAAAATCTATCTCCATTTAAAAAAAAAGAAGTTAGTGCATATGAATGTAAGTTTCTTACTTCTCGTTTCCTTGAACAGTCTTGTACCAAAAATTTGCACAATAGGTTGTTTTAATTTATTCAGATTTACACAGAAAGATTTCAAACACATTTTACCATCTCTATCTTTCAGGTAACCCAGAAAAACTGAAGGGAAAATGTGTTTTCTTCTCCTATTTGGTGAATATACATTGATTGAAACAGAAGTGAAAGTAGAAGTCTTTATTTATGGGTTCATCAAACTGCTTTAATCTGATTCAGAAAAGAGCCTGTAGATGCCACAACGTATTTGAATGCATGATGGCACAGGTAAAAAAAAAAAGAAAAAGTAAAATCGATGAGGTCCATTTTAACCGAACACGCTAAAATATTTCCTAAAAGAAATTGAAATTAAGAAAGAAAAGTCTAAGTTAGGAGTTTTCCCATCAGTATTAGATTTTGTTCTGTACTGAGGTTTATGTCCTTGCTGACAGCTGGCAGGTAAATACATTACTGCAAGCAACCAATATACATCCCTTGATCAATCACTACAAGTCCACATCAGGAATTTAAATGTTCACACCTTCTTTATACAATAATTTTACACCTGCTGAAAATATCCATCTCTCCATGCTTTCTCTCCACAATCCTTTCTTTCCTTGAAAAAATAGTTTCATTACCCAGTGAAAATTTTATTAGCATAATTTTTAAGGCTATAGGGTATCAAACAGTCATTCATGATATCACAGATATAATAATACATCATTCATCCATTGGTCACCCACATTTTGACTGTGCCTGTCAGGCAGGGATAGGTTTAAATATTACAGAACCTGAAAGTGAACAGCTTTTCCATCTCACATGTAAAATATATATGATTCCAAAGCCTGAATTCCTGGATGATATACTGATACCAGGATCAGTTGGCTTTCCACATGGGATTCATCTGCAAGAAGTCTCAAATCTTGTCAGCATAGGCATTCTAGGACCTCCATTTTCCACAGCGGCATATTTTACTATTGTTACCTAATAGAACAAAAGAGCTCTCTCCTGCCTCTGTAGCACTAAGAAGTGCTGTTCCTTGGTCATGCTTGCTGAGCCCTCTGCTTGTGCCATGAGCAAGAAGGATTACTTCAATGGGCAATGATTGCTCTCAGGAGGTTTTAAGACTAATTTCAAGCTTCACCTATGCAATCAGATCTTGCGTCATCTGGCAGGTATTCAAGAGCCCAAAATGCCCACAGCCATATGTCTGGAGCCTGTGCTGAAAAGGATCTTCAGCTTTTTGGAGTGAAGTTCTTGCAGGAACTGAGATCCACCACTGAATGCTTCTCTC
>NW_008239054.1:4010642-4030526 GCF_000691975.1 Corvus brachyrhynchos | reverse complement strand
GACTCCCTGCCTTGCAGAAAGGAGAAAGGACAACCTAGTTCCCTTCTGTGAATTCACATGGCCTCTTTAAACTCCTCACAAAGCCCCACTGGGAAGCTGCTCTGAAGCATTTTCAGGGCTCTGGAGTGTTGCTCTCCTTTATGAAAACGCTGACATTATTGCTGTGTCTTTTTTCAAAGATTTTGTCACAGTTAAGACAGGCAGAGCTTCCCTTCTGGGCCTATCAGTATTTCTCTGGGCTGTCAACCATGGAAGTTTCCAGCTCTAAAAGCACAAGATAATCTAAAAAAAGAGGCATTTGCCTTAATTGCCTCTTACTTTCCAAAAGTTCTTAAATTCTCATTCTTCACCAGCCTGCTAAAACCATTCATCTGATGCTTTTTTTTCTTCTTTTTCTCATTTTAATAGTACTGATTCCGTTTTTAGCTCTGCCCCCTCATACAAATGTTTCCCTGCCTGAAGTCTTATGAATTCTGCTTGGACTTCTTAGCAGGACTCCCTCATATGAAATAGGAGACTTCATTTTTCTCTTTTTTAACTGTGCTGCATCTACTGAGCTAACAACTAAGGGATGCAGCCTGGGATGAGCAAGGGCTCCTCAGGACCACTATCTACTGAGCTAACAACTAAGGGATGCAGCCTGGTTCCTTTGCATAGGAACTGAGATGTCCCGTGTACCCACATTGTAACTCATTCCATGAATCAAAAAAATTATCAAGGACCAGCAAAGCTAGGAAACACTATGCCTATATACTGAAGCAGCTCAGTCAGGCAGCTGGGATGAGCAAGGGCTCCTCAGGACCACTGCTATCTCCATAGAAAGCCACTTCAGGCTATATTGACTTCTGAAAACTAGTACAGCACAGACACACCTGCCATGGATGTGGATGGAAACCACCTGGGTCCCAGGGAGATTTATTTCCCTAGACTTCAGACTGCAAGACCCATCCTAGAGTTCTTCCAGAGCTGGCCCTGGAAGCAATCTTTCCACACATATTTGGATGTGATCTGTCAGATGGGAGGTGGCTCCCTGTTGGCCACTATGGGTAATGGTGCCAGTGGGTAGCACTGCCTCCTGCCCTGCACCAAAGCATTGCCACCTTGGGGGAACACAATCCCATGCCCTTAATAGATTAGCAAGAATGGGGATGTGCACTTATTCTCAGCTTTAGTGGTGGGAGAACATAATCAAAATAATTGGAACTGAAAGTACACCCACACTGATGCTTCAGATCCATGTCCCATATTCTCAGGAAGAAAGCAGGATGAAGGGGAGTTTCTTCCTTTGTATCTCATATTTTTTCTGTGAACATTCAGAGAAAAAAAAGATGAAATGCAATGGTCTGATGAAGCCTTAGTATACATTAATTTATTACAAAATAGGACCAGATATTCTGTGTTTTGAGGCAAACTACTGCATGGAAAATGATGATTCGGGATAATGTAGCATGGTTATGGTACACATAGAAATTCTAAACACAAGTATGTTTAGGGTTTTTTTTAATGTCTTGGCTTAAGCGGATTCTGAATATCCTAAAAACACGCTTCTTCTCTATACTTCATGTACCAGCCTAATTAATTCTATTTTGAAACCCATAAATGGATCACATGTGTTTTAACACACAAATTCTAAGACAAACAAGGTTTCATGTGTCTCAAATGCTTATGTTTCTTGATGGAATATTCTTGCTGGTCCCACACCCCCTTCTTCAAGATGATGATTATTAAGATAATCTTTAGTAAGACAAAATTTGGAAACAAGACCTATACAAAGTCAGGAATTTCTTACTGTCTTTTCCAAAAGAAATTCATTCCAGGATAAAGATGAAGAAAATCTGGCATCATTAATGTAAACCCTTGTACCTTGGACTGAAGAAGAAGGTGCTTTAACCTGTATGCTGACCTGCCACATGAGTGTTATTCAAAAAGCAAGGTCAGGTCTTTAACATCAGAACAGAGTTTTTTGTTTGCTTTTTAAACATAAGTGACAGTATAATATAAACCAATTCATGAGATCAATATTGAAACCATTGGAATAATACGTATCTCTTATCCCTATCCACACAGCAATTTAGTCGCTCTACATCCCATCATCAAAATGATGGTTTTGATCTCTGTTTTTTCTGAGATTGGCCCAAAAGGGAAGAAAAGCTGAGAAACCATGAGAAGAAAATGCAATGCAAAGATTTTAAAAGATTTTCTAATATATTACAGATGTGATATCCTTTCTAGAGTGAAAGAGAGCTTTAGATACAATCCAAGTATATTTCTGTCCTCAGTTTACAAAATCAAATTCTTCACATCCACAGGGCTCTTTTCCACTATTTTCCTAATCTGATTTATGAGGTCACTAGTAACGATGATTACTATTAATATTTATGGTGCCATAAAAATATCATTAACTTTATTTAAAATTAGTTCAGTCTCTTCCTTTGTCCTATCTATCCTCTGGCTTACATTTGCATTGGTTAGTATAGAAAATGAAAAGAAAAATCAGGAATCTTTCCAAGCCTAAGGTTGGAAACTTAGATGTGTTTCCACTGAGGATATTTTCTAAGATTAATTGTGGGTTAAGGTTGGTTATTCTATAATTTCTCTCTGAGAAGAACTACATAGATGCACTAGCAAGTTATAAAGCCAATAAAATACCTCACAGAACAGAAAGTTTCACAATACCTTTCAGGCATCACAGACATGTTTGTGATCATTAGGTGGCTTTTCATCTTACGTATTTTGAAAATTGTAGGTGAAAACCTCAGTTATAACAGCCTTGGTGACAAAAATCCTATTTATTGGTGCAATTTTAGACAGCTACAAGATGGACATTAGAAAGACTTTCCATAGGTAAAAGTGTTTCATTTTGTTTAGTGTTTTCCAAACTCTTTTTTTCCCAAAACGCATTTGCAAATTTTTGCTTGTGCATAAATCCCACGTCAGTTACTAGTGAGGTCATAGCGCACCACTGCTGCGGAGCAATGAGAGCACCATGGTAAGACCCAAGTTCAGAACACCCAGCCATTTCACTGCTTTCTGGCAGTATCCTGGGGGGATTTCAACATTATGTTTAACCTCACAGTGCTCACACGCTTTGGGATACGGAGTTGTAGATTTTTGTTGTCAAATCATATTCCATAAACTTTAAAACAAGCTCTGCCAGCCCAAACATGAAGATCTAACTATAGAAAAAGCATGGAGATGGGAGATGTTGAAAGAATGCAGTTCTTTACCTCATCAACAATTTCTGGCAGGTTTCCATTAAAACTTCAAAAACATGCATAGCTGAAGGTAAATCAAACAACATGTGTGATGCTACTGGGAAAGGTCTGAGTTTGCAAGGATCACTTAACAAACCACAGCTTATGTTCTGTGTTGCTAAGGAGAACTCCAGAGTAATAGATTATTCATTAAATAAAAAGCAAACAAACAAAGAAACAAAACCCCCCAAAAAACAAAGAAACAAACAAACAGAAAAATATGTTAATTGGAACAGGAGTCATCAGAATGAACACTGTGTGAACATACATAGTATGTTCTGAAAAATCTGAAACAGGTAAATCTGTTGTGGGCATTCTGGTGAAGGTGCTTAAAAATCCCCACTGGGCATCTATATAGTTCTACTTTGAAAAAATATTATTGTTTTTCCATTTTTTTTCAGTTCATCTGAAATCTGCTCATGTTTCCCTTCTTGTTTTAAATATTTTGTACGTCAGAAAAACTAGACATACAAAAGCTTCCCTGATCCCATGCAAATTCAAGTTACTATTCAGAGAAGTTTAAGTTATGACTAGTTTGTCTTTTCTTGTGATTCCTATTAAATGAGAAAAAAAATCCACCACATCTACTAAAAAAATTGTTCAAGACATGGCAAGCAAAACATGATACTGTTCCGAATGACTTCAGACCCAAACCTTTTAAACCACTTGAACACTTCAATATGGAGTCAGGTTGTCCCACTGATTATTCTATGTGCTAGAACCAAAACATAAAATTAAATGTCGCAACAAAGTGAAAATTTATGCATTCTGGTGGAAGAGCTTGCCACTGCACTGCAGTCACAGTCATCACCAACACTATGTTTCACTGGGCAGTGTTCTTTTCCCCTAGTCCAAGCAAAGTAGAATATTTCCCAAGAAATCACCCTACCACAATCTCTTTTGCACTTGTACTTGTCTGTCTGCCTTGTTCTATAGTCCCAACTACATAAAGGCGGTAAGAGAGCTATTATGGCTTAACTCCAGACAGCAACCCAGCCCCTTGCAGTCGTTCATTCAGTTCCCCTAGGTGGGAGAGGGGAGAGAATTGGAAGAGTAGAAGTGAGACCACTGGTAGGTTGAAATAAAGACAGTTTAATAGCAAAAGCAAAACAAGGAATTCTTTCACCACTTCCCATGGGAAGGCAGGTGTTCCATCCATAGGAGAGGTGGACTCCATCACACACAACAGTGACTTGGGAAGAAAAATCCTATCACTCTGAACATCCCCTCCTTCCATATTGTCCTTCCAGCTTTATAGGCTGGAGCATGATTCTGTATGTATGAAATGTCCCTTCAGTCTGTTGGGGCCAGCTGTCTTGTCTGTGTCCCCTCCCAACTCTTTGTGTACCCCCAGCCTCCCCTCTGCTGGGGTGGGGTGAGAAGAAAAAAGGGCCTCAATGATGCAAGCACTGCTCATTGGGAACATAACTATCTCTATATTATTCTGAAAGAAAAATAAACCTTTATATCCTTTACACTATGCTACTCTCCACTCAAGTATATTTTTTTCTCTCAGTGTAGAAACAAAAATACTCCAGGCAAACAAAATTAAGGAGATGATTTGTTTGTTGTTTCAAGTTTCATGACTACATCTCTACTGTGGAAGCCAAAATGTTTCAAATCTCTTTGGAGCCATACAAAGCACTAAGTACATTTCCCACACCTTTTGTTGCAGGTTTTCCATTACTTAACAAGAGTAAATGAAAATAGGAGATACATTTGTAATTTAGCCTAGTTCAAAAAAATGCATGTACAAACGGGTGTTTGAGCAAACAGAACAAAACCAATCTGAAGGACAGTGGGCGTAAATTGTTCCTAAATACCTTGTGAAACACTATTCTTCTGAGGTAAGAAAACAGGAAACTGTAAGGATTAAATATTTTAACCACACACTTCCTGAATTTTCGTAGTAGTAGTTAATGACATGGTATTACTTATAATCTTGTAGTCTGCTAAGCAGCAACAACTAGAGTTGAATCACCACAGCACGAGTGAGTTGCAGGAGATTTACACTCTTGCAAGTGCAAATGTTCAATTTAAGTTAATTCTTTAGTCGTGAAAGTATCATTCACTCCTGTGGGTAACAATGCATAAATATCTCTTACCATCATTACTAAATCCCTGAACAGAGACAGTGAGCATACATCTGAGACAAATTCAGAAAAGTTTGACTGCATCCTGAGGTGCTGGCAACACTCATTATTAGTCCACCTGTAATTTGCTTCAGCAAATTGCTCTCACACATATGCAAAGACACACACAAATATATGTGTGGTTTAACTACCTCCCAAAAGTGCAACCAAAGTCATCTGTGGACACACTTAGGCTAAGTCAGGTACCAGTAACCAAACCATTACTGCAGCAAAGCTAAGCGTGAGCAGCAGAGCTCTGCCAGCAAACCCCAGCTACCTTACAGGGAACAACACTGCTGTCACTAGATCACAGCCCCAGCCTGCCCTAGCTGATATTGCTCCATGGAGCTGGATTGTGCAGAGACAGCTGGAATATCTTTGCATATGTGCATCCTTCCACCAAGACTTTTTTCCTCTGCAGCAGTAAGGCAAGTGTGTGCTGAGCAGAGAAATGCCCATAGCTTGTATGTGTGGTTTCTCAGTTTTCATGCAGACCAAGCATCCATACCCATTCCCATCAAAACTGACTACAAGACAACCAGGGATATAGAAAATTTGTTTGATGATGAAGTTCTGAAATCTGATCATGTGTCAGTGACACAGATTTTGTTTTGGATCTTCTTAAAAATGAAAAGACCATTTTTTGCCTTGTGATGATGATGAATCTGGTAAGTACTGGGATGGGGAGAAACTTGTATCTCTATACTTAACAGGTAATCAGGGCTATCAAGGGGGCAAATCTCTACCACTTAGAGGAATGACCTAGTGAACCACTGCAAGGACCCCAATTCAGCATAAATTTATGTTGGAAAGAGAGGCCACGAAATTGCAGGAATGGATATAAGTACCAAGGCCTAGATATGGACATATCACAGTAGGGAATGAGGATGGTAGGAGATTTAACTACGAAATACAGAGTTGATAACATGGCTTGCACAGCAGCTTATCATTTATTTGGTTTGGGCAGTCCTCCAAAGTCACAGAAAAGTCATAAACTGACTTTAAACAGTGTAGGTATCTTCAAAGTTGTTTGGTGACTGCACACAGCAGCTAGACAAGGGATGGGAATTTATTCTCTTTCCCCAGCCCTTTAAAAAAAAACTGCCTTTCATATTAACATCTCCCTGGTTGCAAATGACAGGCAGATTATCAGAAGTGAGGGTTTCAGGTTCTTGGCAAACCTCAAGGATTTGTTCCTTTCATGATTCCTAGGCACACTCTGAACTTACAAGTAAGTACAAGTTTCAGTGATGAAAATGACAGCATGATCCCCTCACCTCAAATAAGTAGAGCAACAAAAGAAAAGATCTTCAGAAACGGGCAAGTATTTCAGTGGAAACCCATCTGACAGCTCCAATAAATGATTACAGACACCTGTAGCTCCAATAAATGATTATTTGACATGCTGCTGTTGACTTTCATTAGCCAGCTATTCCCCTCAAGACATCATGCTAATTTAAAGATTCAGTCTTATATTTCTTTCTTTTTTTACCTGATACACTTCAAAATCATCCAAAAGTACTTTAGGACTGAACATTTATGAGGAAATCACAATGTTACATTCAAGTTATGTACTTATAATCCTTCATTTGGAAAGTTCATAAATAGTTATAAAAAATAAAAGTAATTACTCCCAACTATTTATCATAAAGCAAGAAAAAGAGAGGTCTAAACAAAGTGTTTGGATGCTTTTTAATGTGGATTCTTTGATTTTGCAAAGTTTTACATGTGAATTTCTGAGAGCATTAAAAATTAGTATTATTATATATCAGGGATGAGCTACTTGGCATTATAGGAAGCTAACTATTCATCAGCTTCATAGTCCTCTAGGGTGTATTGCTCACCTACATGGTACACCTGACTGCTAGGCTTGATTTTTCTTTTTTAAGCTAGCAAATGAATAAAAAAGCCCACATAAATCCGACAACCCTCAGTTGGATAAATTTCTCAGAGGCTTTTACAAAGAGAGTTTTATTCCCACTAAGAGCTGAAAGAAACACATACCTCATTAAATTTTTGCCAGATAAAGAGCCTGTCCCCTCTCCTGGCCCTCAGATTTATCATAGAGGCAACTGCTGAGTCAGGCAGAAAATGATATTTCAAAAGAAAATTATCCAGATTCACTGGAAAGAAAAAAGAAAAAGAGTACAGAGACCTGCAGGATGTAGTAAAAAAATGCATAGCTCTGAATTTGAATCTCTCACTTAGTAGCACTAGGGAAAGTTTCTAAATATGAAGAAATAAAACATATTATCTGTGCTGCCCTTCTGGAAGCATATGCACACAGGTGTGGTCAGAGGCTGGTATTTCTACCTCCTCATTATTTATGTTTGGTTTTTTGAAAGTCCATATGGAGGTTCTCACAAAAATTCCTATCACCATGGAAGGACAAAGTAACTACAAGCTCAGTAAAAACACTCCTTCATGACGCTGTATGATGTCATTGTCCTCTCTGAGGGGCACTGGATGTGGCAATTTCCCCTTAGATGGTTTTAAAGAGTTTCAAAGTGTTGGCTCAGTAATCACTTCTCAATGGTCATGCTTCAACCACCACTCTTCTTTGAAGCATCTTTTTACTAAAGGCTGTTACCACATGGAGATCACCAACTGGCTTTCATCTAGTTTCAAACCTGGGATGTGGCATAAAGACAACTGCTCTCTTTTGATTTATGATCTTCATCTGCAGAAGGGCAAATGTGCAATGAATGAACATGAATTTCAGTCTACCAGCCAATTCTCTGGGACTGTCTCATTTGGTTGAAGTAGCCAGAAACCCAAAACAAGCTCAAGAGCACCAACCTCTCCCACTGCGGGGTTTGCTCGCCATGCCCATGGGGCTTCTTTCAGGAGGGAGAACTCAGCTGCCCTGACCAACTCTTTCACAAATGGCAGAGCAGGCTGGGATTTTCCTAACAAAACCACATCCACGTCAGGAAGAACTCCCTACTAACACCCAGCCCCAAGCTTTCAAACGCAGTGCCTGACAGCCTTCAGGCCAGGCCCCACAGCCACCCCAGGGGCAGTGCTGCCTCCAGCTCCCCCATGAGGAGACATTTCAACAGGCAGCCTACACCTTCCATGGTTCTCCTTGCACCCTGGGCACCAGATGTGCCAACCTGGAGCCTCCCACATGTGACCTTGTCCCTGCCATCCCCATCTCCATCTCATCCTCAGCCCCGATGATGATTGGACACTTGGGACATGCTGTCACAGGCAGCCAAACTTACGCCTCTCTCCCACTCCAAGCAGGCTCGGGCCTTGCACCCCAGGGTGGGTTCTGAAAAGGCTGGTCTGGGAAGGATCCTGCCAACTATTTATTTATTTATCTATTTAAAATTAAACATTATGATCCTGATATGGGGTGGAAGCATTTTGACACTGCAGGATGGGAAAGGTGGTTTTCTGGTTCAGGTCTGTCGCACACACCTTCCCAGGTTGCATGTCCCATCCCCCATTCACTTCAGCCCTGTTTTCACTTCATAGTTAACACCATCTCTTCTCCTGATGCCTGGACAGAACATAAATATTGGAAATAATTATAATACTTACTGACTCTGCAGTTAGTGCCAAGCAAATAACCCACCGTAGTGGCATTTCTCCTACTTTAGGCAGGACATGCCAGCCATTGTTATTTAATGTCAT
This sequence comes from Corvus brachyrhynchos, assembly GCF_000691975.1. Lineage (NCBI taxonomy): Eukaryota > Metazoa > Chordata > Aves > Passeriformes > Corvidae > Corvus > Corvus brachyrhynchos. The sequence goes on along the minus strand of NW_008239054.1, from coordinate 4,021,498 downwards.
GGAATATTTAATGTTTCCCTGTTATTTGTTTCTCTCTCAGTCTTACCAATGTGAGGAAAACGGAATTTATTATTTTTATACCCAAAATCTGATTTCTGCCCACCATCTGCAGAGCAACACAAGAATACATCAGAAGGCGAGGACAGAGTCACTCGGTGACAAAATAAACCCAAGGATATATAAATGCAACTGGATGTGAATTTTTGCACCTGTAAGCATCCTTTCGGATAAGTTAAATATGCTAGAAGGTGATTGACAATTTTCATGATTGACAATTTTCATTTTAAAGACTGAATAATTTAAATGCAGGGCTTCTCCTCATCTTATACGAAGTGCTGAGTACAGAATCCTAAACAAACACTGTCGAATTTAAATCTGGTCGGCACAAAATCTGAAATGGAGGAAACCGTTTAACCCCACGTGAGCCTGCATGCTCTGTGACTGCAGTACCATCTGGGTACTTGAAAAGTGGAAGGTTCATCTACTCCTACTGCAAAGGAAAAAGGGATAGGGCATGTTAAACACATCTGAAACAAAAGCCAAGGACAAAAATCCCAAACCCTGTAACTGTGCTAGTATTAGATGATGACCTCTGTTTGCCTTATCTCTCATTACAGCTAATGTTAGCAGGAGACAAATCCAGAACGCTGTGCATCCCAAGAGTCACCATACTCCTAAAAATTAAGAGCCTGATGAACCTTACTGTCACTTATAGAAAGCCTCAGAAGAGCTTCAGAGCTACAGGAAAATAGCGGAGCAAATCCTTTAATTTGTGAAGGAACCTACATGCACATGGGTAGGCCAGCTATGTTCAGGAATTGGTTGGTGCCAAGGAAACCAAGGGAGGTCTTCCTCTGTTGTCCCAGACCATTCTATGCTATGCGAGCTGTTATTCCACCTCTATCAGCAAGTCCTTCCCTAAAGCCCATGCAGATGCCAATATTTTCATCTGCATTTCCCAGCAATATTTACAGAAATTAATTTTCTTAATTTTATCTGCTAATTAATCCTAGGGGTGCCTTATATAGGCATTTTTTAACATCATAATCACTGTCATCAGCCAGTAATGTACTGACTCCGGTGGTGGCATGCTGAGAGTTGGTCATCTCATTCTGTTTTGTTTTATTATAAAACTGGGGCAAACTGCTGAGATCTCAGATTACTCTGAGTTTATATTTTTCCTTCTCCATCTTTTCTCATCTCTGCAAGACTCTTGCAATTCTGGCATGCTTTTCTCAGTCAAAGCACCTCAGCCTTCACTCTTCCAGTGCACTTAATACAGGCAGTGATAAAACTAGATTTTACTGGCCTTGTGCTGTGTTTTAATGCAAAACACAGATTGATATGCCACTTTTTTTTTTTTTTTAAAGAAAGAATGTTAGTACTGTAGAGAACAACCCAACTACTTGTTATACTAGGATTACCCTTTTAGTTTTAAACTTTATGACAGCTTGCTTAAACACAATATTGCTATGTTTTTTGCAGCTTTACAAAAAAATGTATCTAGTAGAGGCAGCTACTCCTACTATGAACGACAAAGGTGAGAAATATGCTGTTCTGGGCAAGCTGTCCAAATAACCCTAATTGCTTTTTTGCCAGATGTCATTTCACAGAATTAACTCTGACAGTCCCATTCCTGCGCCTTTCTTTCCTCATCTCCATCAAAGTGACATTCTTTATAATCTAGCTATGATTAGCTAGAAATAGCTAATTTCCCCAGATATGTTTTGACAAATGTTCAGGAGAGGGTGTGGGCAATCATACAGTTTCTCCTAGGTTATCATTCAATTTGCAGCCACCAAAGCGCTCCCTATCCTCAGTAAGAAAGAGGTACAAGACTGGTGATTAGACGTCTTTTAGGAAAGAGAATCAATTTCAGCCAACTTAACCTCCTAAATTAAGATATGAACTTTTATTTTCTAATTTTCTGTCCAGGCTACTAATGTACGCCTAAAGAACATTCAGTTCTTCTTCAGGGTGAGACAAAAAAGCCACTGCTCAATTAAAATCATACTGCTCTAGGATGTTGCATCAATGTCTTCTTAAGACATGATCACAAGCAAAACTATTTTGTGTTTGTGACTTCTAGAAAAAATAGTCTGTTCTTCCATCCTGATTTTCATATAAGCACATCAAAAAGCATGAAATTCTTCTGAGGATCAGAAGATTTCTAAATATGAAAAGTGACTTACGTGCACATCTCTAATACTTGAAATATCTCCAGCAACTTTAAAGCACATATTTAATGAATATAATTACTGCTTAAATAACTAATACATACAAAGCATGAAACATTTATTTGATTATGAGATTTCACTGAAGCCAATAAAGCTTGTCTTTTTCTTTTCACAATGTGTCACTACATTTTTCTTGAGTTTCTAAGCCAGATGCAATCTGGCATGACAAAAACTGCTGGCTTCCCAGACACAGTCTGATAAGCCAAATTCCATGCTGATTCAAACCCTGCTTCAGTGGTAGCATGTGGGTTTCAAAGGCAGCATACAACAGTTGTTGCTGTTGAGAAACTTCTGAAGAGACAAGAAATGACTGCAGCCAAAATAAAATTGAAGATATCTGGGATTTCTTTTATGCAACAAGGATCTTGCCCATTTCCATCTTTGCATTAATCGACTGTATATGTTTTTCTGTTTGTTTTCTTTCTGATAGTACATGAATTCATAGTGACCAGTTTCTGCTTTTGTTGTTGCTGTATCAAACAATTTAATTTCCATGCATAGAGCAAGTTCCACTGGAAAACAAACAAGGAGACAAACAGACAAACAAAAAGTCTCCAAAATCACCCAGACAACTTTCCTTCTGCATAATCCTAAACAGAACCAATGCTTTCTAATCCTGCCTTCTTCCATTGCTGATAATGAACAGTGTGGGGGGGTTTGGGGGTGGGGGGTTTGTTTGGTTTATTTTGAAATGAAATTAAAATTTCTGTTTTTGCTGTTATAATCTGGACTAAAGTTCTTTTCTCTGGTACAAATATAACATAACAGTAAAACAGATTAATGTGCATAGCCTTTGTCTCTCTATTTCAGCTGTGAATCTGATATGCATTGCCACTGATGCCAACAGAATTACACAGATTCAGACATACAAGAATAAAAGACAGAATAATCTAAATATAAATTTGGACCAAAAATGAGGCTTACCTTTGCATAAAAGCTTCTGATAGTATTGCAATTGGCAAAGCACATCTAGCTAAATATGCATGGGTACAGATAAATATGTATACAGGCTATTCTTGTAGCTGCAAAAATGTGGATAGAAATGAAACCTATTTAACTCTGTAAGAAGAGAAAGCAAGTAGGCAAATCAAATTGAAATCAGGAACACCTCCACAAAAATACTCTTTTGCATCATAAAACACTCTTTTATAGACAGACACTCATGTAGGCAGACTTACTGAAAACTAGATAATATTGCTTCTGTCAGCACCTGATGCAACAGCAACATGTGCCTGTTTATCAAGGAAGATTATTTTCCCCAGTAAGTTAATGTCCTCAATTATAGTTTGTCATAAAACACTGTTGTTAATATTTACTCTGAGTAGAAGAATAGCTCTGATTATGTCTTCATCCATTTGATTTTTCTCTACACACATGGTCCACATCGGCTTACTTTGTTTGCTGCTGATTAACAGAGAACAAGTCTTGGAGATAGCAGACTATTTTAAGCATATGTTTTAGAGAAACTAAACAAATCTGAAAAAAAATGAAAAAGTCAAAACTGTGGTATTTCCAGCATCTATAACAGAAGATCCCAACAATGCAAGATGAATCTTCAAGTTCTCTATTCTGGAGTCATGTTGCTCAGCTTAATCCTTGAACACCAGGGCAGGCAAAAGACAAGGGTGAGGTGTAAAGCACCGTGTTGTGGGAGGGTGAGAAAGATGGGAAGAGAAGAAGGCGATAATCCTCAGAAGTCCTAGAATAATAATCCAACATCTGCTCAGATGAAGCAGATGATAGGACAGCAGCTAATGCAGTTGGTGAACAAACAACCCCTTGGATAACCCATTTTTTTTCCCACCCTTCCTCTATCTCTTAGAGGAGCAATATCTTCCAGTGACATTAAGAAGAAGGAATCACCAACCCATCCTTTTTCGAGTGTTCTGGGGGGACCCACAGCAGGAGGATAACTCTTACTCATCTCAGTAGGGTATGCAGTAGCAGAGGACATTAAATATGTCCTGGGTGCTCTTTGTAGCAGCCTGAGAAGAAGACAGTGGCAAAACCTTAAATTTTACTTCCTTTTGGTCTTGTCTGACTATTGGTATACATGTATACATGTATAGGTATACATGTATATGCTGGGAATGGAGAAGAGAAAGGAAACTTATTCAAAAGCATGTAGGGGGGAGACAACTGACAGAAATTTAAAACCTGACTGCATTATGAGTCTTTAAGACTATGTCCCAGAACACCATACAATTTAGAAGGAAAAGCAGTGCCCATCCCAAATGGTAGTTCCTTTAAATTCAGAGGCTCACCATTCCAGTTGGATACAGTTCAGATGGACATTAGATTTCTATCTCCACCCTCCTCACCATGTAAACTATTTCATTTAAACGTGCTGAGGATATTAGGTAGCACCCTTTGTGCCTAAATTTTCAAAGCAATTTCAAAGGCATTATTTTCAACTCACACACAAGAAAGGCAGGTAAAAACAATTAAGTGATCTGTCCAACAGCTTCTCAAACTGCACCTGCTCTTGGTACAAGCCAGTCAAAGCTGGGCACATCTTATGTGTGACAGAAAGTCAGATGCAGATAGGCAAGGTAGGCTTGAATATGCCAGCAGCAGCACTGCTGGCATTATAAAGTTATCAGCACAGCGCTCAAGACTATGCTGAGAAACAGGGAATGGCAGCCCCCAGAGCACCACTCTAACACAACCATGCTGGGAAAATATGCAAGCAACTTTAGCTGTGGGCATGGTGCCCGCATAAACCTACACGTGCTTAGGCACAGCACTGATTTGACTGTAGGTGGAGCTCAAGAATACCTATCCAGTCCTGCATTTAGTGGGATGAATGCCGGCTGCACTCACCCTCGCTCCCTCTCTAGAACCTTCACTAGCTGTACATCAAAAACTAGCACAGCAGTTTTTAATTGAAATGGCTACAGAGGGTCAAAGCCACTGAAAAGTATATTCAGAATAATGAATACCTGACTGTAAGGATGGACTATTCTCACTCCAGGTTACGTAATAGTACTTGTACCCATCCGATAATCTGTTCACAGAAGCAACCGTATCTCCCAGAACTCCTTTCTTTCCTTGTCCCCACCTAGACTCAAGGCCGTTTCCTGCAAACCATGGGGAAACAGATTACCAGGGTCCCCCTCCCCCAAGGCCAAACAAAAAAAGGACTACTAACCAAGTCTCTGTTTTCATTTATCCTGACTTTATGGGAGCAATACTGTGTACTTTAGGGGCCATATACCATGAGCAGAACTAGATAAGCAGCCCTTGCATTTGTTTCATTCACTGATACCAGATAGGAGCAAAGTCATTAGAAACATTAGCTTCTTCAAATAATGTGCTCTCTCATTCAAAAGTGAGATTTTTAGTAATCCTCTTTATTGTTAATTGCTAATATTTAACCTTTCAAATCTGAACAAATTTCAAAATAATTATTATGTTATTTTTTGCACATGTAAAATAAAAACCCTGACATGTAAGGAATCTTACAGGTAATCTATTAAATATTTCAAATAGCATTTATTAAAATAAGTTTCTCTGTTTTGGTATATAGGAGCATACATTTCAGGTTCTGCTCCAAATGATACCTGTTGTTGTCTCTCAAGAATGGATCCAAATACTGTTACAAGTTTCTCCTCTACATTGCTATCTGAGCACAGCTGAGAGCAAAATTTTGTGAATGGGCTAAAAATGTAACTTCACAATGTACATAAGCTGGGATCATAGTTCCAAAGGCAGGATCAGCCAGCTGCAAATGAAAGGAATGCTGTACATTGTCAGTTTTGCAGTTTGTAACACAAATATGGCCAGAGTGTTCCCACCTGAGAAAACTGAGCACTTGTGAAATCCCTATTAATCTAGTAGTACCATTTAGGATGTAAAGCCAACATGCAACTGGCCCAATCCTGATTCCATTTAAAAACGGGGTTAATCTATATTAAAGCCACTAATGGATATAAAGGGATTCTGGATTTACACCAACATAAATAGGACCGGGGTATGTCTCTTGTTGAGGATTTTGAAGGGCAGATGACTGCATTATGTATTTTTATTTTAACTGAGTGCCTGAAATGATTCACAAAGCTAGTATCCACTAGAGATTAGTGGACACATGCATGATCCCATTTTGATGGTGTAGATGGTCAGGAGTATTATTCTAAGAAGTGCTGGAGAAAATTATGAACTACACAAAAAGTAAAAACTTGGAACTTATGTAAGTAAAACAGAAACAGTGGTGGCTGGGGAAATCAGAACAGCAAGTGCAACAGAAGCCAGTAGAGAACAGCATCAAGTTAATGATTTCTCATTTCTTACATACTTCTGACAAGTTTCTAACCATTTCACAGAAGTTGCAGCATCCTTTGTGACATAAACAATTAACAAAGCCCAAGGTGGGCATAACCACAGAACCAGCAGCAGAAGGAGGTGGATTGCTAGCAATCCACTGCACACTGGTTGGTGCAAAGGAGGAAAGCCACACTGAAGGAATGAACACTGCAGAGTGTTCGCTGAGCAGACTGCTTGATTAGCTCTGTAGCAGTGAGTGGGCAAGCCAATGCCACCAAAAAGGTAAACAAACACGGGAAAAAAATCTCGGTACCTGGAAAGTGAAAAGGTGAAAGTCCTGGAGGTTCCACATAGAGTCCCAAAATTAAAAACAAAACTGTGACATTCAAAACTGGAATTGCAAAACAGCCCTCAGAGAGTAGCATCTCTCAAGCTGTTCTCCCACAATATAGCATCCAACTGTGTTGTTGCTGTTATTTTCTACAGGATTTTTCTGCATGCATTTAAAATTTGTTTAAACATTACTGGCTCAAATAAACACACACAGTGCTTTTTAAAAACATGTAAGGGCCGGATCACAAAAATTCCCCCTTTTTTCTACCCATACACCATTTACAACAGAGACACATTTTATGACAGAGATCTGTTTTGCATAGTAATTACCTGATTTTGAAACTCTCAATTTTATAGAAGGTGGCCCAATAGCAGGAAATTCAGAACTAAGCTTAGAAAAAGTCCTCAGAAGTACACCAACTCATAACATGGTTTGAGTATATTAAAGAAGAAGATAAACCCCATCAGTTCAGCAATATATGCAAGACTCATATATAATAATACTACATTTTGGCAACTCTGCAATATCACTGTTTTCCCTCTTCCTTAGTGGCAAGGATTCCAGGGAATCCAGTAATCTTTATGATTAGAATATCCTATTTTCTAGTTTATGCATGCCAGGACCAGCACAAGGTAACCAAGAGCAAGGAAGGCCAAGGAGTGGGCTTAGAGCATAGTCACTAGCAAAAAAAGTCTCTGAAGCATTCTCTTGTATACCAAGCGGGGAAATGGGAGAACAAACCAAGAACAGGAGTGGGAATTGGCAGGAAATGAGCCTGGCACATTAGCTGAAATGCTATCCCCTATGTAATGCTAAGTGGAGCACTTATCTGTGCAACCCTTCAAGTCTTGCTTTTCCCACTACACAACAGTAGCAGCAGGACTTCCATTAGCCCAGGACTGGATCCTCCTCAAAGCCTTCTCAAACTGGAAACACATACTCATAATCCTGCATTTTTGTTATGCAAAATTAAGTTTTCATGAGTCAAAATGGAGACACTCAAATCCCAGACAAGTTGCCAGTAACTGAATTAACAAAGCATGAGCTGGCGCAAAATAAACAGCACCTCCCTCACTGTCTGCAAAAATCCCTGTTCAGCATTCACTCCATTGTAGTCTGTTTGCAACTATTTTTATGCGTTTTCTCTCTCCTGCCAACTTCAGGCACTAAGATTGATCTGTACAGTCTGTTAAATATGTGCTAACTCATCAAACTACATGTTTCGTGCAGACACTTCCATTTTGAAAATGCTTTCACTGAAATTATTTTTTAGGAACAAGAAAAGCAAACTAAGACAAATATCATAGTCTAGGAAGTGGGAAGCCCAGGTTCAAGTGTCTGAGCTCAGTCTCCGTGAGTGATACAGAATGCAAAACTATATTGAATTGAGCAGACAGAAAACCTGAGGTAAGGTACCCCATACCCTACCAAACAAGGTAGGCTATCCCCTTACCACAGACCGAGCTACTTTTCCCGAAACCAAGAGTCACATACTTTCTATTAGAAAAGGGAAATGCATTGACATTCAGACAAAAAAAAAATCTTAAAATTGTTTAATTTTCCCTCTGGTACCTGAGAGAAATGGAAATTAGAAGTCTTGGGGAATGAGGTAAAATAGAAGCATCATCCCCCAGCCAGCCAGCCAGAGCCTGCCCTTGCGTTGCCAGCAATGCAGATGCACACAGACTGACTCTTTCATGCTGCTTTTTCTATCCCATGTTATGCCAAAACACACAGACGTGAGATGGAAAAAACCGAACCAAAACAAAACTGAAAAGATAAATCCTTGGGTTTGGTCTTGGTGGTGAAGATCCATTAGCTTTTTATCAGGCTCAAAAAGAGAAAGACCATTTAAAATGAATTTTTAGAGTAGTCCTCAATAACTAACCACAATTGAGGTGGAAATTCTAGTTGGGAATGAATTCATTGAAAACAATGAATACATTTTCACATTATTTAAAATGCTAAGGGGAGCTGTAATTGTCCCTCAAAGCATCCTGACTTGAATAAATCAAGTTAAATATATCAAGGGAGCTGCAGTATCAGGGGGGATTTTTTTAACACCTACTGTAATCATAATTTAAATGACAGGAACAACTGACTGAAAAAACAATGTGGAGTTGAACAGCCTTTGAAAATCATTTCACTTATCAACCACTGACACATCATGGCCATCACTTCTATTTCATCCACTCTTCAATAGCAACAGGTTGGACAGACAAAGTAAAAGAAAAATAAGCAAGGGAAAATTCAAATTGTACGTGTTTGTGTTCCCAATTTTGCAGAAGTCAGTTGCACTAGGCAGCACATTTTATTTTCTTCAGGGAGCATAGTTTTTTATCTAAACTGAATCAAACCAGTAAAATTAGTATAACTTATTAGGTATCTAGATACTCCATATGTCAAAATCATATTTTTTCTATTGTAAGAGGTCTATATCAAACATGGTGCAAAAGGCCAGTTTGCTAAGACTAAAATGAGGAAGACATGATCCATAAAGAATCTCTTCCTACCCTGAGTTTTGAGTGGAAAAAGCCCAAAAACACAAAATCAATTTTGCATTTTTTAAAGATACTAAGAGTTATCATTGACATCTAGGGGGAGAATTGAAGGCATAAGGATATGGATCAGAATTTACGGCTTGCATTTTTTTAAGAAGGAAAAAGAGGAAAAATAAGTATTTGGTAAAGATCCTATTCTTGAAAATTCTAAAGATCACTAGCTTTGTTAACTTCTTCAGTTTCTAACATTTATCTGGTGAAGTACAATAAGGACACATTTTCCCACAGTTACTCCAATGTGAGTCCTTTATAGGAGCTACTTGGACCTACTTCAGTTGAAATAAGGAGGAAAAGAGCATTTACTAACTACATAAAAAGATAGCCCTTTTCATACTTTTAAAAAACAAAGTCACAAAATAATTGAAAAAAAAGGCAAAAAAAGCATACAGGAATTAAATCCGAATCTGGTATCTGATCCACAAGGTTTGCTGGAAGACCTACTTAATGCTGCAAGCACAGTCTCCAACTTCGATGGGAATTGCAGTGGTTCTAAGCACCACTGAACATTAAGCTATTTTTAATTAGTAATAATTTATGAAAGTGCAGTTTGCAAGAGGTACTGAGTCCCTCAAATAAACTTGAGCTGAATTCAAAGTGCATCAGATATGGGAGCAGCAGGTACCACTATCATGCATAATTTATCATAATGGTACTTCTCCAGCATCCAGCAGTACTGCTCTGCGGGCTGCTCCTGCAGGCAGCTGAAAGAGCTGCTGAACAAGTGGCCTCTTAGAAGGTTTTTGGGTATCTCAGTTCCCCTGAGCTAAAAGCTCACTGCGCAGCTGGTGAGGACAGTAGAGGGGCTTTTCATTCCTGTTTGATATCATTTTGGCCTCTGAATTAAAGACAGAATTTGTGGCGTGGGTGTCATATGAATCCTCTTTGAACTCGGAGTTGAAGTAGAAAAAGGAGTAATTTAAGTAATTCCCTGGGAATATAAGCCACTTTCTGCACGAGTTATTAAGACTTTTCAAGTCACTTGTAGAACCCAGCTGGAAGTAAAATCTGTCCTTCTGGGAGATCTTTTTATTGCTAGTGATGCTAGAAAAGACACTGAAACCTTCTGGGAAAACCAAAAGTCTACTGGGAAAGCGAACATATAATGCTAAAAAAAATGCCTCATGACAGCAGTTGTTGGCAGCTACAGATAACATTTGTGAACAAAAAACACAGAGGCAAATGTTGCAGCATAAAGCACAGATTCTTTTCATCTCTTTCACACCAGTTTGGATACAAATTTTGTCTTGGGATAGTGTAAAAAGCAGAGTAAGAAACAGCAAAGATTCACTAGCTTTAATTTATAAAAAGATATTAATTAAACCAATTTTGCCTTGAGATGGTTTCTTCCAGTACGACTTTCTCCTGCAGTAATTTCACTCTTTGAGCCAAATCAAAGTATGGGGTAATTAATCCTGTAAACTAGAGACCTTATTCAGCGTCACTTGCACAGTCAAAACTCCT
>NW_008239054.1:3990839-4010419 GCF_000691975.1 Corvus brachyrhynchos | reverse complement strand
AATTAAGGCGCAAAGACGGCGGCTCTCAAGTTGCATCTAAGGAAACCTGGCTCGAGATGGGCTCTCTTGAATTACGGTAGCTGGTTCAGAAATATTCCCAGTATCCATCTCAAGGATGTATTGCAAATCAGAATGTAAGGTTTGGTAGATCAAGCTAACAGGATGACAAGCAGTAGGTAAAAGACGACTTTACAAATGTTAAAGGTCTCTTTTGGGAGAGATCAGCCCTTTCCAAGCATGACAGAATCTTCTGAATTCAAGTCTTAGGAAATGCTGCAGTCCAAAGGGGGATAGACCAATGTACCTGCCAGCTGTTACTTTGCCTCCTCACCACTGACACAGGCAATTGTCTGAGCCAGTGCCTGGACATTTTACCTCAGTAAGTTGGCAAGAAACAATCTTTTGGTTTGGTTTTTGAGTAAAGAATAAAAGCCATCATTGTCTGTTTTGCTGGCAAAGCGTGATGGCTGAACAGTAAGTAGCAGAGTCAAAGCAAGAGAGGAGATTAGCCCAGATAGCAATCTTTGGATGGAGGAATAAACAGGATTACCATCTTAGATGACAGCCAGCTGTTGGATTAGGTCAGTAAGTTTTTGCAACCTGAGAAGCTACTTCAAACAGTAGGGTCTGCTTCATGAGTGTCACTGTTGAAATGTCACCCAGAAAAAGTTAGGAGGCTGGCTTAACCTCTGCAGGACAAGCAAAGACATGGTGATCTCTTGACTCCTCTGTGCACTTTTAAAGAACGTGTCTCCTGCTGATCTGTCTTTCATTTGAAAATTGTAAAGATAAAAAAATCTTTTAAATAATATCCTTTTAATTTGAAGAATTTTCATTTTAATTCTGGACATAGAACAAGTTTGAGACGTAAAATGAATTTCAGAGCAGGCACACTTCAATTCAACACAGACAGAAATGAGAAAAATAATAAAGGACACCCTTTGACTAGTCTGTAATAAACAGGCTTATTCTTATATCTGTATAGAGTACATCTGTGCATAAATGGAAGAGAGATGTCAAGCCTGCTCAAACACTCACAAGACATCTAAATATATATATATAAAAAAACCCCAACCAAAATCCAAACATCCCTGAAGCTGAGAGCTTCTCTATCTAATTAACTTTCAAAAGTATGAAACACATAAGCAATATCAGATATTTCAGAATTTTAAGTCACTGAAACAGGTAAAAGTGTATTTAAACAGTAAATTTAAAATTGAGGTTTTTATTAGCAGGAGAAAGACCTGCAAAATTTGGCCATGCATAAGGAAAATGTACAACGGCAATTGGAAAGTGAAGAAAGGTCTAAAGTTGTGAGAATAGTCCTTCAGGTGTCTAAACACATCCTAATAGAAGGAAGCTGTGTCAGGGGGAGTTCAGATGGGACATTTGGAAAGGTTTTTCGCTGAGAGGAGGGTCGATCACTGGAACAGGCTCCCCAGGAAAGCGGTCACAGTCCCAATCCTGCCAGAGTTCAAGGAGTGCCTGAATGACACTCTTAGTCATATGGTTTACTTTTAGGCAGTCCTCTGAGGAGCAGGGAGTTAGATTTTATGATTCTTATGGGTCTCTTTCAACTTGAGATATTTTATGATTCTATACACGTGTCAGTGAAGTTATGCAGAATTTTCATTATTGTCTCTAATACAGATATGCTGGAAACACAGGGGAATTAACGAAGGAGTAATTTTGGTGTTCAAAAAGTTGAACGCAACAGTGACGTATGTTAAAATTTTAGTTACTGAAGAGATTAAATTCAGCATAAAGAAGAAAATTCACCACAGTACTTCTAATGTAAAAGACACATTCAAGAGGAAATTCGTATCACAGGAAAAAGTATGAGAGAAATTCAGAAGTTTTTACTGCAACCTTCAATTAATCCCAAGTTTTGAACTGAGTGTAAAAAAAAAGTTATCTTCAGATCTCACTAGACAGAGGAAATAACCAGACTGACTAAAGCAACAGCAAGAAAAATAAACTTTTTTTATAGGATTTTTCATAGATTCAAGTACAACTTGCAATATATCAATTTAAAATATGGGTGACCATATTTTATTTTAAAACTATAACAAAATATGTACATATGCATGCACACACACTTTTGGAAAATCTACAAGACACAGCAGTGAGTACTTGAGACAGAAACATCTCAGAATGGAAGAAGGGGGTTACTGGTAAGTACTAGTTTTATCATGCCTGATTATACTTACATAATAAATCAGCAATCAACTGGTGGAAGGCAAGTGGCAACAATTCGTAGTGCTGGGGCTAGAAAATACACATGGCAAGGGGAAAGCAAAGTATGTGTAGCAGTTTAATTAAAAACATGCTTCCCGAGGTGTGCTTAATGACAATTAAAGTAGTAGATAAAGATAAGAAAGGGTTATGGAACACAGAGGAATGCAAGGGGCTCTAACCACATTAGAAATGACTAGAAAGCCCACCTCTGTGCTGTCATTTTATTCTAAAAGGCAAAGCTCCTGTCCTGCTGCCAGCTGAGGTATAGAATTCATTGCCTTTGAAGCTAATTATAGTTGTGCACATTACAATAGCTAGTGTTCTGCTGATGATTCTCATATCAGTTTCCAAGAGCAATTGTTCTTCTCTAGTTTACACCTTTGAAAAAGAACAAGATTTGAAATGCTGACACAAATAGTTGACTTGTGCTGCTTGTAAGTGCAATCCAGGCATTCTCCTTCCTTTCCTCTTAGAGCAGACCATCCACTCAGTATAATGCTAACAAGTCTCCTGGTTGCCTTTCAAATATATTAGTTTTGGTCTAGTGCCATGTTCTGGTGCGAAACAGTCCTATTTATAGTGTAGTATATAATCTGTTGCATGTCAAAATGAGCACACCCAAAAAGTATGTATTGGGAAGAGAGGCATACTCCTAAAAGTGAAGATTGATTTATGCCTCTTCTCTTCATATTAAAATGCCATGCATCTCAAACAGGGTAGAAGCTGCATACCTAGAGTGTTTATGGAAATGATATGTTTATTTTGCATGAGCAGATAGCAGGCCTTTGCCAGGAACCCCGCATATGCAAGTGCTTCTGCTGCTTATTTTTGGGTAAGGGAGTATATGCAGACTGACCCCACATCCAAAATTCCTACGCCACTTGATGACAAAGGGATCAACTTAACAAATAGCTGAAGTTGCACACACAGGAACACAAATAACTGTGATGAGCTGTGTTACTGGAGTATGTATTTACTAATTAAAAAATTTAAAATACTGGATTCCTTCACAGACATTAACCAAGCAGGTGACTTATTCAGGATGATGGATACAATATGCTAATCAAAACCAGCATGTCAGTGACTGACCATTAATTAGAGATTCATCTTTAGGAGAAACAAACTCTGGAATAAGAAACCTCAAAATAGAAGTTTTAGATTATATTCCTATTTCCATTGGGATAACTTTCTTGAGTGAGTGGCTGTACCGCATATAAGTAAGAAAAAAAAAATCCCTCTCTTACCCAAAGACCTTTATATTACTGTCTGAAAAATGAAAACAAATTAATCAGAGCGCCTAAGAACAAAAATGGTAATTTTACAGGACAGATTTCCTCTTTGTTCAAGCAGAAAACAATAGAAAAAAAAATTGATTGGGGAACACTTTGGAAGTGGCTTAAAAAAAGTGGTGCCCTAATGCTGTTGCTTCCATGGAAATAAAATAAAACCCAACAACTTCATCCCTCCTTATATGTCCTCGGTGTCCATTTTCTCTGATTGTACCAAAGAGGGTCACCAAATGAATAATGTTAATGAATTCTCCTTAGTGTTAAAGATACCTAAAAGTTCTCTCTAGTTTTATGCATGAATTTCAGTTCCTCCTGGAACTGGTGAAGCCCTGCATCTCCTCAGGACTGCTTTCTACTCCCATTCACTGTAGGAACAGTCTGAAGTGGGTTTTTTTCTCCAAACCCTGCGAGATAGAATCGTGTCCATGGAAGACCCCTACAGTTTTCCAAAAGTTTACATTGAGCTCTTATGCAATCAGAAAACCTTCACCCTGGAGTGCAGGGAATGAAGCACAGGCAGCAGCCACTGTAGGACAGAAGCCCTGCACAATGCTCAATGGTGGCAACTGCTTCCACTTAACAGCTGTAAGAACAAGATAAGTTAACTGTGTTAGTAACATGTTAAGCCCTGAACAGTGCTGACCAATGTCTTGCAGCACTCCTAAACAATCTAGGAAAAGAGGTCACTGACCTATGCAGTCTGTGCCCCTCCTGTGTGAGAGACTAGCTTCCTCACAGCAGAGATATCTGAGAGGACAGCCACCAGCCATCACACTGTGCTCATGTACACAAAGCAGCAGAAGTTTTCTCTCGACCACAGGGTGATACATTGCAGGGCCTAGGAACTGCACCACTGAACTCCCTCTGACATAAAGCTGCCATCAGACAAAAAAAAGGCACCGTAGGAAGTTAAGCTTCTCCAGCTGTATCATTTATTAAGTACAAGTCATTTGCTCATCACGAGAGGAATTGCCTGAGCCTCAAATGCTATTCACTAGCAAAGTCCCTCCAAGAATTTCAGCTTAAGAAATGATCCCTGATGAACATTAATTTAGAAAAAATGTAGTTCCTTCTACTGTATTAAAAATGGCCATAGACACTCTGCAAAAACAGAAAAAAAAATATTGTACTGGCAACAGAAGAAACTGAACTAAAAAAGACTATTATGGAGGACTCCTAAATAAAGTGTTTGAGAGAAGTACAGCTCTTTGGGGGCAAAAAATCAATCTGTACATTATGTTTTATTGTTGCACAGCAGATGCAATCCAATATTGAATTTATTGAAATTGTAATACAGGGAGATATAATCAGAATCAAGCACTAGGTCTTAAAAATATTTTTTGGTGAAAAATCTTTTTGATGCTGTGTGACAAACTTTCTTTAGAAAGCATGACAACTTGCCTGGTTTCAGTTTCTATTCCCCTAGCATCAAATTTTGTACCAAGACCATTATCAATGAAGGCAGCCAGGAAGTTATTTTGGGTAGCTTTTGGCATAAAATAAAAGAGCACTCACTGGTTTTGTAAGTCTGAGTCTTACCCTTGAGAACTTAGACAAGAACAGCAAGATATTTTTCTCTAATCTGGTGGGGGGAAAAAAAATGCAGTAAGATTACAGAAGAGGGAATGAAAATTAAGAGACCCAGGAGAGCAAACAACAGTTGTACAGAAGAGAATTATAAACTACAGTATATGGTTTTGGTATTTTCCCTTGATATGAACTTAGAAAAAAGATCAATCAGACAACAGACAAATTTAAATACTATTACTTCAAAGAGGCTGGGTCATACCCCATATTTTGCAATGCCAAACTCACATTTACCAACATTCCAAAGTGTATACTTGGAATGGAAAAGAACTACTAGAACGCTTAAAAGCCTTAGGCATTATTTCAGCATCAAACTAGATTTTTTTTTTCTTTTGGGAAGCTGAAATTGTGGTGCCCCATGCATTTACTTGGGGGCTGGACGTATTGAAAACCAAGGTAAAAAAAACCAATACTTTGTGGAAAAAATCTTCAATACTGCATTGTAGCTTCAAAAGAAAGAAGCAATGGACTCATGCAACAAATGACACACTCCTACAGGTCTCTCTCAGATGTTGCCTCTGGAGTGAAAATGGGACAGGATTCAAACGGGCTGGTTCCCTGCTGTCTTCCCCAGTACTAATGAACTAGTGATCCCTTAGTCATCTCACTGGTGAATAAAAATCAAACCAGCCTTTACATACATCTGTTGGATGTATATTCCTCTGCTTACACCGTTCCTGAGGTGTTAATGAAGGCTACTTCCCAAATTTTTTAGGCACATCGTTTGGCTCATACAGAGCCTATGAATATCTACCTAATCCTCCCCAAGGTCTTTGAGGGCCAAACATGTGTCTTACGCTCAGCAGCTCTTCAGTTTTAAAACTGCAAGGAGCTGGAAAACAAAGCTTCTTTTTGCAAATCAAAACGTATACATTTTGTCAAAATTATCCCCAAGCCATAACATAAAGCCTCAAGATCCAAACCCTCTTTGAAAGTCACAGGAAAAATTACCACATGCTACAAAGAAGTTTAAAGATAGGAGGTCTGTTTGTCAAACTTTGTCTAAATTGCAAACACAGTTTTCACTGATCCTTGCTCATTTGTGAGCAAAATAAATGTCTTTTCAACATTATAATCACTCATCAAGTTTGCTGACTGTGTTAAAACTGACTTCTTTAGAGGATCACAAACACTCCTAATTACTGAGAAAGCCAAAATTAACACCAGATAGAAATCTCAGAATGTCTACGTCTCCTCTACAAGTCTTCTCAATACAAATCAGCCACTTCCAACCTAAAATACTGCCACTATATATATGACACATTAGTTGTGACATCTCTCTCCTTTGAACAGGTAGAAATAAAGGCAAAAAGTAATCCTGCCTGGATTTTTTATGCTCTATTTACACTTCTTTACTGACTTCTCAGAGCTGCAGTGGTGTGAAATACTCTAAATCTGAGAGTAACTGCATCTGTGGGAGACTTAGGCACATCACCATGCCAGAGAAATGAAGGCATGGTGTCAGCTAAATGTGCTATGGCAAATACTTCACTCTTTCTTGACAGGCATTACAACAGAAAAACTCCAGGCAATGAAGGCACTGGGCACAGGAAAGGGAGATGTTGAGCATATGCAAAAGAGAAAAACAATGTAAAGGGTATTATTTTTACAGGTGACAACTACATGATGGTTTGACACCTTTTTACCCTTCATAGGCTGTTACATACTTTTCTCTTTTAAATTCTTGTTACAGTTTCATCTGTGAACCAAAATGCTGTGCAAACAAAACATTACAGAAATAAATCAATTTACCCTAAAATCACCTCAGACAAGAAACTCTTTCTATCCACACTATATACACAAGGGAGAATATAAGGATTAAGAATCTCAAAATAACACTGATGGCAGAAGTAGGAACTGAACCCTGACTTTAAGTCAATCTGTTGTGTCATGATTACTGACTCATCCTGCTCTCCCCCTAACAAATCTGAATGCTAAGAAGGGATCAGAGAACTGTTAGATCTTTCTAAAATAAAATAAATAAAATCAGAAACATGCTCAATCTTCACTCCTTGTTCACTATATTATAGTCTTAACTTCACATTGCACAGTTCACATAGCAAATAAAAAAGCCCAACTCCACAAGGCAATGGGAAAGAGTCTGCAGCATTACTATATATTAAAACTATTAATGAAATCACTTCCCATGAAAGCAAAAGGATGACAATTCTAACCAAACTAGAAAGTGTGTGTGCAGTGGGTACAACACAAAGCTCAGATTGCAGAAGGATGAGTGCGTGATCTCATTTTTACTCAGAGTTACTGATGTAATGCTACAAGGTTCAGTGGAGAGCTCTTGGTTTAATACTCCCAGTCAATCAAAACAGAGTTCCAGTTGCTAATAACATCAGCTCTCAGAATTGCTTCTAAGCTGTTTATGAGCCTGCAGGACATCAGAAAAAAGGTTTATTTTGGGTTGTAAAAATAAGCATATTTTCATGCAGGCTTACAGAATTTTAAAAACAAAATACTAGAGCAAATCATCAGTTGGAACAAGTTGTTCATTCATTTCAGTAGAGCTGCCCCCTCATATTTACATATTTTCAATTGACCCTGCCAGAGATGTTGGCAACTATTGTTTTTAAAAGACAAGCATCTCAAGCTGACTTTATATTAAAAAGAGCCCTACCCTTCCCAACCACTACCCTCCCAAAACCAACAAAAAGCCAAACAACTGAAACACAAAGAAACTAAAATCCACTACACAACCCCAACAACCCATAACATAGACAAAATACTAGTGTAAAGCAGAATAGTTTATTTTAATTGAAATAATTCATGATTACATTTTGAGGTCAAGTATCTTGCTAATTATACTTCCATGACAATTGTGGAGAGAGTGGGGGCAGGGAAGAGTGGCAGACAAAAATAAATTTGATTTCATCTGATAAACAAGCAAGTTAAGGTAACCTTCCTTTGTAAACCTCTCGCTTTGTAAACCGCTTGCAAAAATTGAGGGCATCAGGGCCTGCTGTTATTTTTTTAAAAAGTCTGTTGTCCCATTTTTCACTCATGCCCATTTTAGCATAAATTTAGAATTGACCATACACAAACAAAATCCTGTAGTTCTTTGTCACATCCAAAACCAGTAAGAAGTGTAGAAGTCCCATTCTGGGAAGGATAAGCTTCTAATTCTGCTGTCTCAGTAAAAGTTCATTACACAAATGTCTTGCTGTACCACCTGAAGAGGCTTAGTCTGATCTTTTCACTACTGTAAGCCAGTTCTTACTTAAGTTGCACAAAAGCTTAAGAGATCATGGCTCAAATACTTTAAATTGACCATAGCAGACCACAGGTGACATTCAATATCCATAGGAAGCAAAAATCCTTAATGGAACTTCTGCTAAATATTATTTTATTTATTTTCCTCCTTGAGCTCCCAGATCTCTTCTGACTCCAGACTTACATGAAGGGGCGCTACCCAAAAAACCTCTGACAGCTGGGAGTCCCTGGCCCATTCCAGAACTGCATGGTCAGTGAGCCTGTCTTGGTTGCAACCTGCATGTTCTCTAGAAAGATATGTTGTAGTCCAAGGATAAGGATGCTTTGGGTTTGGGAGAGGAATTTGAGATACCATAGCCATTGTTTCTGCTGTTAATTACTGTGGGGATTTACATATTTTTAAAAGACGGCAATTAAAAAAAATAAAATTACTATGATACATTTAAAACAAATGGATTAATAAATAATTCATTAGTGTATGGATGGTGTAAAAGCATACTTACACTTAAAGCAGATTAACTAGTATCTGAAAGAAATCATTACAAAAAATGCAAATTAGTTTTCCACTGCAAAAATATTTTATTCACGTTATTCGATATTTATAGCTGTGTTCAATGTAGAGCAATAAATATCTTTATGAAAACAAAGGAATCTAGATTAATTCCATGCTGCTTAAGTGGGCTTTAGGCTGCCTTCTAGACATATATGCAATTTTTTAAAAGCACTTCTCTCTGAAAACAGAAAAACTTGACAGGTGAAGATAAATGTTTTCATTTTCAGTTTTTCACAGGAACCTTGTCTTTGTGATGCCTATAGATAGCCTGCTAGATATAAAACGAAATGAGTTCCTGAAATTGTCTGTAAGGCATAAAATTTTACAATATTGGATATATGTTATTTTGAAGAGATAAAAAGACCCCACCAAAACCAAAATAAAACCCCCATGAACACAAAGAGGCCTTCTACTCCAAAGATGACTCTTTCCTCACTAGCTTAAAAGAAAATGTGATTTTTAAAGAGGTTCACATCTTTCATAAAACATGACCCAATTATCAGGCAATAAAACCAAAAATCTCCCCATTTTCTTTTAATGGATAATAAAATAAAATATGGTTTACTTTTATTGATCTCAGATATTTCAATTCACCCACAAAAACACACATCTGTTTCTCACTTCCTTCTCTTTTTTCTAAAACTTCAGTATCTGAAGCTTCCCCTTCTTCCCAGTTCAGATCCAGGGAAAAGTGCCCTTTCAGCTAAATGATCTTGTGCAAGACCATGTATACAATCAAGGCAATGTGAATGTTCTAATGTGAACGCTGTAACACAAATCCCTCACCACCAGAGTGAGGGTTCTTTAGTCACTAGGCTCTTTGATATTGCTACAAACTGATCTCTGTTTATATCTGTAACTGTTTGTCTCAGCTTCCCTATGAGCATCTGCATCTTCCTTCCCCAAAATTTAAGCTGAATTTATTGTAGCAAGCCCAGATATAAGCCAGTCTTCTCTGGCACACCTAGAAACTCAAACCTTTGCCTTTCACCACTGCCTACAATTAATTCCATGCAGGATCATTTCTCAAGTGTAATAAAACCCCCAAACCCATAGAGACCTCATTATGTAATGATAGTAGAGATTTTCAGTAGCATTCAAGATGCATAGCTTCAGGCAACATGGACTCAATGCTTGGTTTATATATGAAATGTCTATTTCTCTTCCTTTTTTTTTTTTTTTTTTTTTTTTTTCCATGGTGCTGCAGCATATTTGGCTGATTCCTGGCAATGTAAGTTAAGCTTTGCATCTCCTATGTTTCAGTGTTCCTTCGTCATGCTTGACTCAAAACATAGATAGTAGAACAAATTTTTGGCAATAGTAAATCTGAAATGAGTTTTACTTGGTGCTATAATGCATATTTTCAGTATAAGTTTTGACATAAATTATAGAATTATTTCATGTGTATAAAAGCTTGCTTTGTTAATTTTTTAAGATAGTATTTGGTACTACACACAAAGAATCTGTTAGACTGCATGAGTGTCCACAAAGCACTGCCATAATTTTTGTCCCTTTCAGACTGTAGTCAAATAGCTACTTTAGGAACACATACAAGACTTCAGAAGCAGTAAACAAGTTTACAGAAATTATCTTATCCTGAACCAGTTCTTGTCATCTGAGTTTGAAAGTGGGGAGTTCATGGAAATTGAATAAGGGAAGAAAACCAATGACTCTCAGAAACAGAAAACCCTACCTTTAGCCAAGAGAGCAGATTTAACCCATCTCCTTTCCCAAAAGGACAGAAAAGTAAGAGGATATTTGTTATAATGGAGAGACAAGGACTTTTAGCCTTTCTGCCTATTGCACTGCCCACAGTTTGTGCTCTTTGCTCAAGAGCTGGACCTTGAATGAACTCCTTGAAATTAAAACATCTGCTATGTCTAATTGTATTCAAAATATATAGGAAGTTTCAGTACCTGGACTGAAGACCTTTGCCTTAGAAAGAATAATAAAGAAAAACTTTTTTTCATTAATGATCTATTTTAAGCAGTACAAAAACTCATTGACATTTGCCTCTGTTCTACATCGGGAACATTTGACATCTGGTGTTGGTGACAGAAGAAATGGCATCTTGAGGGCTGAGGGAAACCCCAAAATCTCTGTCAAAGCCTTTGTAAGACAGCAGCCTGGGATCCAAAAGGTGAAGATGTTAACAGAACCAACGGCATTGTGTGAAAAAGACTTGCCTCCAGCTCTCAAGCATGAAATAAATCAATGTACACACTACAATATAGTATGGAAAACTACCATTAAACTGTAAAGCAAAACAAAAAGCCCCTTCCAACAACTTTTGATGAAACTAAAAATGTATTGTATCACAAATTATCTAGTTACTCTTTCTTAGTATAATATCTGAGAATGTTATTTCCTAATTCTTGTGTTCGACCTTAATACTCTTCTCAAGAGTACCTTTCAAATAAAAAGACATGCTTGAACAAAAAGTATCTTTCCCAAAACCATCTGATATTGACCTAAAGGTCTAGAAGTGCCAAGTTACCCACCCACTTCTTTGTTCTACTTTCAGTCTGCCCTCACCATCGAGAAATTATGCTGCATTCCCAGTCTGAAGTTTCCTCAGCTTCCAGATGCCAGAGTTTGCTTTTTCCTGATGACACAGAGCTTGTTCTCAAGTACCACCTCTTTGTGCAGCTACTCAGAGGCTTGACTTAAAAGCAATTTCCAAAGTGATTCCAGTATCAAAGCACCATTTCACATAGAGTTACCTGTGCAAGGTCTTTTAATCAGTGTTACCTATAAAGAACCATGACATTCCACAGGTCACGCAAGCATCACTGTTCCAGGAATTCTCAATATCCTTTTATCTGTTCAGCTGCAAACAAGCTTGTGAAGAACAATAATTGAAGGAGTTAGTGTAGGCATATTTCCTTCACTTGACTTCAAGGACATTTCTGCACTGCAAAAATGTTGCAGTTTCCTTTCCACGGGACTCCTTGTTTGGTACATCGTGTTGCAGTATCCCCACTGCAACACAAAAATGAACACAGTGGCACTACACACATTTTCATATGCTTCCCAAATAGGACTGTATAACATCTTTGTCCATTTATTTGGTTTTAGAAAGGATGCACAATCAAAATTATTTCAGCATTTTTCAGAAATCAGTATATCTGTTATGTACCAAGAGAGATGTCCTAAAAACCTACATAATGCCAGATTTTATTTTTTTGTTAAGCAGCAAAGCATTCTATATTTATGTGCATCAACATCAGGAACCCAGGGACTTTGCATATACATAAATTGAACTGTTAAATATTGGCAGTAATCAAATCCCGTACTTCCAACCCTAGCATACAAGATTTGTGAAAGTTTTCCCCTCCATTTTAGGACACTAATTTTAGCACAAATCAGTTGTTACTGTTCTTGGATGCAGACATACAGTCTGCATGTCAAGACCACTGTTTCTCAACTAAGTCAGAAACTGGAAGATGAAAGAACTTGAAAGATTTGTCATTGAAATCTCAGATTTCTCATGACTCCCTGATAGATGTTTTCTTTTTGCCAAATCTTTCTTGTCTCTTACAGAAGTTGTATCATCTTACGTATGACTTCTCTGTATAAATAACTAGAGAGAAAATATGTATATAAGAGAAAAGGCAAAATGTACTGTAACTCTACTGCAAAAATAACAAAACTTGCTATGGAAACAGGTCTAATCTGTGACCTAGGAT
Organism: Corvus brachyrhynchos; assembly: GCF_000691975.1. Lineage (NCBI taxonomy): Eukaryota > Metazoa > Chordata > Aves > Passeriformes > Corvidae > Corvus > Corvus brachyrhynchos. The sequence continues at coordinate 3,997,841 of NW_008239054.1, read as the reverse complement.
AAGGCAGTAACAGGTGCTATTCATCCCTCTCCTTCCCAAATCTATAGGGTGTTTGAACCATGCCTAGTCTCATATATGCATATAAAAGAAAGCTATTTGCCTTTGCTGCTCTCAAAACAAAGTACAACACCCTACAAAATAAAATAAAAAAAAAATAAAAAAAAGGAAATAAAAAGGGATTGTGGAAGAGTTTTACTGTGCAGATGTGAAGGCTGACTGTAGTTGTCACATCTGCATAGATGCTTTGGAAGTGATACCTTCTAAGCTTTGATAACCTCCTCTAATTAAAGTTTCCTTTGAAGCCCCTAAACAAATATCCCTGAATGAAGTTGTGTTAAACTCCTCTGGGGATTCTGTTGGGGAGCAGACATATTACAATCAAAATGTTAAACCAGTCTCATGAAGCAGAAATAAGGCTTCCTAATTTATGTATAACTTACCTTATATTTCCTGTTCATGTTATGAAAAACTTGTTTGTTTGTTGCTTGTTTTTCTTTTAAGCAAAACAAGAAAAGAAAATTATTACCTAGATATTCTTCAAACTACACGCATGATGAAGGGCACAGGGAAAAAGCTTAGTGATCAAACAACATGATATGAGCCCAGAAAAAATGTCAAAAATACAGGAGCCACACAGTTGTGACTTACAGAAGATATTTCTCTGTTTGGATTTTGTTGTTTTGAATGTTGCTATTTCTGGAAATCTTTTCTCTGAATTTTGTTCCCTCAAGTGTTATTTCTTACCTTACATTTTTTGTTTTCTCCCAGAAGTTTAATTTAAAAAAAACCCTCAAAAACACAAACCCCTTATATTTTGAAACTTTTTTTGTCCTCACTTCAAGGAAAGCTGAATACAGGATTCATTTATAGTTACATGTAGTAGACATTTGTAGTAGTTAACAATTAACTTGTTTTCTGCATTTAATTTACACAAATAGATGGCACCATGGTTAACAGATCTAGTTTGGATGAAAACTGAAAATTAGTCCGTACAATATTTATTTTTCTCTCTCAGCTGGGGGCTTGGTTTCCATAGACAGCTAGTAGCACTTTCTGAACTTTAAGATAGCTGTTCAGTAAGTCTTACAGCTCTACCAGCACTTTGCCTTGTTCTCACATCCCTTGGTCTGTGCAGTTAAAAATGTTCCTGACTTATGCTGCAAACTTGAGATAATATTTGTGACAGGAATATACATTAGAGGAAGTGGAATACAGCTGAGCCCCTTAAGTCCACTAATCAGAATGACAACACACCCATACCAGCAACACAGCATCACTACTACTGGCTGAGAACTCAATAATGAGGCACTGGGTGTCCCATAACCAAGCAAAATCAAAATATTTCATAGATGTGAAAAACTTAGCTTTACAGAAAGCTCTTGTAGCTCAGATTGAACAACAGCTTTGCACATGCCATGGCTGCTTGCACCAAAACACTGCTTGCTGTAATATTTCCAAGCAGGGAGCAGGACCTGGCTCAGACTACTTTTCTCTAAGCATCCCATGTTCAGGCTGCCATTGCACCACTCCCAAGAGAACAGAAAAGCTGTTCTGAAAAGCTATTCTCTGCCTGTTTCTCACCAGTGCACGAATGCAGAAGGAAAGAATATTATTTAAAAAGAAAAAAAAAAAGAGGGGGGAAAGGGGATGGGATTAAAGCTAAAGCTAAACCAAATGGACAGGAGGCTGTTCCCCTTAAAAACTTAAAGGACTTGCCTCCTGTCAGTCTCTGTAGCAGAAAAGAAACTGTTTAAACAAACCTGATTGAGGACTTACACAGTCTTCAACACAGAGGCTAACAACTTAGAAGCAAACAAAAAACCCCCCCCAAACAGTTCATTTTGAAAACATGGTTCCTTGGAGACTAAGACAGATATTAAAACCAAACAAACCAAATATTTTAATTTTGAAGCTTTCAAATTTTTCCTGAAAGAGGATTTTTTTTTTCCTCTGTGGGTGTCCAGAAGGGACTGACAAGTGTCCACCTGTTGTGAGAGCTGGCTGCACTCTAGCTCTGTGCTTAGGAAAAAACACTACAAAAAGAGAGAAGAGGCAATTGAGATAACTGCCTCTATTTGCTTGTGCTTTATCTTTTTAGAATTTTTTCTCTTTCTCTGCTCAACCTTGAAGAGTCATACAGATACAAACATCACACAAGGCATTATATTGTCCAATTCTACGCAGCATGATATCTTCAGATACCACACACATACATTTTTAAATGGTTAAATGTCTCATCTAACCATCAATAACTCTGTTGTAGATATTTCACCTCCATAAAAATTTTGCAAAACCTGTAAATAGTCTAAACAAATTATTAGGACTAGAGAAATATTTCTCAGAATTTAATGCTTATTATTGGGGGTGTGTCTGTCAAAACACTGCTCTGCTTCTTTAATTTCAGCATTCTAGTGTACTGCCTAAATCTAAACTGGAATAGAAAAGTATCAGAAAGGAAACCTATGATCATACATAGCCAAGGAATTATATCCTAAACCGTACTATCCTGCCTGTAAAGAATTGCTTTCTGGGTACTATCATCCTTGCAGAATCATTCTCAAGTGTCCTCTTTATTTTTGTGACTGTTAACAGCACACACACCAGAGCTGTCTGCCAGCTGAATCTCACGAGTGCATGCACATACATCTGGATGTTGCAGATACATCTGAGAAATAAATTCAGTCAAATCCATACATAGGCAAACTAAACTTAGAGGGAACTTTTTTAGAATAAAGTTTGCTCTCGTTTTTCCGATGTCAATTAGATCAACTTCCAACTGACTATTGCTCTGAGCAGAGCTAGTACAAGAGAGAAGGAATTTGCTTGATTTTGCTATGGATGAGAGACAAATAGGATCCTGCTCCTGATACTGGAAGCATTTTAAATAGTGGGAATGTGCAAATGTTTCTAGTGGATTTGTGAGATCTCTCCCAGAATTTTCACAATTAGTTGTGGGAGCCACCCCCACTGGGGCACAGCTGTGGCTGTCCAGCACTGCCTGGCAATCCCATCCTGCTACCCAGAGGGTGCCACTCTCAGCTCTGCCACCAGGTATTTTCATCCACTTAATTTAACAGAGAAAAAGTAGATTTACCAATGAATTTTATAGCTTGATTTACAATGCTGCCTTGGGAGAAAAAGCTGAAAATTTGCACAAACTGTTAGAAGAGCGTTAATTGCAATACATTACAATAAGCTTATTAAATAGAAGCCTGTGATTGAAGGTGATTGCACAGCTTCTGTTGTCTAGGTAATTAACAGCAGTGCATGGAGGGACTTGCTTGCAATACATTTTAAGATTTTAAATACTCACAAAGTATTCCCCTTCTTCTTACCTGCCCAGACCTAATCAGTTGTTATTGCTGTTTTTTATTACTTGTTAAGCACCTTTGCTGTGCTTGGTGCCTGCAGGATCCTTCCTAGCAGAGTGAAAACAGTATTTGAATTTTAAGGAGTGTAAAGGGGATTCTTTATTCAGGCTATGGGAGACAGAGAGTCTCTCATCTCCCTGCTCCTTCAGCACAGCTCTTTCTGCTTCATATCACCAGGCTAGGCCTCCACCAGCCATGGTCTGATCCCTATGCTCCTGAAAGGGATAGAGGACCACACTGTGCTGGCTGCCCATCAGCAACAGGACATCAAAAGCAGACAGAGCTCCCCTCTGACCCAGCCAGGCCACAGCTGCAGTGCCCTGTCCTCGCTAGTATGTCCTGGTGGGTGTAGTCTCACCAGGACAGATGAATTTGGAGTTTGGCAGATAGCTTTCCCCAAAGTAATGTTCACCTCACATGCATTGCAGTCCTACCTATTCAGATTTTCTCTTTTCCACTTCATTACCAACATGAGTGACATAAAACTTTTAATTGGCAAACTCAATTAAAAAAAACCCTCTTATTTTCATTCACAGATTCACTGGATCAGGTTGGAAAAGGCCTCTGAGACCAGCAAATCCAACCTTTGACCGAACACCACCGTGTAAATTAAACCATGGCACTAAGTGCCACGTCCAGTCTTTCCTTGAGCACCTCCAGGGACAGTGACTCCACCACCTTCCTAGGCAGCCCATTCCAGTGTTTAATCACCCCTTCTGTGAAGAAACTCTTCCTAATGTCCATCCTGAACCTCCCCTGGCACAACTTGAGGCCATTTCCTCTCATCCTGTCACTTGTTACTTAGGAGAAGAGGCTGACCCCCACCTGACTACAAACTCCTTTCAGGTGGTTGTAGAGAGTGATAAGCCTTCTTTTCTCCAGGCTAAACAACCCATTCTCCCTCAAATGCTCCTCATAGGACTTACCCTTTGGATGCTTCACCAGCTTTGTTGACCTTCTCTGCATTCGCTCCAGCACCTCAATGTCCTTCCTGAGCTGAAGGGTCCGGAACTGGGCACAGGACTTGAGGTGTGGCCTCATCAGTGCCAAGGCAGTGGGACAATCACTTCCCTTGTTCTGCTGGCCACACTATTCCTGATACAGGCCAGGATGACTTTGGCCTTCTTGGCCACCTGGACACATACAACAACTTTCTGAACAACTTTACAGCCACTCTCTCCCCAGCCTGTAGCACTGCATGGGGTTGTTATAGCCAAAGTGTGGGATCCAGGACTTGGTCTTGTTGAATCTCATATCACTGGTCTTGTCCCATCAATCCAGCCTGTCCAGATTTCTACAGAGTCTTCCTACCTTCCAGCAGATTGACACTCCGACCCAACTGAGTTTCATCTGCAGATTTGACCATGGTGGACTCAATGCCTCATCCATGTCTTTTAACAAAGATGTTAAACAGGACTGGGTCCCACACTGATCCCTGGGGAACACCACCAGTGACTGGCTCCAACTGGAGGCAGCACCATTCCCCACCACTCTCTGGGCCCAGTAGACGCATCCACAGCCTGTCCACCAGGTGGGTCACCCGGCCATAAAAGGAGATCGGGTTCATCAGGCAGGACCTGCCTTTCCTGAACCCGTGCTGGCTGGGCCTGATCCCTTGGTTGTCCTGTTCGTGCTGTGTGATCACACTCAGGGTGATCTGTTCCATAACTGTGCTGGCACCAAGGTCAGGGTGACAGCCCTGTAGCTCCCTGGATCCTCCTTCCAGCCCCTCTTATGGACGGGTGCCACGTTGACCAACCTCAACTCATCTGGGAGCTCCGCGGTGAGCCGGGACTGATGGTAAATGATGGAGAGCAACTTGGAGAGTTCTTCCACCAGCTCCCTCATCTTCTGGGATGGCTCCCATCTGGTCCCATGGATTTGTGAGCATCTAAGTGGCTCAGCAGGTCACTAAATACTCCCTCCTGGATTACAGGGGGTCCTTTCTGCTTCCTGTCCCTGTCCACCAGTTCAGAAGGTCAGTGGTCCTGAGGATAACACATCTTACTGTTGAGGACTGAGGAAAAGAGGGTGTTGAGTACCTCAGCCTTCTCCTCATCTTTGGTGACTGTATTCCCCTGCTCCACATCCAATAAAGAATGGGGGTTTTCCTTGGCCCTTTTTGTTATTAATCTATTTATAAATCCTTTTTAAAATTGTCTTTTACAGTTGTGGCCAGATTAAGTTCTGAGCTTTTGTCTTTCTAGTTTTCTTTCTACATGATCTAATGACATCTTCATATACTTCCTAAGTTTCCTGCCTCTTTTTCCAAAGATGCTACACGCTGTTTTTTTCCCCTTCATTCCTGCAAAATCTCCCTGCTTAGCCAGGCCAGTTATCTTCCCTAAAAAATTGTCTTTCAGCACATTCAAATCTTTCTGATCTCTCAGCCACTTTTTCTGGACACATATATTTCAACCCAAAAATTTGTTAGCTTGAACTTCATTTTCCAAGAGAAGAGAGGTTTATGGGTTTCCATAAACCCAAATGCTCCTGGGTCTTTGGTCCAAGACTGAAATAGATGACTTAATTTGCTTAAATAAATAATCAATCAAATGATCAGACATTGATAGAGGTTTTAGATTTGAATATCCCACAAAAGGGCTATTAGAACCTTTCAAAAAATTTATTTCTGTCTTTAAATCATAAAATTATATGGAAACATATTTGCAGAAAACACATTTGAACAACCCCTTATTTTTAAAGCTGATTAATGCAATGCCAAAGAAGCTTCAGTTCTTGCAGCAAGAATAGAATACTGTATCAGACAATGTTATAGGGACAGGGAACACTGCACCACTTTGGGGGCAATGCTGCTCAGGAGAGTGGTGCCAGGTTCAGAGCCTTTGGTAAAGGAAGCAGCAGAAAAGATTCAGGCAGGCAGCAGAGGAGGGTTGCCTTATCTTTAGAAAGAAGGATACTTGCTTCCTTGACTCAGAGGCAGAGCTCAGTTTCAGTGAACTGTATGTGTTCTTGCACCCATGGGTGAAAACTGGGTCTAAGGTAGCTCAGATAAATAACCTGCCGAGGTGATTTTTCCTTGCACAGATGCTAATTGAAAAGGGGAAAAACATCTGCCAAAAACCTAATCACTGCAAAGAGATGAATGTCACAATAAATTAACTAGTACTTAACAACGTGCTCATTCTCTGACAGTCTGTCACACACCAGTACAGGATACACACCCAACTGCCATAGACTGAGAAATGCAAACCTGAAATTTTCCTTTGACACAAGAAATTCCCTAGGATTTTCACTTTTCCAAGTTTCTCAGCGTAATGGAGAGGAAATAACAAATCTGCATTACAACTTCATTAGAAGATTAAGCAGTCTGCTTTGTCACAACCCAGGAACAATATATCCATGCTGTTCGTCTTTTTGGTCATCTGTTGATAAAGACACACAAACGTAAAACAATCAAAATAGGAGGGATAGAATATACTTTTATTTTTTCAGAGCACCCATCTTCAGAACCCTTCAAAGACTCTTTGTTAGTCTCCATCACCTTCTGTTCCCTTTTGCAATGCCTGGTCCTCTTCCCTTCTGTTACGCATGCCTCACCTTGGCCTCAGGAAGTCTTCAATAAGCCCTCTATCCTGTGCTCAGCTGCCACACAGCAGAGCTTGCACCC